>NC_134353.1:884116747-884466747 GCF_048569485.1 Anomaloglossus baeobatrachus | reverse complement strand
TTGAGAGGAGATGGAGGCTCTACCCCCCTCCACTATTCCAGTGAAGGTGAAGGCTTGCCCCCTCCTGGGATCCCCAGGGGTCCTCTCATGGGTACATGTGTGAGACCTGATCACTATGCGCCTGTGTTCCACACCCCTGTCAGCCTTCTGGATTACCTGTATTGTACTGTTCCCAGCATGGGTGCAGCACTCAGTGGTGCCTGACCAGGTCAGGGGCGCCACAGATCTATTCCTATATATCATATAGAGTCATTACACACAGTGATCTATTTCTATATTATGTAGAGTCAGTACACACAGAGGGATCTATTCCTATATATCATATAGAGTCATTACACACAGTGATCTATTCCTATATATTATATAGAGTCATTACACACAGAGTGATCTATTCTTATATATTATATAGAGTCATTACACACAGAGGGATCTATTCATATATTATATAGTGTCATTACAAACAGAGTAATCTATTCCTATATATCATAGAGAATCATTACACACAGAGTGATCTATTCCTATATATTATATAGAGTCATTACACACAGAGGGATCTATTTTTATATATTATATAGAGTCATTACACACAGAGGGATCTATTTCAAGTGTGTATTTCTGTTAATGTTGATGATTATGGCTTACAGCCAATGAAAACCCAAAAGTCATTATCTCAGAAAATTAGAATATTATATAATACCAACTAAAAAAAATATTTTACACTCAGAAATGTTGGCACCTACTGAAAAGTCTGTACAGTAAATGCCTCAACACTTGATCGGGGCTCCTTTTGTATGAATTACTGCATCAATGCAGCGTGGCATGGAGGCGATCAGCCTGTGGCACTGCTGAGGTGTTATGGAAGCACAAAAAGCGGGATTACATTTTCCCCCAAAAAGTACTGGTACATCCTTGGTCCGGTTACTGTGGGCACCAGCGGCGAGCTCACGGTATTCCCCACACATGTCTGCTGATCTACTCAACAGACATGTGTGGCTAACAGGCACAGGTGAATCCACCCGCTTTTGTTAACCCCTTAACGACCGCGGGCAGTAATATTACATCCCTGCGGTCATAGTTTTAATCCCCACCTGCTGCTGAGGGCTGCAGGCAGGGATCTGTGCACATGTCAGCTGATTTGTACAGCTGACATGTGTGCCTCGCAGGTACGAGTGGAATCGCTATCCACCTGTACCTGTTAACCCCTTAAATGGTGCTGTCAAGATGTGACAGCGCCTTTTTAATGGCGATCGTGGTAATCTCATACTCACAGGCCGCCACCAGAAGTCACGTGATGTGATCACGTGGATACGATGGTTGTCTTGGCAGCACAGGGCCATGTGATGACTCCTGTAGCTCACATAACTCAGGTCCTTTAACCAGCAGCCGAGTACTGCAGGTTTCAACAGATGAGCAATTCTCTTGAGCTGAGCGGTGCTGCTCTGATCAGTAGAAATGAATGACCAATCAGACAACTGATCCTTATAGCGCCCTAGGGGGACTAGTAAAAAAAAACAAAACCTAAAAGTTCAAATCACCCCCCACTTGCCCCATTGAAAATTAAATGGTTAAAAAAAATAAAAAATACACACATATTTGGTATCACCGTGTTCAGAAATGCCCGATCTATCAAAATATAAAATCAATTAATCTGATCGGTAAATGGTGCAGTGGCAAAAAAATTCAAAATGCCAAAAATTAAGTTTTTTGGTCGCCATAAATTTTGCACAAAATGCAATAGTGGCGATGAATACATAGGTTCAGCTCAAAAATGGTGCCGTTAAAAACGTCAGTCGGAGACGCAAAAGATAAGCCGTCACTGAGCCATAGAGCCTGAAAAATGAGAATGCTACGGGTCGCGGACAATGGCGCAAAACGTACGCCACTTTTTTGGACAAACTTCTGATTTTTTTTCAACCCCTTAGATAAAAGTAAACCTAGACATGTTTGGTGTCTACAAACTCGCACCAACCTTAGGCATCACATCCACATGTCAGTTTTACCATATTGTGAACATATTCCGCATTTGGAACATTTTTGTTATTTTCCAGTACAATATATGGTAAAACGTATGGTTTCATTTAAAATTACAGTGGTTGTGCAAAAAAAAAGAACCTTCACATGACCAGATTGACTGAAAAATAAAAAAGTTATGGCTCCCGGAAGAAGGAAGGCGAAAAAAAACAGAGAGCGCAAAATCAGGCAGTCATGAAGGGGTTAACCCCTTAGATTGTGCTATCTAACACAGACAGTGTGATTTAAAGGGCTGAGGCGTGGATCGTGCTGTTCCCCGTCACAATCGGTGGCCCCATGACGTAATCACGGGGCGCCAATATGTTGTCATGGTAGTGTGGGTTCAGCTGATGACCCCTGATGCTGACATGACTCACTTGCTGTGAGAGCCAGCAGAGCTCCGCCACTCATAGGAGATTTCTGCTGATCAGAGCGATGCTGCTGTGATTAGAAGAAACAAAAAGACTGTGCAGTGATATAGAACCCCATGGTGGACTAGTAAAATAAATAAAAAATGTAAAAAAGTTTTAAAAAATATAAAAAAATAAAAAACCTAAAAGTTCAAATCACCCACCATTCGCCCCATTGGAAACAAAACAATTCTAAAGATGTTAAAAAATACACATATTTGGTATCGCCGAGTTCAGAAATGCCCGATATATCAAAATATAAAATCAATTAATATGATCTGTACACGGCGTTGCGAGAAAAAATTTAAAACGGCAAAATTACAGTTTTTGGTTGCCACAACATTTATTTAAAACTCAATAACAGGTGATCAAAACATTGCATCTACACAAGAATTGAATAATTAAAAACGCAAGCTCAAGACACAAAAAATAAGCCATCACTGAGCCTAGATCCTGAAAAATGAAAACGCTATGGGTCTCGGAAAATGGCGACAAAAGCGCTATTCTTTTTTTGGACAAACTTCTGAAATTTTTTTCAACCCTTAGATAAATGTCTCAAAGTTTGATTTCTCCTAATACATACCAATGTGAGTCCTCATACTAACGTCATTTTTATCATATAATGAACACAGTAAGGGTGGCTTTACATGCTGCGATATCCGGCCCGATATCGCTAGCATGAGACCCGCCCCCATCGTTTGTGCGCGACGGGCATATCGCTGCCCGTCGCGCACAAAATCGCGCACCCCCGTCACACGTACTTACCTGCCCTTCGACGTCGCTGTGACCAGGGAACCGCCTCCTTTCTAAGGGGGCGGTCCGTTCGGTGTCACAGCGACGACACTAAGTGGCCGCCCAATGAAAGCGGAGGGGCGGAGATGAGCAGGACGTAACATCCCACCCACCCCCTTCCTTCCGCATTGTGACCGGAGGCAGGTAAGGAGATGATCCTCCTTCCTGCGGCATCACATGTAGCGATGTGTGCTGCCGCAGGGACGAGGATCAACTTCGCCCCAGCGACAGCAGCGATAACTGGCAGCGGACCCCCATGTCAACGAGGAGCGATTTTGGACGTTTTTGCAACGATCCAAAATCGCTCCTAGGAGTCACACACTACGACATCGCTACAGCGGCCGGATGTGCGTCACAAAATCCGTGACCCCAACGAGATCGCTGTAGCGAAATCGTAGCGTGTAAAGCCCGCTTAAATGAAAGACCCCAAAAACAATCGTGCAATTGCACTTTTCTTTATCGTTCCTTTGGGACACCCAGACCTTGGTGTTTAGCTTCTGCCTCCGGAGGACACACAAAGTACTACACCTAAAAGTGTAGCTCCTCCCTCTGAGCTTATACACCCCCTGGTGAGCCAGTCCCAGCCAGTTTATCGCTTTGTGTTCAGGAGGCATACATCCACACATGCATTCTCATATGATTTTTTGCTTTTTGGAAAGAGATTGAAGAAATGCGGGTCCACGTCTGGACTCCCGGCATGTCCCTTCTCACCCCACTGTGTCGGTGGTGTTGTAAGGTTGATTTCCAAGGCTGGAGCCTTACATGCCGTGCTCCTTCACCATCCCTCCTGGGCTCTGGATTGAAGTGGGAGCCAGCGCGGTCTCCATGCCTGGCAGGAGACCGGTTTCCGTCCACAGCCCCTTGAGGACTCTGCTGGACCGGAGCACTCATCCCCAGGGACCTGGCCCTGCGTCTCAGCAGCTAAGTACCTGAGACGTTAATATGTTGGGGGTCCCTGTCCTTTATTGTATGGGGAGAGTGTGTTTGCTGTATTTGTTTTTGGCATTTCCGACGGGTTCTCTGGCTTTCGCCCGAGAACCGTGCCGATGGTGCCTGCGCGTCGGCCTCGCTGCTCAAATTTAGGCCCCGGCTTCGCCGGAGGCCTAGTTTCTGTTACCTGCCCTCGCATGTCACTCATGCAGAGGGACAGGCACGGCTCCTCCGGCGGCCGTCCTGCACAGGGGGGGGACACTCCCCACTGCTTGTGTGTGACTCCTCCCCTGCAGGTCTCTATGGCGCTCCAGATCCCGATCTCCTACAGGGACGCCCCCTGTCCCGCCCCCTCTCTTCGCTCCGGCGGCCATTTTCTTGGACAGGGTTCACTCTGCGCTGATACATCCTGCACTCTGCATCCCTGCTGAGGTGCTGTGCATTGGGGACCGGCTTCGGGATCTGGAGGGCACACAACACCGCTTCCAGCGGTCCGGTAAGCCACAGCCGGTCTCTGGTTGTGGACCTCTGTATATACTCCCTGGGGTTCATTCTCTTTGTAGAGGCTGTCCCCACTCCAGCAGCATGTCTCACACGAGGAGCAAGGCCCCAAAGCTTTATACTGTATGCGCTGCATGTAAGCTCCTGCTGCCTGAGCCGAGCACCTATCCACATTGTGATGTCTGCTCTTACTTGGAGGTGCCACAGCCTGGAGTCTCACCCCCAGTGGTCTCTCGGGCTGCTTCTGCACCTGTGGCTGAACCCCCGGCCTGGGTAGAGTCCTTTTCTAGGTCTATCTCCCAGTCATTTGCTGAGTCCATGGGACTTCTGTCCAGGACTTTGATGAATATGCATCAGCCCCCTTCACAGGGTGCCTCTAATGCTCTTGCTAAGGGTCCTTTAGGATCCCTATCATCTGACCTCCGTCCACTGGAGCTCACAGAGGATTCATCATCAGGGCACAGACCCCGTCCTCCTAAGAGGCGCCGCTGGGTTTCCCCTCCCTCCTCATCCCGCGGTTCTGATTCAAGAGATGACTCGCAAGATGAGGAGGATGCCTTTACAGGGGGCTCGGAGGCTAACTCCATGTGCCCCATTGATCTTTCCGAGGGTGACTCAGAACTTAGTGACTTGATTGCTTCCATTAATTCTGTACTGGATCTCAATCCGCCAGTATCAGAGGAGCACCCCTCTCTGGCAGAAAAGCACCAGTTTACCTCGCCTAAGAGAGTAAAGAGTGTGTTCTTTAACCACTCCAGTTTTCAGTCCGCTGTGACCAAATCCAGGGCCTGTCCTGACAAACGCTTCCCAAAGCGTGGTTCTGATGACCGTTTTCCCTTTCCACCTGTGGTGGTCAAGGAGTGGGCTCACTCCCCAAAGGTAGACCCTCCGGTGTCTAGGCTCTCAGCCCGGACCGTTGTGTCGGTGGCTGATGGCACTTCCCTTAGGGATGCCACTGACCGTCAAATTGACCTTCTGGCCAAATCTGTGTATGAAGCGGCGGGGGCCGCGGTTTCCCCAACTTTTGCAGCAGTGTGGGCTCTCAAAGGCATCTCTGCTTCTCTAGAGGAGAAGCATTCCCTCACCAGGGAATCTATGCCCGAGATGGTTGCCTTAACTTCTCAAGCTTCAGCTTTTTCATCTTATGCCATGTCTGCCATGCTAGAGGCTTCTCACCGCACTGCGGTGGCTTCGGCTAATTCCCTCGTTATCCGCAGGATCTTGTGGCTTCGAGAGTGGAAGGCAGATGCTTCTTCAAAGAAGTACCTTGCTGGGCTCCCTTTTGCTGGTTCACGGCTGTTCGGTGAACAGCTGTATGAAATTATTAAACTTCCATGCCACAAACCAAGACCAGGAAACCTGCCCAGGGTAGGAATCAGTCGAGGTTTCGCTCCTTTCGTTCCTCCAACTGGTCGTCCTCTAAGCCCTCCGCCTCGTCCGCTAACTCAGCTAAGGACCAGAAATCCAACTGGCGCCCAAAAGCGCGTCTACAGGATAGAATTCTCTTCCAGCCCGCCAAACAGATTTTTTCTCTCAACTCCCCCCTGCTCCAAGGCCGCCGCCTTCTCACAGGCCGTGGCAGCCTTGCAGGCCAACGGAGTAATTGTACCAGTTCCCGTCTGGGAATGGTTCAGAGGTTTTTACTCAAACCTCTTCCTAGTTCCCAAAAAGGACGGTACCTTCCGGCCCATCCTGGATCTCAAGCTTCTCAACAAGCATGTTCGGGTGCGACACTTTCGCATGGAGTCTCTGCGATCAGTCATTGCCTCAATGACCCAAGGGGATTTCCTGGCGTCCATCGACATCAGAGATGCCTATCTACATGTGCCAATTGCAGTTTCACACCAGCGTTGGCTACGCTTTGCAATAGGAGAAGATCATTTCCAATTCGTGGCTCTCCCCTTCGGGTTAGCCACGGCCCCTCGGGTATTCACCAAGGTCATGGCAGCAGTGATTGCGGTTCTGCACCTCCAGGGATTGGCAGTGCTCCCTTACCTGGACGACCTTCTAGTCAAGGCTCCATCCAGCGCAGACTGTCAGCGGAGTGTCTCGCTCACTCTCGCCACTCTAGCCCAATTCGGGTGGCTTGTCAATCTTCCCAAATCCACTCTGACTCCGACCCAGAGTCTCACGTACCTAGGGATGCAGTTCGAGACTTTTCCGGCACTTATGAAGTTGCCCTTAAAAAAACAGCTATCACTTCAGTTGGCGGTGCGCTCTCTCCTGAGGCCTCGCCGTTATACCCTCAGGCGTCTGATGCAGGTGCTGGGTCAAATGGTGGCGTCCATGGAGGCTGTTCCCTTTGCCCAGTTCCATCTGCGCCCCCTGCAGCTGGACATTCTCCGCTGTTGGGACAAGCGACCTTCCTCCTTACACAAGTTAGTGGCTCTGTCGCCACGGACCAGGAGCTCTCTTCAGTGGTGGCTTCGGCCCCTCTCCCTGTCCCAAGGGCGCTCCTTCCTGGCCCCGTCCTGGGTGATTCTCATCACGGATGCCAGTCTATCCGGCTGGGGAGCGGTATGTCTCCACCACAGAGCACAGGGCACTTGGACTCCGTCCGAGTCAGCCCTTTCAATCAATGTGCTGGAAACCAGAGCCGTGCTTCTAGCTCTCCTAACATTTCACCACCTGCTGGCGGGCAGGCACATTCGAGTCCAGTCAGACAACGCGACAGCGGTTGCCTACATCAATCATCAAGGCGGGACACGCAGCCGCCTGGCAATGATGGAGGTACAACGCATTCTTCAATGGGCGGAAGACTCCAGGTCCACCATATCCGCAGTCCACATCCCAGGCGTGGACAACAGGGAGGCAGATTACCTCAGCCGTCAAAGCGTGGACGGTGGCGAGTGGTCGATCTGCCGCAAATGGGCCACTCCGGACGTGTACCTAATGGCATCCCGTCACAACAACAAAGTTCCTGTTTACGTGGCTCGCTCCCACGATCCTCAGGCCTTCGCCGTGGACGCTCTGGTTCAGGACTGGTCCCAGTTTCGTCTGTCCTACGTGTTTCCCCCTCTAGCTCTCTTGCCCAGAGTCCTGCGCAAGATCAGAATGGAGGGTCGTCGAGTCGTCCTCATTGCACCGGACTGGCCCAGGCGAGCTTGGTATCCGGACCTGCTCCAACTGTCCGTAGAGATGCCGTGGCATCTCCCGGACCGTCCAGACCTACTCTCGCAAGGTCCGTTTTTCCGCCCGAATTCTGCGGCCCTCAAATTGACGGCGTGGCTCTTGAGTCATGGATTTTGACGGCTTCTGGTATCCCTCCTGAAGTCATCTCCACTATGACTCGGGCCCGCAAGTCTTCCTCCGCTAAGATCTATCACAGGACTTGGAAAATTTTCCTGTCCTGGGGTCGCTCTACCGGCCATCCTCCTTGGCCATTCTCCTTGCCGACTCTTCTGTCTTTTCTAAAGTCCGGTCTGCAGCTAGTACTGTCCCTCAACTCTCTCAAGGGACAAGTTTCGGCTCTGTCAGTTCTGTTCCAGCGGCGTCTCGCTCGGCTGGCTCAGGTCCGCACCTTCATGCAGGGCGCGTCGCACATCATTGCGCCTTACCGGCGGCCCTTGGACACCTGGGACCTTAACTTGGTTCTCACGGTCTTGCAGAAACCCCCCTTTGAGCCTCTTAGGGAGGTTTCTTTGTATCGTCTTTCACAGAAAGTGGCCTTTCTGGTTGCCATAACTTCTCTCAGGAGAGTCTCTGATTTGGCTGCGCTCTCCTCAGAGTCACCTTTTTTAGTCTTTCATCAAGACAAGGTGGTTCTCCGTCCGACTCCGGACTTTCTTCCTAAGGTGGTCTCTCCCTTCCACCTTAACCAGGACATTACCTTACCTTCCTTCTGTCCGGCCCCTGTTCATCACTTTGAAAAAGCTCTACATACTCTAGATCTGGTGCGTGCTCTCCGGATCTATGTGTCTCGCACCGCTGCGCTTAGGCGGTGCACCTCTCTTTTTGTGCTAACCACAGGTCGGCGCAAGGGCCTCCCTGCTTCTAAGCCGACCTTAGCCCGTTGGATTAGGTCGACCATTTCGGACGCCTACCAGAGAACGCAGGCGCCTCCCCCGCCGGGGATCAAAGCACACTCGACCAGAGCTGTTGGTGCCTCTTGGGCTTTTAAGCACCAGGCTACGGCTCAACAAGTCTGTCAGGCTGCCACTTGGGCTAGCCTGCATACCTTCTCGAAGCACTACCAAGTGCATGCTCATGCTTCGGCAGATGCGAGCTTGGGCAGACGCATCCTTCAGGCGGCGGTCGCCCATTTGTGAAGTTAGGTTCTGCCTACTTCTTAGTTTTTCTGTTTATTTCCCACCCAGGGACTGCTTTGGAACGTCCCAAGGTCTGGGTCTCCCAAAGGAACGATAAAGGAAAAGAGAATTTTGTTTACTTACCGTAAATTCTTTTTCTTATAGTTCCGTCTTGGGAGACCCAGCACCCTCCCTGTTGCCTGTTGGCAATTTCCTTGTTCTGCGTGTTTTCACCGGCTGTTGTCGTGGACAGAGTCTCCCGTTGTTCCGGCTCTTGCTCTGTTCTACTTGTGGGTGGCTATTCTCCTTCAGCTTTTGCGCTAAACTGGCTGGGACTGGCTCACCAGGGGGTGTATAAGCTCAGAGGGAGGAGCTACACTTTTAGGTGTAGTACTTTGTGTGTCCTCCGGAGGCAGAAGCTAAACACCAAGGTCTGGGTCTCCCAAGACGGAACTATAAGAAAAAGAATTTACGGTAAGTAAACAAAATTCTCTTTTTTTTGCAATTTCCCTGCACTTGAATTTTTTTTCTCATTTTCTAGAACATGGTAAAACTAATGGTTTCATTCAAAAGTGCAACTCGTCCCGCAAATAAAAAAGCTGTATTCACGGAAAAATAAGAGAAGAAGATGGGGAGTAAAAAAACGAAAATGGAAAATCGCCCGGGGATGAAGAGGATAAAAAATTCTGGCCTTTGTAAAAGTATAGTTTGTGTCATCATTAGTGATAGGTGGACCTGGATCCGCACGGTTTCAAAGCTACCTGGGTGGTGGTTCTGGGGCTGGGATTCTGGGTGTTGATCCGGCACTGGGGAAATAATAAAGGAAAAATAAAGAAAATAATAATGAAGCGTGCGTTTCACAATTACCGATTATCCGACGTGGCTGTACACTGCTCCCATGGCCTCTCCTTCACTACAGGGCTGCTAATTACTGATCATCTATATGCACTGCTTTCCTCGCCCAACGGCATCTGTGATTAGTTGCAGTCAAATGTGCCCTCCCAGCCTGTGTGACAGTGTTTGACTGCAACCAATCACAGACCCTATCTGTGGGTCAGTATTGTGTAAAATAAATAAATTAATTAAATATTTGGCTTATGGTCCCCTTCTGTTATGATACTCAGAAGAGATAAAGCATACGGTTACAGGCTGCAGCCCCTAGGAGTGTGCTTATCTTGGCTGTGTATCAAAATATGAGAAACCGCATGCGGTTTTTGTTTGTTTTTTTTTTTCAATTATTTAAATAAATAATTTTATAAAACAGAGTGCGGTTCCCCCTAATCTTGATACCCAGCCATGATAAAGCCTGACAACTGGAGACTGGTATTCTCAGGCTTGGGAGGCCCATGCTTATTGAGTCACTCCCAGCCTCAAAATAGCAGCCTGCAGCCGCCCAGGATTGTCGCATCCATTAGATGCAACAATCCTGGCGCTTTACCTGGCTCTTCCAGATTGCCCTGGTGCAGTGGCAATTGGGGTAATAAGGTTTTAATAACAGGCCACAGCTGCCACTATGCCCTAGATTAGTAATGGCAGGTTATCAATGAGACCCCCCATTACTAATCTGTAAGTGAAAGTAAATATACACAAACACCGAAAAAATCCCTTATTTGAAATAAAATACAAAAAACCCTCTTTCACCAATTTATTAACCCCCAAAACATCCCTTCAGGTCCAAAATAATACGCAGGAAGTCCCACAATGATTCCAACTCTGCTACATATCTGAACTCACAGCGCACAACCATGGTACATGACCGAATGCTGTGAAGTTCAGGCAGAGAATGAATGAATGAATGAATGAATGAATCGCGTGATCAGCGGTGACATCACTCAGGTTATTTGCAGCCACAGCGGGAGATTCCCACAGTCCTCCACCTATGACCGCAGGTAACCTGACTTCAGGTGACCTCAGTAAACTCAGGTTCACAGACCTGTATCTCCTGGCAGAAAACCATTTTTTTTTGCCAAGAAATACAGATTTGGTGCTGAAATTTCATATTGCTGCACCCATTCTACATCTCCTGGCAAAAAAATTGCATCACTAAAGGATCATATTTCATGCGGTTTTGATGCATTCTTTTGCCAGGTGGTGTAGATTGAGTGCATGATATGGTGTAAAAATGTCATCACCAAATTTGCATCTCTTGGCCTCTGAGGTCAGGTTACCTGTGGTCACAGCTGTGACCGCAAATAACCTGAGTGACGACAATGCTGATCGCTGTGGCTCATTCATTCTCTGCCTTGAACTCACAGCGGATAGTCAAGTTCCATGATCGCACGCTGTCAGTTAAGATGTAGCAGAGCTGCATCGTCGTGAGACCGCTTGTGGATTACGTCAGACCTGCAGGGGAGTTTGGGGGTTAATAATTTGGTGAAAAAGCCGTTTTTTTGTATTCTACTCCAAATAAAGGATTTTTTTGTGTTTGTGGTTATTTACTTTCACTTATAGATTAGTAATGGGGGGGGTCTAATAGTCTCATAGACACCTGCCATTACTAATCTTAGAGCTTATTACACCGAATGCCACCACACCAGGGCAATCGGGAACAGCTGGGTAAAGCAATGGGCTTGTCGCATCTAATGTATGCAACAATCCCAGGTGGCTGCAAGCTGCTATTTTTAGACTGGGTGGCCTCCCCAGTCTGAGAATACCAGCCACCAGCTGTTGGGCTTTATCATGGCTGAGTATCAAAATAGGAGGAGACCGCACACCGTTTTTTTTTAAATTATTTATTTGAAAAGTTAAAAAAAAAAGCCTCATGTGGTTCCTGTTAGTTTGATACACAGCCACAATACGTGCACACTGCACAGCTGGGGGCTGCAGCCTGTAGCCGTCGGCTTTATCTGTGCTTGGTATCATAATATGGTGGACCCTACAGCAAATTTTTTATTTATTTTTATACCAAGATAGACACAGACAGTGCCTGTGATTGGAATCAGTCAGCTGACACGCTGTCACACTGTGTCGGGGCGCATCTGACTATAACCAATCACAGGCACCAGTGGGCGGGGAAAGCAGTGCATATGCAATGAGCCTAATGCACAGCCTCAGAAGTAAATGCAAGGCCTGGGAGCAGTGTACAGCCATGCTGAAGCCTCAGTAAGTACAGAGCGCTTGCTCCTATCCCCCTATCCGTTCTATCACCATTTTTAATTGCTGGATTCTGGTCCCCATAGACTTATATGGGGACCAGAATCCGGCCCGGAACCGGCTTTTAAAAAACAGATAACAGGGACCCGTCAGTCCCGCTAGGTACTTCTTCACCATCTTCATAAACGTTTTCTTCCTTGTCAGACTACCCCGTGCCTCAGGGCCTGGGTGCTTGGAGAGTCTAATGAAACTGTCTCAGACCTTTGATAGTGTTCGCCTGCTTCTGTTGTACCTGGTGTGTGTCTCCCTTATCTGTCCTTCCTGGTTGCCCAAGGAATCTATGACCTCTGCTACCAGCGTGTTCAGATGGGAATTTTTGTACTAAATGTATTCGATTAGGACTTTCTGGCATTACACCATTTTACTAGCTCTCTCCACTTTAGGATGGAGGGATGGAAAGTTCTCCTTGTAGGTTGGCTCGAGAATGGCGAACAACCAGTAATCAGTGTTGGCCAAAATGTGTATAACGTGAGAGTCATGGGGAAAGGCTGTGGGATATAAAGTCAGCCATGTGTGCCAGACTCCCAACAGGCAGGATTTCCTTGTCCCCACCAGGAGCACAACTCACCATCTCCTCCTCCTCACCCTCCTCCTCGTTATCACCCAATCTGAGCTGAGAAGATGAGATGAGGCTGGGTTGTGTAGTATCACCCTGTGCACTTTCTTTCTCCATTTCCAATTGGTCTACATGAAAAAGCTTCCTCTTTAATTGTGAGCAGCGAGATGTTTGAGTAGATACACAAGCTGGATGGTAACACTGATTATGGCATCATTGCCACTCCCCATCTTAGTTGATTTCTCAAAGATTTGTAGAACCTCACAGATATCAGATATCTATGCCCACTCGTTGGTTGTTATGTGCGGAGGCTGACCGGAATACTGATGGACATGTTGTAACTGGAATTCAACTACTACTTTCTGCTGCTCACAAAGTCTTGCTAGCAAGTGTAATGTGGAGTTCCAGTGTGTGGTCACGTCGCACAGCAGTCAGTGAGCTGGAACGTGCAAGCACTTTTGCAGCACTGCCAGACAGTCTACAGCTGTAGATGACTTGTGGAAATGGGCACACCCGTGGTGTACATTCACAAGTAGATCAAGCAAATCTGGGTTGGTTTTCAGAAACCGCTGAACCACTAAGATGAGCATGTTGGCCACGCATGGTACGTATGCGAGCTTACCAAGCTTCAGAGCCACCACCTGGTTATGGCCATTATCACACATGACTATACCTGGTTGTAGATTAAGCATCAAGAGTCACAGTTCTGTCTGGTCTGTTACAAATTTCAACAACTCTGCGGCGGGGGGTTGTTCGTCAGCTAAAGAAATTAATTTCAGCAGAGCCTGTTGCCGCTTCAATGAAGAAGTGTTGCATTTCTTACAATTTGCAACTGATGTGGACGACATGTTCGGAGATGACAATTCAGAGATGGAGGAGGAGGAGGGGGTGCAGCAACTGGTGTAGAAGGTGGTGGAAACCGTGATGAAACTTGGGCCCGCAATCCTTGGCGTTTTTAACATGTGTGCCGTCCCAAGGTCCGACTCTGTCCTGGTCTCCAAAAGGTTCACCCAGTGTGACGTCAGGCAAATGTAGTGACCCTGGCCATAAATACTTGTCCAAGTGTTGGTTGTTAAGTGGACATTCCCAGTAACTGCATTGGTGAGGGCATGGGTGAAGTTATGGGACATGTGCTGGTGTAAGGCAGGGATGGAAAAATTGTGACAGCTGAGGAACGAGTACCGAGGGATGGCCACCGACATGAGGTTGCAGAAAATCTCAGTGTCCACAAGCCTAAATAGCAACAGTTCCATGTCAAGCAGTTTAGAAATGTACCAGTTTAGTGTTTGGTCCTTTGGATGGCTGGGTATTTGCGTTTCAATGCCAGGGGTAGGGTCAGCTAAATGCTGTCCTGAGACAAAGAATCAGACAATGTTGGTGATGGTGCTGGAAGTGCAACTACAGGTGCAGGGCGGGAGGCATCCGTGCCTGCATACTGGATAGAGGAATAGCAAGCACGTAGCACAAAGGAAAAAGCAGTGGTGTCCACTGATTGTGGACCCAGGCATTTGGCTCAGCTAGTCAGGTGCTTTGATGACATGTGCCTGAGGATGCTGGTGGTGCTCACGCTGATAGTTGAGAGGTTCCTACTGGTCTTGGTATGGCACAGGTTACCAATAACCGTTCTTTTATCTTCCCCACTTTGAAAATGTGCCAGACTGGTGAACACCTAACCCTTGGCCTTGGAACTTGCTGCATGCGGGTGCATTGGGGAACAGTTGCCGGTCTTCTCCTTCTGGCCAACCCACTTCCTCTGATAGCCCTCTCAAAATTCAGTGAGGGGCGCCTACATGCAGACATGCAAGTGTCACTGCTGAATCCATTGGCAGTCGAACATGACGACGTTGCTTCAGAACAGTGGGGATCACTGGGCAGTTTAGTCAAATAAGTAATGGTTCTTTTGCCATCATCAGCATCATCATTATTATTATTTTAACAGTTGGTCAATCCCTTTAAAGGGTAAAGTAATACTGTTGTAAACCTCTCGAATTAGAGTTAAAAGCCAACACTTCAGTGATTTGTTGATTGCTTTGTACTTAGGTTCAGGGGCAAAATATGGAAAATTCTGTCACTTATATTTGCATTAGATGAGTTCCGTGCTCCGCTCTGTTATCCATGCACATGTGGTGCAACCCTCCAGAAGGTGGTAGTGCAGTGCTCCACAGGGCAGGTGGTTAACCTACTAGTTGCCGAGCCATTTCGGAACAGGTCAGGCAATGTCACGGGTGGCCTTACCTGGTTCCGTTGCCCCGAGACATGCAGTAAATGAAGGGGAAGCGGGGTGCTTGGGGAAAGTTTGTCGTGATGCCACCTGTGGTATGTGGCCAGGGAGTAACCGCCGCTGCAGAATTCCCTGCTGGGGAAGTGTTACGTCACCACCGGAGTCTGCTCCATCGACTTCTGCTCCGATCGCCAGGTGACGCCGTGTTCCTGCCGTGGATGGTGCTGGTGATGGGAGAGGAGTCGATGCCAGTGGCGCCGGTGGGCGCATGCTCCGTTCATCCACTGGTCTGGGTTTCCTGGGGATCTGCAGTGCCACTGGCTGACTGTAGGTGACGGGTGTCTCCCAGCTGAGTTACCATCATTCAGCTACAGCCTATGGGAAGACACCGCACCATTTTTAATTTCCCTCCTGTCTGCTGACCTCTGCCAGAGATAGTTCTGAGAATTCTGGCTCCTGTTTCGTCCTGTGATTTCGTGTGCTGATTACCGCTTGTTTCCTGACAACCCTCCTGCCTGCTATTTTTGTACCTCACTGCCCTTTCCGGTTTTGACCTCTGCTTGTTTCTGATTACGTCTTTGCCTGCCGATTCTGTCCCTGTTCCGCAATTCCTGGTTTGACCTTGCCTGATGACTACTCTCTCAGACTGCAGCCTTCCACAGGTAGTGATCTCCAGGGACTTGTGTAATTCCAAATCCCTGTATAGGGGTTAAAGGGTTTCAGGGTTCTGGGGGTCCTGCTTGGTGAGTGGCTTCCCTCTAGCCTGTCCATTACAGCCCTTCTGAGTCTGTGGATCCAGGCAGGCGTTAAAGGGCAGGTGTTATGGCAGCCGCGATGGTGTTGCTCCGCACAGGCGGAGCGGGCTCCGGATGGATGATGAGGGTTATAATGGTCGTTGGCACCTAAGCGCTGGGCGGCGGCGCCGGAAAGGGCAAGCCAACAGTCTCTTCAGGTTCAAGGAGTCTTTACTCACAACTTCAGCTGCCAGCCCAGTCGTACCGGTCACTGCCGTTATGGCCTCCGGCTGATCCCGGATCCGAGGGAGGTCAGAGGCAGGGCAGTAGTCTGTGGGGCCTTCCTTCCTGCGCTTTGTCATGCGGGTCCCTGTGGCTTGAAGCACTAAGAGTCCCTTCTGTAATAGGTAGAGTGCTGTTCCCTTTTGCCAGTAGCGTGGATCCCCATGGGTCTGAACGTGATCGAGGCCCTGGAATCCTAGGTGCCACTTGGCTCTGGAAACTTGTGTGGTCGGAGGAGCATGGAACCCTCCGTCTGGCAGAGTCTGATGATGCAACATGGAATTGCACCACCCTAGGATGCTGCACCATGAACTGTGCTGGCCCTGGGAGAACTGACACAGTATCTTCACAGCAACCATTAAACTACTATGTCCCACAGGAGCTACCGGGAAAAAACATCTGCTCATTGTCACTCATGCTGGAGAATTCCCTAACTATTGCTGTGTGTGGCTCCTCACTCCCCCTGGTGGCTGCCCCTCCCTCTACCCAAGTCCTAAGCTAGTGGATTGGGGCCCCTTTTGTGATGGCATCCTGTAAATGCCACACTCTAGACAACTCCTTTTTTACCTGACCCTAGCCCAGTCCCCAGTGCGGAAGGGGCAACCCATGTAGCTATGTGGTTGTGTATGGTGAAACCGGCACCGACCTCCCCTGGATCCATGATCAGTACTACACCCGGTTGGAGTGCAGTACCCTGTGGTGACCAGAGCCTCAGGGGTGCCACAGTACCACTACAGAGAAATCGAGGAACTGGGGCACGAAACATCCTCCTTTTAGTAACATTATTAGAGCAGAAAAATCACAAGGTGTTGGCATCACAGAGCCACTATCAAACCATTTATAGCTATCTTTTTCTATGGCTTGATGAAAACCCTGTGTGGCCAAATTGTTGTGATTTTCTGCTCCAATAAAGTTACTAAAAGGAGGACGTCTGGACCATGATTCCTCGATCTCTCTTAAAGTTCTGTCACTGCTGTCTGGACCCAACTATAGATATATAGCAGTTTGTAGGAGAACGAGGTGGGGGGGGGGGTAATAAGCAGATGATGGACAGGGGAGATTTCATGTGCTGTGGCTGATTGGGAAAGTAACTTTCCCTTTCAGTCTGCCCTACACATATTGGTGGAGTATACAGAATTTTCTGATCCTGAGCGTGCGGACGTGTATGGAGGCTCCTTCCTCTGTAATGGGCCTTGACCTTGTAGTGATATCGGCGGTGGGTAGACTCCACATAATTCTTCACTTCCAGCAATTTAATTTTATGAATGCAAAAAACCCCACAATGATTGACATAAAAACAAGGTAAAGAATTCATTAAAGGGGCCGGGATTTATTGGGGAAGGATGTTCTGGTGCAGGGGAAAAACAATTCTTCTTATCCACAATGCCCTGCCAATGACCTCCACCTGACCTGCAGGGGCCACCCTCTCATGGGGGCGAGGGGCAATGCAGACTGGACTCCCTCACCAATGGTGCAAACCCCTTAATTACGTGTGTGCGAGTTTTATGATGTGACGGAGGGCTACTGTCTGCTGAGACCGCGCTAATGCCACAAATTTCATTTCATATGGGACAGGCTGAAGGAACTTTGGGTGAAAGGGCAGGGCTTTATTGCAATAAGTCACCCAGATTACACCCAGAGTGTTTTTTATGAATGAAATGAGTACAGGAACAGAGTGTGTGAGACGTTCCAGACCTCTGACCCTTCACATTACAGGGCTGCTCACTCACTTCCGAACTACTCAGGGGTGTAGTGGGACCAGTCAGATCGTAGCTGCAAAACACTGTGCGACGGGGCTAAAGTCAGAAAGCGGCAAGAAAGAGTCACAAGAGAGAACGAAAGAAGGAGAAAAGGAGATATAAAGAAAGGGTGAGGTATGCTGAGAGACAGACAGAAAGAAAAATTGAAGAAACAGAGAGAAGGAGAGCGAACAAAGGAGGGGAACGAGGGACAGAAGGAAGGGAAGGAAGGAGGAAGAGGATGAGAGAAATACTTTCAGAAAGAAAGAAGAAGGGAAAGAAGAGATATAAAGGAAGGTGGAGGTATGCTGAGAGACAGACAGAAAGAAAAAGGGAAGAAACAGAGAGAAGAAAGGAGAGCGAACAAAGGAGGGGAACGAGAGACAGAAGGAAGGAAGAAGGGAAGGAAGGAGGAAGAGGATGAGAGAAATACTTTCAGAAAGAAAGAAGAAGGGAAAGAAGAGATATAAAGGAAGGTGGAGGTATGCTGAGAGATAGAAACAAAAAGGGAAGAAACAGACAGAAGAAAGGAGAGCGAAATAAAAGAGGGGAACGAGGGACGGAAGGAAGAAAGAAGGGAAGGAAGGAGGAAGAAGATGAGAGAAATACTGCCAGAAAGAAAAAGGGGGGTAACAGACAGAAGAAAGGAAAGTGAAAAAAAGAAGGGAACAAGGAAAAAGGGAAGGAAGTAGGAAGAAGATGAGAGAAATACTGTCAGAAAGAAAAAAGAAGGGAAGGAAGACATATAAAGGAAGCTGGAGGTATGCTGAGTGACAGACAGAAAGAAAAAGGGAAGAAATGGACAGAAGAAAGGAGAAAGGAAAAAGGAGGGGAACAAGGTACGGAAGGAAGAGATATACAGGAAGTGGAGGTATGCTGAGAGACAGACAGAAAGAAAAAGGAAGAAACAGACAGAAGAAAGAAGAGTGAAAAAAGTAAGGGAACGAGGGACAGATGTAAGGAAAAAGGGAAAGAAGGAGAAAAAAAATGAGAGAAATACTGTCAGAAAGAAAGAAAAAGGGAAGGAAGAGATATAAAGGAAGATGGAGGTATGCTGAGAGAGAAACAGACATAAAGAAAAAGGGAAGAAAGGAGTGAGAAAAAATGAGGGAAAGAAGGAGGGAAGGTAGAAAAGAGGGAAGTATAGAGGTAAAGAAGGAAGGAAGGAGGGAAGTAAGGCTAGAGGGGAAAAAAGGAAAGAGGGATGGAGAAAGGAGGGAAGAGGGAAAGAAGGAAGGATAGAGGGAAGGAAGGAGGAAGAAGATGAGAGAAATACTTTCAGAAAGCAAGAAGGAGGGAAGGAAAAGATATAAAGGAAGATGGAGGAATGCTGAGGGAGCGATAGAAGAAAGGTGAAATAAAGACAAGAACAGACAGAAAGACAAGGTGAAAGAAAGATTGCAAGAGAAAAGGAACACTGGTGAGAAAGAGAGAGAAAGGTCAAGAATAATGCAGAAAGAAAGGAAGGAGAATAAAATGAGAGGAAGGAAGGATTGAAGGAAGGAAGGAGGGAGGAAGGAATGAAGGAAGGAATATGAAAGAAAGAAAGATGGAGAGAAAAAGGAGAGGAAATACAGTAAAGTTAACTAAATGAAGCGTGAGAGGTAAACGTGGAGAGAAAAAAAGATATTAGGAAAAAATGGAGAGATAGGAGAGAGAAAGTAAGAGAGAGAGAGGGAAGGGGATAGGAAGACAGAGGGAAGTATATTAGAAAGAAAGAGCAAGAGATGGAGAATGAGAGAAACTGATGAGAGGTAAATAAACAGAGACTGAGATAGAAATAGTGAGGGGATAAAAGAAAAGAGAGATGAAGGGAGGAGCGCCAGAAAGAGACCCTGAGGTAGAGGAAAAGAAAAAGGGTAACAGGATACAGAGATGGGAAAATAGAGAGACAGAAATGAGGAGAGCAGAGAACGAGAGATTAAGGAAGAGAGAAGAGATAAAAGGAGAAGTGGAAAGATGATAGGAAAAATATAAAGCAGCAGAGGGAGACTGAGGAGGGGAAAATAAGACTGAAACATTGGATAAACAGAAAGAGAAAGGGGGAAAGTCAGGGAGAAGGGGCCGCGAGGCCCACACCCTCTGCAATGTCCTAATGCTCAGCAGTGAGGGGCGCCACATCCCCAGACAGACTGCCTGTCACATCCAGCCCGGCTCCACACTGAGGGAAATATGCGACATCATATTGTACGGCTCGTAGTTTGGGAACACTTATGTCCATGTTTCCTTAGAAATTTTTCTTTTACTTTCACAAATAAAAGAGGAACAAAAAAAAAAATAAAGAGGAGAGATATCCTAGAGGGATTGTCCGGGAAAAACAGTGATCATCAGTCCACGGTGTAGATGAAAAGTTGTTGATCTGTGGGGTCTGAACGCTGGGACCTGCACCAGTCAGCGATGGGAGAATATATCCCCAGTACAAAATGGTCCAGCTGCTGGGACTTGCTCCTATCCGCAGAACAGGCACTGACTAGAATGGAGTGTGCTAAACCACCGCTCAATGACTCCCTGTGGAGTGCTGCGGAGTGCTGCGGAGTGCTGTGGAGCGCGGTGCTTCCAGGAGCCCCATAGAGAATGGATGAAGTGGTGGTGGGATATGGCCACCCTCCTGCTCCATTATGTAATGGTGATAAAAGTTCCCTGTTCTGATGATCGGTGTAGATCCCAGTGGTCGGACCCCAACAACCAGAAAGATATTTCCAGTCCTGTGGATAGATAGTAACTTGATTTCCCTGCACAACCCTATTAACCTAAAGCAGCACCCCAGCGTTTTTTTTTTCTTTTATTGCACCACTGGAGTGGCACTTTAAATCTGTGTCCCCTGCCCCCTGTATTATACTCATAGCAACAAAAAGAGGAATAAATATCCTCCAAATATTAAGCATTACTTACAGCCAGCAAAGATGGGGCTGCAGTTGTATATTGCCCAGGCCAAAAACTAGTACTCTAGCAGGATACAGCTAAACCCCCACTAAGGGGAGGCATCACAGGTGCAGGAGGAGCAAATCACACACACACTTCCAAAAAATGGATGAGGCGATTACTGGATGGTAAAAGTGCACACTGATGGCTTGCATAGAGCGCTGTTCACACATGCAGATGCACAGTCACAAGCCCGCAGCCTATAAGGTGATGCCCATACTATTAGATCAGGCGGGCTGCCAAGCCGTACTCCATCTGTGCATCATACAGGGACAGGAACTCTAATATTCAAGGCCTAACAGAAAGAGGCCTGGCTGTAGCCTGTACAAAAAATATGAGGTTTTAGTTGTATTATGGCCAGAATATGGAAGCCTACAACCCTCGTCACGGGAACCTCATGTTCATAGGTCCCTACACTAAATATAAAAATAGCAACAAAAAGAGGAATAAATATCCTCCAAAAAAATATACTCACAGCCACTGACTTCATCTATCGCCACCGCTCCATCCAGCTCCTGTG
The DNA here is from genome assembly GCF_048569485.1 of Anomaloglossus baeobatrachus. Classification (NCBI taxonomy): domain Eukaryota; kingdom Metazoa; phylum Chordata; class Amphibia; order Anura; family Aromobatidae; genus Anomaloglossus; species Anomaloglossus baeobatrachus. The sequence goes on along the minus strand of NC_134353.1, from coordinate 884,445,730 downwards.
ATTTGTGACCTGCTGACAGCTCTAGTGTTTCATGGAGCCAGAGGTCACAAATCAATAAAAGTCTATGAGAGCCTCAATCTGGCTCTCATAGAGTTGTATTGGACATAAGGGATGTAACTTCCGACTTCCGTCCGGTCAGAAGTTATGGGCACAAGATGGCGCCGCAGGACTGGAGCGGGGCTGAAAAAGGATGAAGGTGGCAGCAGGTGAGTATAATACCGGTGGCGGGGGGGGGCTTAGATTTAAAGCACCACTATAGCAGTGCAAAAAAAAAATACTGGAGTGGTGCTTTAAGAAAAGGAAAGCTAGGCAAAAATTACACATGATAGATATTAGATAGATAGATAGATAATGGATAGATAGATAGATAATGATTGATTGATTGATAGATAGATAGATAGTGATAGATAGATAATAGATAGAGGGATAGATAGATAGATAGATTGATAGATAATGATTGATTGATAGAGATAGATAGATAGATAGATAGATGGATAGAAATATAGATTGATAGATAGATAATGATTGATTGATAGAAACATAGATAGATAGATAGATAGATACTAGATAGATAGATAGATAATGGATAGATAGAGGGATAGTGATAGATAGATGGATAGATAGAGGGATAGATAGATAGATAGATAGATAGATAGATAGATAGATAGAGGGATAGATAGATAGAGGGATAGATAGATAGATAGATAGATAGAGGGATAGATAGATAATGGATAGATAGTGATAGATAGATGGATAGATAGATAGATAGATAGATAGATAGATAGATAGATAGATAGATAGATAGATAGATAGATAGTGATAGATAGATGGATAGATAGATAGTGATAGATAGATAGATAGATAGATAGAGGGATAGATAGATAGATAATGATTGATTGATTGATTGATTGATTGATAGATAGATAATGGATAGATAGTGATAGATAGATAGACAGATAGATAGATAGTGATAGATAGATGGATAGATAGATAGTGATAGATAGATAGATAGATAGATAGATAGATAGATAGATAGATAAATAGATAGATAGATAGATAGATAGATAGAGGGATAGATAGATAGATAGATAATGATTGATTGATTGATTGATTGATAGATAGATAATGGATAGATAGTGATAGATAGATAGACAGATAGATAATATAAAAATAGAATAGTGTCAGAGAAGGAAAAAATAGGGAAAGCAATATATTTCTATATGTTAGACAGAGGAACGGATGGTGCATTCTCTTACAGTAATGGATACACAGTATACAGGGGAGCACAGCGCTGTACAGGGGAGAGGGGCCGCACACAGGAGAGGTGAGGAGCGGCTGCCTGCAGTGTGGAGCTGTGGACGCTGCTCGGGGTGCAAGCCTCTAGTGGAGCCGTGTTTCGCCATCAGGGGGCGCTGCACACCTTGTATTGCTCCTCCTGCCGGTGTCCGGGCCGCAGTGATCGGCGCAGCCCCGCCTGCAGGTGTCTGTCCTGTCAGTCGCCCGCACCCCCGACCTGCCCCCTCAGACTCCGCCATTGTAATAGATCCTTTATGATCAGATTAGAGCTGTCTCCTGCAGTTGGTGGAAAACAAACTCTGATCAGGGAGTTGTCAGCAGAGATGAAGTACCCTCCCAGGTGCCTCCACTGCTGCCCTCCCAGGTGCCCTCCCAAGTGCCCTCCACTGCTGCCCTCCCAGGTGCCTCCACTGCTGCCCTCCCAGGTGCCCTCCACTGCTGCCCTCCCAGGTGCTCTCCCAAGTGCCCTCCACTGCTGCCCTCCCAAGTGCCCTCCACTGCTGCCCTCCCAGGTGCCCTCCACTGCTGCCCTCCCAGGTGCCTCCACTGCTGCCCTCCCAGGTGCCCTCCCAAGTGCCCTCCACTGCTGCCCTCCCAGGTGCCTCCACTGCTGCCCTCCCAGGTGCCCTCCACTGCTGCCCTCCCAGGTGCTCTCCCAAGTGCCCTTCACTGCTGCCCTCCCAAGTGCCCTCCACTGCTGCCCTCCCAGGTGCCCTCCACTGCTGCCCTCCCAGGTGCCTCCACTGCTGCCCTCCCAGGTGCCCTCCCAAGTGCCCTCCACTGCTGCCCTCCCAGGTGCCTCCACTGCTGCCCTCCCAGGTGCCCTCCACTGCTGCCCTCCCAGGTGCTCTCCCAAGTGCCCTCCACTGCTGCCCTCCCAAGTGCCCTCCACTGCTGCCCTCCCAGGTGCCCTCCACTGCTGCCCTCCCAGGTGCCCTCCACTGCTGCCCTCCCAGGTGCCCTCCACTGCTGCCCTCCTAAGTTCCCTCCACTGCTGCCCTCCCAAGTGTCCTCCACTGCTGCCCTCCTAAGTTCCCTCCACTGCTGCCCTCCCAAGTGCCCTCCACTGCTGCCCTCCCAAGTGCCCTCCACTGCTGCCCTCCCAGGTGCCCTCCACTGCTGCCCTCCCAGGTGCCCTCCACTGCTGCCCTCCACTGCTGCCCTCCCAGGTGCCCTCCACTGCTGCCCTCCTAAGTTCCCTCCACTGCTGCCCTCCCAAGTGTCCTCCACTGCTGCCCTCCCAGGTGCCCTCCACTGCTGCCCTCCACTGCTGCCCTCCCAGGTGCCCTCCACTGCTGCCCTCCTAAGTTCCCTCCACTGCTGCCCTCCCAAGTGTCCTCCACTGCTGCCCTCCCAGGTGTCCTCCACTGCTGCCCTCCCAGGTATCCTCCACTGCTGCCCTCCCAGGTGCCCTCCACTGCTGCCCTCCCAGGTGCCCTCCACTGCTGCCCTCCACTGCTGCCCTCCCAGGTGCCCTCCACTGCTGCCCTCCAGTGCTGCCCTCCCAGGTGCCCTCCACTGCTGCCCTCCCAGGTGCCCTCCAGTGCTGCCCTCCCAGGTGCCCTCCAGTGCTGCCCTCCCAGGTGCCCTCCAGTGCTGCCCTCCCAGGTGCCCTCCACTGCTGCCCTCCCAGGTGCCCTCCACTGCTGCCCTCCCAGGTGCCCTCCACTGCTGCCCTCCCAAGTGCGCTCCCAGGTGCCCTCCCAGGTGCCCTCCCAGGTGTCCTCCACTGCTGCCCTCCCAGGTGCCCTCCCAGGTGTCCTCCACTGCTGCCCTCCCAGGTGCCCTCCCAGGTGTTCTCACAGGTGCCCTCCGTGCTGCCCTCCCTGGTGCCCTCCGCCGGTCCCTCCGCCGTGCCCTCGCTGCCCTCCGTGGTGCCCAGGAATGCGGCGCATACTTGTCTGTCTCCCGTCCTCTGCAGCACACAGGGACATGTCGCCCACTCAGTGTCATTCAGCGCTGCCAAAAATGTTATAAATGAGAGTCCGCCAACTTGGAGGGCAGCGTGCCAGCCTAGCCCTATAGAAGTGCATTCAGTGCGCCCGCCGCCTACGTGCCGCTCCAGACACTGCCCGCACCGCGCACTCCGCTCTGCTACATACAGCTGTTTGCAAAAATTAAAAAGAAAAAAAAATGTCACCTGATTCACTGTGAATTTGTGTAAAAAAAAAAAATCCCCACCCCCAAAACAGACACACACACACTCATACACACACTGGAGACCGCCCACAGCAGACAGCTAAGACCCCCTTATAGATTTAAAGAGAGACTGCACCGCCTGACGTTCATTCAATAGAGATCCGCCGCCCCGACAGCCGCACTCACCGCCCGGACTGAGGATGAGCCATCGCCCGGGCGTGCTGGGACTGCTAGTGACTGTGTGTCTGAGCCACTTCATGGGGGAGCACACTGCCCAGGGTAAGACACACCGCTCACACCGAGGCAACCATTTACTAATTAGTTTTATTTATTTTACTATTATTATTTTTTATATTTTTTTTTTTTTTTTTTAATTTTTCATCATTTCATGATCAGCTTTTTCTCCAGCATGGGGAGAACTGACAGAGAAAAAAAAAGATCATCCAATCTAATACTTTTCTTCTTCAAAAAGTTTTAAAAAAGTGAATCTCAATTTTTTTTTTTTTTTGGTTGGACTAAGATTCTGCTGGGAGAAAAAAAAAAGTTTGTTTCCAGGAGTTTGGAGAAACTAGTTACAGTTTACTGATGAGGTAGAGCGAAAAGTTTTATCTGTGTCCCGGATATTGTTTGGATTCATATCGGAGGATACTAACGATGTGAAGAATTAGAACGATACCTGAGGGGTGTAGGTAACGAGCGCATTGCTCCATGGCGTTGGATGGATGAATGTCCCCTTTGTTTTTTGCCTGTTGTTGGATAGATTATTGTAAAGTGCTGCGGAATGAAAGAAAATTATTATTATTATTATGCGGCGGAATGTTGGCGCTATAGAAATAAAAAAATAATATTATATAATTATTATTATTTTTTAATTATTATTATGCTGCAGAATGTTGGCGCTATAGAAATAAAAAAATATATTATTTTACTATTATTATTATTAGTAGTAGTAGTAGTATTATTATTATTATTATTATGCTGCGGAATGTCGGGCTATAGAAATAAAAAAATATATTATTATTATTATTATTATTATTATTGTGCTGCAGAATGTTGATGCTACAGAAATAAAAATATATTATTATTATTATTATTGTGCTGCGGAATGTCGGGCTATAGAAATAAAAAAATATATTATTATTATTATTATTATTATTATTATTATTATTGTTGTGCTGCAGAATGTTAATGCTACAGAAATAAAAAAAATATTATATTTTATTATTATTATTATTATTATTATTATTATTATTATTATTATTATTAATAGTGTGCTGTGGCATATTGGTGGTACAGAAATTGAAAAAATATATTATTTTATTATTATATTATTAATTATTATTAATGTGCAGCAGAATGCCAGCGCTATAGAAATCAAATAATAATTATTATTATTATTATTATGCTGCAGAATATTGGCGCTATAGAAATCAAATTATTATTAGTATCATTATTTTATGATAATATAATTATTATTATTATTATTATTATTGTGCTGCAGAATGTCAGCGCTATAGAAATCAAATTATTATTATTAGATTTTGTCACTTTTTGTTGTCTGGTTATTTGTAGTCTATTGTCCCCTGTTATCAGCCATTTCAATGGGATGACTGATGGTTTTTACTTTCTTTGGTATCCTGGAAAACAGAACTCCTGTCGTATGTGACTGATGGAAGCTGCTCACTTTTTAGACCATGACAGCTTCAGCTTTGGTGTCACTTTGATGTTGGTCGCTGTGGTGTTGTGAGGTTGAATTTTTCTCATTTTTTTATTGGTCACTGTGTTGTTGTGAGGTTGAATTTTTCTCATTTTTTTATTGGTCACTGTGTTGTTGTGAGGTTGAATTTTTCTCATTTTTTTATTGGTCGCTTTGGTGTTGTGAGGTTGAATTTTTCTCATTTTTTTATTGGTCGCTTTGGTGTTGTGAGGTTGAATTTTTCTCATTTTTTTATTGGTCGCTTTGGTGTTGTGAGGTTGAATTTTTCTCATTTTTTTATTGGTCGCTGTGGTGTTGAGATTGAGAGATTGAACTTTTTCTATTTTTTTTTTGTTATTTTTGTAAGGGATCCAGCTAAATCGTATATTTCGAAAGAATGTGCAAATGTTCTGAAGCCCACTCAGATTGCAACATAGCGGCGCGCACACACACACACACAAAATGGAATTGAATCACTTGGGATGAGCGCACTTGATGCCGTAATAAAGGCAGGAAGGATTGTGTTTATATGTTATTAAAGCCGATGTCAGCGAGGGGGAACGGGGTGGGATCTGCCGTGCGCTGCTTTTCTTTGCCTCTCAAGGGGTTAACCCGTGCACTGTGCGGTGTGTCTGGGGATAGGCTGGTGTTACTACTGCGGGTTATGAAACAGGACAAAATCAAAGTAAACAGTCTAGTGGAAGCGGTGTAGAGCACACTTGTTTTGTCTGAGTCACTGCTCGGTGACACTGATATGGCTGGGCGCTATGTCTTGCAGCTGGAAACTGTTGGCTACAGCAATCCAAGAATGGGCGATGTACAGGTCTCTACAGGTCTGAACTGAGCAAAGAGGAATGCTGCAAAACTGGCAGACTGGGCACCTCCTGGACGGAGGAAGACGTACCCAACAGCACGCTCTTCAAATGGATGATATTCAACGGAGGAGCACCACACTGCATACCCTGCAAAGGTAGGGCACTCTGCACCATCATCATTGTTACAGCATGTTAACAACAGGTTAATATATAGCAGGACGATATTGAGTGGGAAGGCGGGGGTCCGCTTCCCATAGATCACACTACAGCCATTAGGGATAAGTTCTACAAGCTGTTCTGTATTTGAGGCGCATACCCCAGCTATATGTACCTGGGGTCCTTTAGTCTGGGGTTGCAGAATGTGACCACCTAGACTTGATTATTAAGTGTTAGTTTTCACGGGGGGATTTATTAAAGCAGTGAAGGGGACATCTGCACTCAATTTTGAACCAGATTTCTGGAAGACATGTGCTCCCTCCTTGATGGAGTTTTTGGAGAGGACCTTTCTCTGGGCTTCATTTCTGGGCTTCTTATAGTTTTGTTGTGTTTTTTTTTTAAAGGAGCTTAGCATTGTTTTTGATACTTCTGAGATACATTGTTTCACTAATGTGCTGTTTGATACACGTTGACGTGAGCTCATAGTCGTGTTTATTTGAAAAACAGAAACATGTGAAAACGTGGACTGTGGACTTGGGAAGAAATGTAAAATGAATAAGAAAAATAAGCCAAGGTGCGTTTGTGCTCCGGACTGCTCCAATATCACCTGGAAAGGCCCGGTGTGTGGGCTGGATGGCAAAACCTACAAGGACGAGTGTGCCCTGCTCAAGGCCAAATGCAAAGGGATCCCAGAGCTGGATGTGCAGTACCAAGGCAAATGCAAAAGTATGTCCGAGCTAATACTGACTATTGTACAGATGCACTAGATGTAAAAATGACGGGGGGGGCTATAAACCCCTTGGTATATTGCCATCCCTTTTATGGGTTCTGTCCTCAATCAGTTTTTTGGCACATCGGTGGCTTTCAGCGGGACACATATTCATACCTTTGTCCTGTGTCTTTTGCAGAGACATGCAGAGATGTCCTATGTCCGGGCACCTCTACGTGCGTGGTGGACCAAACCAATAATGCCTATTGTGTGACGTGTCACCGCCACTGCCCGGAGCCGACCTACCCGGAGCAATACCTATGCGGAAACGATGGGATTACGTATGCCAGTGCGTGTCATCTGCGGAAAGCAACCTGCCTGCTCGGCAGGTCTATTGGTTTGGCGTACGAAGGAAAATGTATAAGTAAGTATTTTACCTGTCAATAATAGACTTTTGGTATTATACACCTGCCTATAGCTTTCCACCGACTGTGGCACAGGAAGTTCACAACTATAGACCTTAGAAGACGAGATGTCTCCCCCGATGATATATTGTCACAGTCACTGCTGAGAGCAATCTAATATGAAGATGTCTTATTGTGCAAAAGTAAAACCGATACTAATAATGATTAAATAATTAAAAATACTGCTAATAAAATGTTATGAGTTAGTAGTGATGGGCGAGCATGCAGCTCGTTACTCGATCGAGCCTCGAGTTTCCTAGTGACTTCCATTATACTCTCTTCTCGAGTTTCCCAGGGACTTCCATTATACTGTGTACTCGAGGTTCCCATTGACTTAATAATAATAATAATAATAAAGTTTATTTATATAGCGCCAACATATTCCGCAGCACTTTACAATCCGGTGGGGGGTTGTATAGACCAATACAAAACAAAATAGTACATTATTCAACAGCTACAGTAGGAATGAGGGCCCTGCTCGAAAGCTTACAATCTATGGGGACTTCCATTATACTCTGTACTCGAGTTTCCCAGTGACTTCCATTATACTGTGTACTCAAGTGTCCCAGTGACTTCCATTATACTCTGTACTCGAGTTTCCCAGTGACTTCCATTATACTCTGTACTCGAGTTTCCCAGTGACTTCCATTATACTCTGTACTCGAGTTTCCCAGTGACTTCCATTATACTCAGTACTCGAGTTTCCCAGTGACTTCCATTAGACTCAGTACTCGAGTTTCCCAGTGACTTCCATTATACTGTGTACTCGAGTGTCCCAGTGACTTCCATTATACTCTGTACTCGAGTTTCCCAGTGACTTCCATTATACTCTGTACTCGAGTTTCCCAGTGACTTCCATTATACTCGGTACTCCACTGACGTCCATTATCCTCTTTACTTGAGTTTCCCAGTGAATTCCATAATACTTTGACTCCATTGACTTCCATTATACTCTGTAGTCAAGTTTCCAGTGACTTCCATTATACTCGATACTCGAGTTTCCCAGTGACTTCCATTATACTCAGTACTCAAGTTTCCCAGTGGCTTCCATTATACTCGGTACTAGAGTTTCCCAGTCGCTTCTATTATACTCCGTACTTGAGTTTCCCAGTGACTTCCATTATACTCAATACTCAAGTTTCCCAGTAGCTTCCATTATACTCGGTACTAGAGTTTCCCAGTAGCTTCCATTATACTCGGTACTTGAGTTTCCCAGTGGCTTCCATTATACTCTGTACTCGAGTTTCCCACTGACTTCCATTATACTCAGTACTTGAATTTCCTTGTGTCGAAGAAGCCCGATGCTCGATCGAGTAACGAGCAGTGGTGAGAATGCTTGCCCTTCACTATTAGTTAGGGTTCAGATCAATGGCCCCCAGAAGGAAGAAACAGTGTATTACTGTAAGTATTGGGGTAGTGCGAAGTCATCATAACGGTGTACGGGAGAAGGGTGGTATGTTAGCCCCTTTGTCGGCCATAGGGATGCATGTATTGTTTGCCACTGGAAAGATTACTGACCTATGATTTCCTATTTGCAGAGGCAAAGTCGTGTGAAGACATCAAGTGTAGCGTTGGTAAGAAGTGCCTGTGGGACAGCAGAGTGGGCAGAGGGCGCTGTGCAGTGTGTGAAGATTACTGCCCGGACAGCAAATCTGATGAAGCAGTTTGCGCCAGTGATAACACCACCTACCCCAGCGAGTGTGCCATGAAGCAGGCAGCCTGCTCGTTGGGTGTACTTTTGGAAGTCAAACACACCGGATCTTGCAACTGTAAGTGACTTACCGCAAAACAAACAAAATCCAATCTAAGATATCGAAAGGCAACCCCTCCGTAATGAAGACTAGAGAGAATTGGATACCAGCACAATGGCTAGCTATTTATCGTGCTCCATTACTAGCAGACTATTATTGCCTCTTGGGCAGGAAAAGCTATCCTTTCTATTTACTAGGGGTTGCCTGAGAATATCTTTTTCCCCCTCTATTTTTTTTCCTAATTCCGCTTCTATGTGCTTCGCTGAATGCTTCATTAATGCTTTGAGTGATCTAACTCTCCGTGAGACTTACCGGTTGATCCGGTCTCTGTCTTTGCGCAGCGGCCGCTACTAACTCTGAGGACACAAGCAGTACACCTAGAACACGAGCGCTTTTTGTCTGATTACAGGAACCTGCAATAAAAGCCTGATCCATCGGGTTCTTCAGAAACTTTCTGCAGTTAAGACTTCATAGATTAATTTAAAAAAAAATAAAAAAATTAAAAAAAAAGGAAAGGAAATAAAAAAATAAAGTATTAATTAAAAAAAATAAAGTTGATGCCGAAACGCATCGCTGCAAGTCACATACAATGCAACGCTGTTTTATGGCTGTTCAAAGAGCAAAACAAACAACACAAAAACAAACAATCATGCACTGAGCTTCTGCGCTGTTGTTGTCCTTATTTAAACAACAGCTCCCCTATATTCCCCTATATAGCCATTAATGAAGATCCTGAGGACGAAGAGGAGGAGGAAGACGCCGACTACAGCTTCCCATTATCTTCAGTCCACTGGTAAAACTGTTGGAACAGCCTTTGGCAAAGGAGTGATGTCCATACTGTATATAGGTGTATGCTTATTTATTTTGAGGAAGAAAAAACAAAAAAAGTATACATATAGTTGAGTCTGGTAGACATTTATTTATACTGTGTCATGTTTTATAATTTATACATAAAATGTTTTTTTTTGTTTTTTTTGACTGTACACCTTGTTTTGAAGAAATATATTCGTCAAAGGGAGAGCAGTGTTATTTATTGTGAGAAACCTTTGCTTGTAAAGTTCGGCTTTTTTTTTTCTCGTGTAAGTCCATTCCGTATCACTGACCGTTACTGTCCAACTCCATACACTGATGTCCTAGAGTAATTGTCGGCAGGGCTGGATTATAGGGAGGGCATGTGTGGGGCCAGTCACCCAAGTTGGGAATCTCTGCCATCCTTCCTTCCTACCTTGGTTTATTAAAATAACCAATTAAAAATAGTGCTATTTGTCCCAGAACTTTTTAGTTAACCCTTTTTTATTCACATATTTACTGCTCAACTTATGGATATCTCAAGATTATACCGAGCTGTCAAGAGGTGGTCAAGATTGGACTCATTGATTCCATTGAGTCTCTAAACTTCAACCCATGCATAGCCGTCACCCCTATATATAGATACGATAGGGGTTAAGGTCAAATCCAGGTACCTTCCCCTACAAAGACCCAATGTCCTCCCCGAACCACAATCCAGCCCTGATTGTCGGCAGAGTTCTGTAGTTCATGGTTTGGTGAACTTCCGGTAGACCATCATGGCCGTTCACAAAGCCCTGTTGTTCAGAACCGAGCCTTTACCTGTTTTAGAGCTTTTTTTTTCCCTTTCATTTCCTCACATTTGCATGTCAGTTCCAGTATGTTTATTTATTGGATTTTATCTTTAGTCCTGTACATACATCCTTTTTGGATTTTGTTTACAAGGAATCTTGACTGACCAAAAGAAGCTGCGATCTATATATCAACCCTGAGATTCACGGAAACTTGTTTTTTAACGGCCATTATTATGTGGCTGGGAATAAAATACATCAAACGCAAAGACTTTATGGGAACATATCCCGTTAATCCGTGAATCCGATTTGTGAACTCATGGCAAAATATTAGCCTTGTTCGGTTGTAACCATATCAGAGCTTTATCAGTCCAAGTTTCTTGCTTTTTTTCCACAATTACACTTCTTTGGTTTCTGATTTCAATTTTATATTTTCAAAACATGGCAAGTTAAATATAAATTCATTTAAATATATAGTTTTGTACTTTTTTACCATGTAAATGTGCAATGTATATAAAAGTTATAAAGTGTATTTGTAAATAAATTATGGTTGAACAATAAAATGGAAATTTCCTATGTAGCTCTGTAATCTGTGTGGATTTGGTTTTCTAGTGTAGATATAATAGGCGGATTGGAGGTAATTCGTTAAATCTATGGGTCAATCAATAGTACAAGAGCGTAGATATCCCTGATTGGGGGTCAACAGGACGTTCTGTAAAGCTGGTGTCACACATAACGACGACGACAACGACGTCGCTGCTACGTCACCATTTTCTGTGACGTTGCAGCGACGTCCCGTCGCTGTCGCTGTGTGTGACATCCAGCAACGACCTGGCCCCTGCTGTGAGGTCGCCGGTCGTTGCTGAATGTCCAGCTTCATTTTTTGGTCGTCACTCTCCCGCTGTGACACACACATCGCTGTGTGTGACAGCGAGAGAGCGACGAAATGAAGCGATCAGGAGCCGGCACTGGCAGCTGCGGTAAGCTGTAACCAGCGTAAACATCGGGTAACCAAGGGAAGACCTTTCCCTGGTTACCCGATGTTTACGCTGGTTACCAGCCTCCGCTCTTGCTGCCAGCGCCGGCTCCTGCACTGTGACATGTGGCTGCAGTATGCATCGGGTAATTAACCCGATGCATACTGTAGCAAGGAGAGCAAGGAGCCAGCGCTAAGCGCGGCTCCCTGCTCTCTGAACTGTGACATGTAGATGCAGCACACATCGGGTTAATTAACCCGATGTGTGCTGCAGGAGAGCAAGGAGCCAGCGCTAAGCGCGGCTCCCTGCTCTCTGCACATGTAGCACAGCGACCTTATGATCGCTGCTTCTGCTGTGTTTGACAGCTAAGCAGCGATCATAACAGCGACTTACAAGGTCGCTGTTACGTCACCGAAAATGGTGACGTAACAGCGACGTCGTTGTCGCTGTCGTTTAGTGTGACACCAGCTTTAGCATGGAGTGCCAGCTTAATCAGTACAGTGTCTTCTACAGTGAAACTCTGCTCTGTTTGCTTATGCCTATAAGTCTACAGATCAATTTTGTTTGTCTTGTCTCTCCCCATCCCTCCGCCAGCTGTCTGGCACTCTGTAACTTCCAATCTTATCAAGTCATCTCAACCGCCCTTAAAAGTGAGAAATACAAACAGCTAGACCTTCCTAATTGCCCATCCAAAATTAAAAGTGAAACCCAATTAAATGACGGAGCCAAAAAAAAAAAGTGGGAGAGAGAAAAACACTTGTTATTTGTAGAAAGAGCATTTGTCACAAGGTCACGACTGCATTTCATAATCATTTATCCCCTATGACTCTACGGCATCTTTTTCTCCTGTAGGAACCGACCCAGATTTGGAGATTTGGACTTTTATTTTGGCCTATTCTTAAATTTTTAAAAACTTTTATTTCATAGAGAACTCATCAGTAGGGGACCGTGAGTTATGGCACCACCAAGCAATGGCGGACACGGACAGAAAAGGGACCCTGTGCAAGAACAATATATGGGACCTTTGCATTTCAAGAACTCATAAAATGCAAAATTTCACCAGGTTTGGAAATAGAAATGGGCCCCCTTATCTCTTAGGGCACAGCTTGCGCCATTGATATGTCCACCTCTGCCGCCAACCACTAAAATGAAGGCTAACCAAATGTCTTAGGCTAGGGCCACACGCGGATTACTGCGATCCCCTCGCATGACACTCGGCTCACGCTGGCAGTACAGCAGACCCAAGTGTCATGTGAGTGTCACTGCGACTGAGGTCCGATTGTGCGCGCGGATCTCAGCTGCAGGGGGTGGGCCGGCACTGAGGAGCGGCGGGCCGGCGCTGCGGAGGAACAGGCTGGCGCTGAGGAGGGGAGGGAGGGATTTATCTCCCTCTCTCACGGTACACCGGTGTAATGCGAGTGCAGTGCGATTTTTCTCTCGCCCCATAGACTTGAATGGGTGCGAGAGAAAACAGGATTGCATTACAGTCGCAGCATGCTGCGATTGTTTTCTTGGTCCGATTAGGGCTGAGAAAATAAACACTCATGGGTGCTGACTAGGGATGATCGAATACCTCAAATATTTGGCTTCGCGAATATCCGACGATTAGGTAGCCGCTATGCGAATATTCGATGCACATTATAAGTCTATGGAGAGCCTGAATAGTACCGAATAGTTGTTATTCGGGTTTCCCATAGACTTACATTGCGCATAGAATATTCGCGAATAGTCGAATAGCAGCGACCTATTCGGTAAACATTCGCAAAGCCGAATATTTGAGGTATTCGATCATCTCTACTGCTGACACATAGGCTAATATTGGTCCGAGTGGAATGCGTTTTTTTATCGCACTCCACTCGCACCGATTTTCATGCCGTGTGGCTTAGGCCTTATATGTTACCTTGTTTATGCCCTTCCAGCTTTTTGATTGGAAGGGATTGAAGTTTTCCAAAACTTGGGGATACTTTAAATGTCCATACCCTATGAATATGGGGATGTTATGGATCCACGATGTAAGGATTTGTATTACAGCACACATGGGCCCATACAGTTCTGCCAAACTCCTTCCCATTTTTTGTTTTTGATTGTACATAATCCGTGACACAAAATGCATTTTTTTGCTTCTCCTTTCAATGGAATGTTAGACTGAGTTCACACGTCCTGTAATCATCCGTTAGAACAGATGCTGTAGAGATCCTTAATTGGTCCATTTTTTAACATGAGAGTCTATGGAGAGCGGATTGGTTAACGGATTGCTTTTTATCCTCCATTTGCAAAGGATCCGGTAAGCAAACAATGGATTACAAATGTAAGTACAACGGATGGCTAAATAGCAATCTGTTAACGCATCCATCCTCCATAGACTCGTATGTTAAAAAAATGGATCCAGCAGAAATCAGTTATTTAACAACGGACAAAAAAAGTTGTGTTTATGCAACTTTTTTGCCAACAGATCTGTGACGGATCTCTTCTAACGGATGATAACAGCACATGTGAACTCACCTAGCATAGTCATTAATCTCAGAGATCATTGCTTCAAGTAGAAAATGTGGTGTATTTCAGGTGCACCATTGGTGGCACACAAAGAAATGTCGAACATAAAATACATGAAGCTTTGGTTTTCTGGTGATATGATATTGATATTACACAACCTTCTTTAGAAGATAAGAGCTAAAAGGATAACACCTGCAACTCCATATTGTACGAAGCTGCACAGTGCAGCTCCATATTCTAGGAGACTGTGCAGCGCAGATCCATATTGTACGAGGCTGTGCAGTCCAGCTCCATATTCTATGAGACTACACAGCGCAGCTCCATATTGTAACAGACTGCACATTGCAGCTCTATATTGTGTGAAGCTGCGCAGTGCAGCTCCATATTGTACGAGGCTGCGTAGTGCAGCTCCATATTCTACGAGATTGTGCAGCGCAACTCCACACTGTAACAGACTGCGCAGTGCAGCTCCATATTGTATTGTAAGAAGTCCTTTATTTCATTTGATGGGATCGGAACAGTGGCGAAGGTAATTATGCAGGAAGCAAGTGGACGACGGTTGCCGTTTCACGCGGACGGTCGCGTTGTTACGGGTCCTGACCATTGGTGCAACAGGTCAGAGAGATAAGGGGCTACATGTACCTCCAAAGCAGTTGGGATTGTGGATTTTGATGAGCTCTTGGGCTGCAAAGGGTCCATATATTGTTCTAGCACAGGGGCCCTTTTCTGTCTGTGTTCGTCAGTGGTTTACATCCAGCAGGCGCTGCAGCTAATAACGACTGATTGGAGGGGGTGTCATGTGTTAGACCCCAAAATCACTTCCAAAGTATAGGTCATCTTTATTATATGCCTGGAAAACCCCTTCAAGGTAAAGGTCTTATACAAAAGCCGGTGGCTGTCACTTTTGCAGGAAGATGCAATATCACAAGATCCAAAATTGCTGTCTCCTCTCCTCCCCCTTTATATTCCCTAACTCCTTCCATTCCCACTTCCCCTCCAATACCCCTTCCCATCCACTTTTAGCCTACCCTTTCTTCCCTTCCTCTTCCCTTTCTTTGTTATTTCAACAATATTTTTAAGAATGCATTTTAAATACTTCAATTACCCCCTCCCCTGTTATTGTAAACCCCTTCAAATTTAATAAAGTATACAAAATTGCTGTCTCCTTATACAAAGCAGTGCCTATGGAAAAGGTGGGTTACTTCACTAATAACATTGTGCCTCGGTGACAGATTCTATTTATCTACTGGACGTATGAAATGCGATAATGCAGCAACAAAGGACAAATTCGGACCTAATATTTGGCAGATGAAGCCAGTTTTGGGGAAAACAGCTTAATTGCTAAACATTAGGTCCGAATGTGCCCCAACTTGACGGGATCCGTAAGAGGAACCTGGAACGGTCAGACGCTCACTGTGCAGATAATGGGTCTGAGCCCAATTTATTTCCTTATGGATGAGATGAGCAGGAGGGGGAGCCATGACCCAAGCCGAGCAGTAACTATCACCAGATATGGAGGTCGAGGGAGACCAACAGGGAAAAAACTGAATAAAGTGCTCAGATTAGTGGTTTTCAGCAGCTCTCTCCTACCAGACCGTGTACAACTGGTGTGTAATCTGCTCCTCTTTACACCCACTGATGGCCTACAACAATCCATTGGTAAAGCCATTAGCTTTTTTGTGTACAGACTACTGGTCTCTTGTTTGCCTATTCTAGTGGTGTCAAGCAATCATCATAAAACTCCACTTCCAATTGCCTTTTTGTGTTTGAGGGTGGAGTGGGGTGTAAAACACATCTCATTTTTGTAATGGGCTTGTTTGCACTCAATTACTCTTCATTATCTGTGAAATAGCCATTGTTTCCTACAGCTATGTGAGCAAACACAAAAAAAACAGCCATGGATGTAGCAGAGCTGAACTTGTGTTTGGCACAATTTACAATGTGGGTTTCAAAAATTAAACAAAACAACAAGAAAAACTCTACAACAGCATCACAGTTAATTGAGCTGATACCATTGAGGCAGAGCAGCCTCGCCAGTCAATAATACATATTTGGCAGCTCTGCATCCGACGCGCAGACACAACTGCTCGCTTTGGCAAGACAGGCAGCGTTAAAATAGAAAGTCTATATCTGTCGTCCTTGTTATGTCTGACGATAAATACGTGGGAATCGTAAGAGACAATTAGGTTAAGTGGGTAACAATTATTCATAACCCAAAGCTAGACGGCGGATTCCAGAGCAGACTTCATTCCAGGCGGTCACAGGAGGGAACTTTTGATCCGACTGATTTAGAAACCAGAGACATCATTCCTGAAAGGGAAGCAGACGATGCAAGATGGAGCTGATTAATCGGAGGGCAGGTAGAGGCTGACACCCGGCACATCCATGCCCCTATACTCTTCTGTATACACCGAAAACATGCAGACAAGAAATTATCATGGTGGATCCTTCTAGAAAAAAAAATCATACACAATTCACTATGTCATATAGTGTCATCTAATCTGGCATCTCGGAGCTCCAGGAGTCCAAATTTTACTTATTTGCCAGAATTTTTGCATTCCTATAGATTTTACATAGGCCAAGTACAAATAATGTCCGTGAATAAAACAGACGTCACTCAGATCAATGTTATTCAATGGGGCAGTGCAGATGAGCCATTTTTTTTTTTCTAGGACTGAATATGAGCGTGCCGGACTGCCACCAGGAATTTTTGGGCCCCATACTGGCAAAATTTTCAGCCTTCTATGAAAAGCATAAAAAAACCCTGACAAAAATTCTACTCACCTTCCCTTGACTCCCATGTCACGCGGCGTCTTCCTCTGTAGTCAGTGCGCAGTGGATAGCAGCTAATATGGGAGTGCGTGCCGTGACGTCATGCGCTGCCCCCAGTCACTGTGCCGCCGACGTCAGGTGCCTGCCACTGTTTGATCAGTAGCTTGTATTGCAGCTCAGGGACCCGACGGGTCTGTCTTTGTGTCACAATGCATGTCGCCTGGATGTGCGCCCTTAGATGTAGGCATTGTGGTCAGCGGGCCCTCTCCACGCCATACATCAGTAATGACAGTAATGCCCTGTGAACATGGAAAAAAATGGCAGCGCACACTAGTTTCTGTGTGACGGATGAGAGTCACACATTTAAGTCTAAAGAGATAGTTACATATAGTTACATAAGTTGAAAAAAGCCCCTGGTCCATCTAGTTCAACCTTCCTCCACCATTTCTACATTTTTCTATTAAGTCCTTTATAACCAACAATGTTGTGTGTACTGAGGAAATCATCCAGCCCTTTTTAAAAGCTGTTATAGTATCTGCCAGTACTACCTCTTGTGGTAGGCATTCCACAGTCTGACCGCTCTAAAGGGTGCTTTACACGCTGCAACATCGCTAGCGATCTCGTTAGTAATGTGACACGCCAGATCGCAGATAAGATTTGCCGATATCGCACATAGGTCTTTTTTGAAGCGCCGGTCACATGTGCGATCTGTGTAAAGCAGCCTTAACTGTAAAGAACCCTTTCCTATTTAGCTGCCAGAATCGCTTTTCTTCCACTCACGTTGTTTGCCCCCTGGTCCTTAGTATTGTCTTTGGAAGAAATAAGTCATGTGCCAGTCCTTTATATTGACCACACATGTATTTATACATATGAATGAGATCTCCTCTGAGACGTCTTTTTTCTAAGCTAAACAAATCCAACTTTTTCAACCTGTCATCATACGGGAGGCCTCCATTCCTTGTAGTAGTCTAGTTAACCACCTTTAAATTGATTCTAACTTTTTAATGTCCTTTTTAAAATGTGGGGTCCAAAACTGGATCCCATATTCCAGATGTGGCCTTACAAGTGATTTATAGAGGGGTAACAATACGTTGGGATCTCAGCATCTAATCTCTCTTTTTATACACCCTAAAATCTTGTTTGCTTTAGCAGCTGCTGCCTGACATTGAGTGCTGCTGCTCAGCTTATTTGTAATGAGAATCCCCAAGTCCTTCTGTTCTGTAGTCCCGAGTTTACTTCCATTTAATGTATACGCAGCTATAGGATTACTCCGTCCTAGGGGCATTACTTTACATTTACCAACATTAAATCTCATTTGCCAAGTATCTGCCCATTCTGACATCTTATCCAGATCTTTTTGTAATATTGTACTATCAAGGTCAGTTTTTAAAATTCTACATAGTTTGGTGTCATCAGCAAAGACTGACACTTTACTATCCACAACGTTATTAATAAAGAGATTAAAAAGAATCGGTCCTAGCACAGATCCCTGCGGCACCCCACTGCTGACTAAATTTTGATCTCATAAGGAGACACAGTACAACTTCACATTTTTACATGGCTACATGGCAATTCTTTAACTGTGTTTGGTAAAGTTTTTAGAACATGAATATTGGTTAAAAAAAACAGATTGCACACGGATGACAAGTGAGAAAGAAATTGTCCTGAGTTTTCTGGAGGAAATTTGGGTGATTTCACATACGTTTATGTGAACTTAGATTAAGTGACTCCATGATTTTGTTTGTAACTGCAGGATTTATTTATTTTTTTGCTAAAAACACAACAAAATATATTACAAAAAAGAAGACAGCAAAGTGCCACACCAAAAAAAAAACTTCATAGTGACAACTTCAAACCTACATTGTACACTGTGTGTATTATTTCTCTATTGACCCCAGGTAATCAGTTGTTCACAAGGTTTTTTGCCACATAGGAAAATTGTTTTTTTAGTGTGTTTTTTTTTAGTTTGGAATTCTTTGCTGGCTAAACACTTCCTTTGCTGAGCCACTGTAAAGGCCCCTTTACACACTGAGACTTTCTAGCGATCCCACCAGCGATCCCAACCTGCCCGGGATCACTACAAAGTCTCTGGTGAGCTGTCAAATAGGCAGACCTGGCCAACGACGCAACAGCGATCCGGACCTGCAGAACGACCTAGCTAGTCATTGGGGACGTTGTCAGACCTAAAACACACATCCGTGAAAACCGTGAAAACCACCGTGAAAACTGTCGGCAGACAGCAGACAGAGTAGCGCGATGAGAATGAACTCGGGTGAACTTCACCCGACTTCATTGTCATGCCGCGGCTCTGTCTGTGTGCCGTGTACTGATTAGCGGTCACCTGTGAAGGATTCACCGGTGACCGCTAATCCCCCGAGTGACTGAAGTGTCCCCCCCTCTCTCATACTCACCGATCCCCGATCACCGGCGCTGCACGGCGTTCACACTGCTCCGGCGGCTTTTTCTAATTTGAAAAAGCCGGCCGCTTATTAAACAATCTCGTATTCCCTGCTTTCCCCGCCCACCGGCGCTTATGATTGGTTGCAGTGAGACACAACCCCACGCTGAGTGACAGGTGTCTCACTGCACCCAATCACAGCAGCCGGTGGGCGTGTCACTATGGAGTATAGAAATAAATAAATAAATAATTTAAAAAAGCGGCGTGCGGTTCCCCCCAAATTTAATACCAGCCAGATAAAGCCATACGGCTGAAGGCTGGTATTCTCAGGATGGGGAGCTCCACGTTATGGGGAGCCCCCCAGCCTAACAATATCAGTCAGCAGCCGCCCAGAATGGCCGCATACATTAGATGCGACTGTTCTGGGACAGTACCCGGCTCTTCCCGATTTGCCCTGGTGCGTTGGCAAATCGGGGTAATAAGGAGTTATTGGCAGCCCATAGCTGCCAATAAGTCCTAGATTAATCATGTCAGGTTTCTCCCCGAGATACCTTCCATGATTAATCTGTAAATTACAGTAAATAAACACACACAACTGAAAAATCTTTTATTAGAAATAAAAAACACAAACACATTCCCTGGTTCACCACTTTAATCAGCCCCAAAAAGCCCTCCATGTCCGGCGGAATCCAGGATGGTCCAGCGTCACTTCCAGCTCTTCTGCATGAAGGTGACCGGAGCAGCAGAAGAAACCGCCGCTCCTGTCACCTCCACGCAGCAAATGAAGAGAGCCGCGTGATCGGCTGAGCTGTCACTGAGGTTACCTGGATCCAGCGGTGGATGCAGCGGTGGCCGCGGGTAACCTCAGTGACAGCTCAGCTGATCGCGCTACTCACCGCCGCTCCGGTCAGCTCCACGCAGCAACTGAGGTTAGTATCGTGATCAGCTGAGCTGTCACTGAGGTTACTCGCGGCCACCGCTGCATCCACCGCTAGATCCAGGTAACCTCAGTGACAGCTCAGCCGATCACGCGGCTCTCTTCATTTGCTGCGTGGAGGTGACAGGAGCGGCGGTTTCTTCTGCTGCTCCGGTCACCTCCATGCAGCACAGCTGGAAGCGACGCTGGACCATCCTGGATTCCGCCGGACATGGAGGGCTTTTTGGGGCTGATTAAAGTGGTGAACCAGGGAATGTGTTTGTGTTTTTTATTTCTAATAAAAGATTTTTCAGTTGTGTGTGTTTATTTACTATAATTTACAGATTAATCATGGAAGGTATCTCGGGGAGACGCCTGCCATGATTAATCTAGGACTTATTGGCAGCTATGGGCTGCCAATAACTCCTTATTACCCCGATTTGCCAACGCACCAGGGCAAATCGGGAAGAGCCGGGTACAGTCCCAGAACAGTCGCATCTAATGTATGCGGCCATTCTGGGCGGCTGCTGACTGATATTGTTAGGCTGGGGGGCTCCCCATAACATGGAGCTCCCCATCCTGAGAATACCAGCCTTCAGCCGTATGGTTTTATCTGGCTGGTATTAAATTTGGGGGGAACCGCACACCGGTTTTTTTAATTATGTATTTATTTATTTCTATACTCCATAGTGACACGCCCACCGGCTGCTGTGATTGGGTTCAGTGAGACACCTGTCACTCAGCGTGGGGGCGTGTCTCACTGCAACCAATCATAGGCGCCGGTGGGCGGGGAAAGCAGGGAATACGAGATTGTTTAATGAGCGGCCGGCTTTTTCAAATTAGAAAAAGCCACCGGAGCAGTGTGAACGCCGTGCAGCGCCGGTGATCGGGGATCGGTGAGTATGAGAGAGGGGGGGGACACTTCAGTCACTCGGGGGATTAGCTGTCACCGGTGAATCCTTCACAGGTGACCGCTAATCAGTACACGGCACACAAACAGAGCCGCGGCATGACAATGAAGTCGGGTGAAGTTCACCCGAGTTCATTCTCATCCCGCTACTCTGTCTTCCGACATGTAGTAACGACATTTTGCATCACACACGGACACTTCTCGGAAGATCAAATAACACGCACGTGTGCCTTTAAACATAAAAAACATATGTGCACGTTTGGTCGTATCTCCGGTATGTACGGAAACGGACCAAACACGCACGTTTTAAACGGATGTGTGTTGCAGGCCTAAAGCAGCTTTTTGAAAGGGAAGTTGCTAACGAAGTCGCTGTAAAGTCCCCTTTACACACTGAGACTTTGCTGCACAGCGGGAAACAAAGGACCAAGGAATGGTCCTGAACGATTTGTAGCGATCAGCAACTTCACAGCAGGGGCCAGGTGCTGATGTGTTTCACACACTGCAATGTCGCTGGGGAGGTCGCTATTACGTCACAAAACCGGTGACGTTACAGCGATGTCGTTTGCGATGTTGCAGTGTGTAAAGCCACCTTAAGGCTGTGTGCGCATGCTGCGTTTTTTACCACGTTTTTGCACGTTTTTTGGGTGCAGTCTTGGTCTCAGAACTGCATGAATTTCCTTCCCCAGCAAAGTCTATGAGATTTTATTTTTGCTGTCTGCACAGTGCAGGTTTTTTTTGGCTGTGTCTTTTTGGTGACCACAAAGATGCAGCATGTCAATTCTTTTTGCAGTTTTCACCCATTGAATGCATTGGACAAAAACGCAGCAAAAAAAAAAACGCATAAAAAAACGCATGCTTTTTTTTGTGTTTTTGTGCATTTTTTTGGGGCTAGAAATGCTGCATCTTCGGGTTAGACAAAAACTTAGCGTGTGCACATAGCCTAACAAAGGAAACAATTTCTGATAGTGTCTCTCTTTTTCATCTACTAAAAGGAGCAGAAGACCAAAATCTTGGCCTCGATTATCCTGGAGTAAGTTCTTCTAAGGCTGGAAACACATTTGTGCGTGTAAAATCGGTCCGATTCTCATGCTAGAAAGTCGGACTATTTTAGTTCACTTATCATCAGTGTGCTGTCAGTGTGCTGTCAGTGTGCTGTCAGTGTGCTGTCAGTGTGCAATCAGTTTTTACCCTCAGCAGCTGTTATTCGTGTAATGTTATGTACAGAAGCATTTACAGTGTTCTCTGCTACATGCGTGAAATGTATTGAGAAAAACGCATGTCACTAGGATTGTGTATGTGCCGTCCATGTGACATCCGTTTTTTTTCATGCACCCATAGACTTGCATTGATAAAACTCGTGCGAGAAACTCACCAAAACGCAGCATGCTGCGATTTTTTCTCAGTTCGATTTGGACTGAGAAAAAAATAGCAGATGGGAGCTGCATCATTGATTAACATGTGTCAGTGCAATGCGAGATTTTCTCGCATTGCACTCGTGCGAGTTAATTGCAAGTGAGAAGCAGGCCGAAGGCCTTGGATCCACTTGAGTTTTGCAAGGATGAGTGCAATCTGATAAAACATCGGATTGCTCTCACTCTAGTGCAAAACCATGGGGGCAGTGACCATCTGTGATTGATTTCTCATGCCATAACAGCATGCGGAATGAATCGCAGCATGCTGCGCTTGGCGGCGAGTCTCGGCTCACACACCCCCATACAAGTCTATGGGAAAGTGTGAAACATCGCACTGGACTCGCATGTAATCCGAGTGCAGTGCGATATAAACAGAGACAGGCCGGGGAGGAGATGGGGAGAAAGTGCTCCCTCCCTCTTTTCCGCAGCTGTGATCCAATTGCAAGATGCCATCACAGTCGCATGACTCTCGGCTGATGCTCGCAGCAAAGGGTCATTTTCATATCGCTTCTGATGCTCTTGCATCGGAAGCTATACTCAAGTGGAACTGTACCCTAAAGCGGGCTTTACACGCTGCGACATCGCTAATGCGGAGTCGTTGGGGTCACGGATTTTGTGACGCACATCCGGCTGCATTAGCGATGCCGTTGCGTGTGACACCGATAAGCGATTTTGCATCGTTGCAAAAACGTGCAAAATCGCTAATCGGCGACATGGGGGTCCATTCTTAAAAATCGTTACTGCAGCAGTAACGAAGTTGTTCCTCGTTCCTGCGGCAGCACACATCGCTGCGTGTGACGCCGCAGGAACGAGGAAGCTCCCCTTACCTGCCTCCCGGCCGCTATGCGGAAGGAAGGAGGTGGGCAGGATGTTACGTCCCGCTCATCTCCGCCCCTCCGCTGCTATTGGGCGGCGGTTCAGTGACGCTTCAGTGACGTTGCTGTGACGCCGCACGGACCGCCCCCTTAGAAAGGAGGCGGTTCGCCCGTCACAGCGACGTCGCCGGACAGGTAAGTATGTGTGATGGCTGTTGTGCGACACGGGCAGCGATTTGCCCGTGTCGCGCAACAGATGGGGGCGGGTACCCACACTAGCGATATCGGGACCGATATTGCAGTGTGTAAAGTAGCCTTAAGGCTGGAGTCACACTTGTGAGAGACTCATGCGAGTCTCGCATCACATCACCCGGCACGGCCGCACACTATACGGACACGAGCGTCTCAGCTGCATAAAAATACATACAGCTGACCTGCTCCTGTCAGGAGAGTGTGTGGCCGTGCCAGGTGATGTGATGCGAGACTCGTGCGAGTCTCTCGCAAGTGTGACTCCAGCCCAAATTTATTAAAGGATTTTTCCCACAAAGTTAATTTTAATTAATAGATCTTAGAATAAGAAGTGCTACAAATTAATATGCTAAAAAAAATGTTCCTGTGCTGCGTTAATCTTATATATGTGTCCCTGCTATGTACTGTGTAATGGCCGTGTCTGATCATACCACATCTAATGGGTGCGGGAGGACTCATAAGGCCATGTGCGCACATTCAGTATTTGGTGAGTATTTTACATCAATATTTTTAAGACAAAACCAGAAGCGGAACAATCAGAAGAAAAGTGTAATAAAAACACGGGCACCACTTCTGTATTTATCACTCACTCCTGGTTTTGGCTACAAATACTGAGGTAAAATAACCTCACCAAATACTCAATGTGTACATAGAGGGTATAGACAGTGGGCAAACAAAATATTTAGTCAACCACCAATTTTGGAAGTTCTACCGCTTAAAAAGATGAGATTTGCCTGTAATTGACATCATAGTTAGGCCACAACTATGAGAGACAAAATGTGAAAAAAAAATCCAGAAAATCACTTTAACTGATTTGGCAAGATTTTATTTGCAAATTATGGGGGAAAATTAGTATTTGGTCAATAATAAAAGGTCATCTCAATATTTTGTTATATATCCTTAGACGTTTTCTGTAAGTCTTCAAAGGTTGCCATACACTGTTGGTGGTATGTTGGCCCATTTCTCCATGCAGATCTCCTCTAGAGCAGTGATGTTTTGGGCCTGTCACTGGGCCTTTCAACTCCCTCCAAAGGTTTTCTATGGGGTTGAGATCTGGAGACTGGCTAGGCCACTGCAGGACCTTCATATGCTTCTTACGAAGCCACTCCTTCCTTGCCCTGGCGGTGTGCTTGGGATCATTATCATGCTAAAAGACCCAACCACGTTCCATCTTCAATGCCCTTGCTGAAGGAAGGAGGTTTGCACTCAAAATCGCACAATACATGGCCCCACTCATTCTACACGGATCAGTCGTCCTGGTCCCTTTGCAGAGAAACAGCCCCAAAGCATGATGTTGCCACCCGCATGCACATAGCAGGGGCACATTTATAACATTGTTTCAGCACAGGAACATTTTTTTTTAACACATTCAATTGTAGAATTTTATTTTATTCTGAGATTTATTCATTTAAATGTACTTTGTTTGCAGGACAAACCCTAGAAGAGGCGTATGTCTTTTAAGGAATGATTATTATTTATTTATTATGCATTGCTTATATAGCATCATCATATTCTGCAGTGATTTCAAGACATCATCATTACTGTCCCCATTGGGGCTCACAATCTAATTTCTTTATCAGTATGTCTTTGGTGTGTGGGAGGAAACCAAAGAGCCTGGAGGAAACCCACGCAAACACGGGGAGAACATACAAACTCCTTTGAGATGTTGTCCTTGGTGGGATTTTAATGCAAAGCAACAGTGCTAACCCCTGAGCCATCTTACTTACCAATTAATTTTCTTTTATTGAGGCTGCTCTATGCCACAAAAATGTACTCCAATCAGGGACTGGAATCCATTTCTGTTGTACATTGTTTTGTTAATGATGAATTCTTCGGCCATTCTCGGCCACAAAACTTAACAACCAAGCTCCATCCACTTTTCAAATAGTTTTGCAAAGTTTCAAGTTATTTTACAACAAAATTCTGGAGAAAACTTTGATGAATCGGCCCCTTAGAGCAATGTCAGTTACTGTAAAGGTGATATATTAGATCTATAAATTTATAGAGGCCCAAAAAGAAAGAAGACCCTCGGTGATCACCAGCTCTCAGCTTCACATGTTGGAATCTACCGTAATATATAAAGCTGAGTGTATGTGTGTGTGTACGCTAAAGGAATCCGCACCGTCGCATTTACAATCACAAACTTTAGCACAGACACCTCATGTGACCCAGGGAACGTCATAGACTATGTTTTGAGGGGAAAATATAACCCTGAGCTTTACAGTTATTCTCCAACAAACCTGCTTACATTAAAGTCAATGGAGCTGGGAGCTACAGGTCATTAATAGGAGCTCTGATTAGTTGCTATAGGCAATGAAGGACAATTTTTACAATTTTAGTATAAGAAGCTTATGTGTGAGGTAATATTATGTTGATGGAGAGATGATAGAGAGTAAGAGACAGACAGGGAAAGAGACAGACAGACAGGAAAAGATGCAGACAGGGAAAGAGACAGAGGCAGACAGACAGGGAAAAAGACAGAGGCAGACAGACAGGGAAAGAGAGACAGACAGGGAAAGAGGCAGACAGGGAGAGAGAGAGAGACAGAAAGAGGCAGACAGGGAAAGAGACATACAGACAGAGATGAACAGAGACAGACAGACAGAGGCAGACAGGGAAAGAGAAAGACAAAGACAGAGGAAGACAGGGAAAGAGACAGACAGGTAAATAGACAGACAGGGAAAGAGAGACAGGGAAAGATACAGACATACAGGAAAAAAGACAGACAGAGACAGACACAGACAGATAAATAGGGAAAGAGGCAGACAAACAGAAAGAGACAAAGACAGACAAACAGGGAAAGAGATAGACAGGGAAAGAGACAGACAGAGACAGACAGAGAAAGAGACAGACAGAGAAAGAGACAGAGAAAGAGACAGGCAGAGACAAACAGGGAAAGAGACAGAGAGAGACAGACAGACACAGAGACAGACAGACACAGACTGACAGAGAGACAGAGACAGACAAACAAGGAAAGAGGCAGACAGGGAAAGAGACAGACCGAGAAAGACACATACAGACAGAAAGAGACAGACATATAGGGAAAGAGAAGGACACAAACAGAGAGACAAACAGAGAAAAAGACATAAGGAAAGAGACAGACAACCAGACAATGAGACAGGCAGACAAAGAGACAGACACACAGAGACATACAGGGAAAGAGACAGACAGAGAGAGTGAGACAGACACAGACAGGGAGATAGAGACAGTCAGATAGACAGACAGAGAGATAGAGAGAGAGACAGACAGACAAAGAGATAAAGAGGGAGAGAAACATAGAGACAGTTACTATCCCGGGCAATGCCGGGTACTACAGCTAGTTTACTAATATAAGTGAGTTTTCAAAAAGTTTTTGAATTTGGGTGTAATAGATTATAGTCTTTCCAACTGTAAGAGATAGTGACCGGGGAAAAAGGTGTAAGTGAAACTGATTTCTGATGGTTTAATAGTAATTTTTATAACTTACTGATAGCAAAAAAAGATTTACGAGAGTAGAAGTAGGGCTCCATTTGGATGTAACCTGATCCTCAGGTTCAGCTTGTACATTAGTCCAGAGCTGCATTTACAGTTTTGTTGGTTGTCAATGTAATCATTTGACAAAGTGTTGTCAGATAGAGTCTTAAAAGGGGTTGTACGGGACTAAACAATTGATTACTTATCCCTAGGATAGACAATATGAGATCGGTGGGGGTGCGACACCTCAGCAGTGGCCACTAATCAATGCATAAGTCTGCTGTAGTCTGCCCCATACATCACTTATATCCCGCTGCTCCTAGAGCAGATTACAGCTGACCGGCAGGGGTGCCGAGTGTCCCCATCAATTGTTCAGGCCCGGACAACCCTTTCAACTCATCCTTTTTAAGTAACATATTAAAGTATATTGGGTCCTGCTGTAATGAATTCACTTAGAGGAGTATCTTTCACCAGTGCAAACTTTGTGCATTAAACCAGCAAAATATATTGGAAGATTCCAGCTGTGGAAGCTGTAAAATTGTGAATGCTGTTCTAGAGTATTACACAAGCCCTAAAAACATACTTTGCAGTAATTTCTTTAGTTGTGCTTTTGTTTTTTTTATTTAAATGTATGGATAATTGAATGTAAATATGACAATAAAATGGTCTTTTACCTTCATTATTATATCAAGCATTAACTTACTGAATATCCAATACTGTATTCTTAAAACTACACTTCCTCCATAATTCTGTCTGTCAACATACTCATGGAAAATCTTTATGAAATAGTAATTTCAATAAAGCCTAGAGGACATATTTTTTTCACAACAGATTGGAGATTCTTCATTCATTGATTTGTGCTTTGTGAGTTAATGAGAGAGATTGAAGCGGAGCACATCACCGCAGGAAAGAATGGGAAGTAGTACTATCTGTGCCTGCATCATAGGGACAGGACGACCAGGGGTGAATACTATCTGTGCTCCTAGGATGGTATGTAGCACGTTTTATTCCTTTATCATTTACCAGGGAACAAAGGGATAGAGCACGGTCTGTGCCTGCAACATGAGTGACAGTGATATACTGTAGTGTTATACAGTGTGTCCACCCATATCCTGACCACCGCCATTAACTTGAGAACGGCGGCAGCTATAGGCATAGAAGTGGTGTCTAGGTATAGTAAAGTAGCCATGCGCTATGCAATGAAAACATACATAGCGCCACCTGGTGGGAAAAGTTAGTATTTTTATCTCGAAAACGGAACGAGATAGAGAAAAAAAAAGTTGTAGGGCATCATCAATTCAATACAAATCGACACCTTGCATACAGAAATGCTGTGATTAGAACGTGTAAAACTCACAAGGCTGCGGATGTGAAGCGATACCTCATGGAGACCTTCCTAGACGTCATTGGGTATGGTGGCTGTGTGGAGTGGCCTCCACACTCACCTGACCTGACCCCATTGGACTTCTTTCTGTGAGGTCACATCAAATAGCAGGTGTATGCGACCCCTCCACCAACATTGCAGGACCTACGGCGACGTATCACAGATGCATGTGCAAAAGTGTCACCTACCATATTGCACAACGTGCAGCAAGATACAGTATGCTGTCCAGAGTCCAGATGTGCATTGCAGCTGACGATGGCCACTTTGGTCATCAAAGTTAAATGAGCGCCATATGTGTCGCGGGCGGGGAGGAGGGTGTCAGCACACTATGCTCACCCCCACCCCCCACTGCTCGGGTCCGGCGGCCGCTGCTCAGTGGTGGCTTGAGCTGTAGGCCGGATCCTGGGGGTTCTCGAGCGGCACTCCTCGCCCGTGAGTGAAAAGGGGTTGGTGTTGTGGGGAAATAAAGTCTATTGTCCGTGACGCCACCCACGGTTGTGGTGATTGAGTGTGCACCACCGCTGCTCTATATGGGAATCCCGGGGATGGTAAGGCGGAGCAGCCAGTTGTTGTGTTGTCCCTCCGTGGGTAGGGGTTGGTGATCCCGGGGCCCAGTGAGGTGCAGGGGCGCAGGGGCAGCGCTGTGCCTTGTGGCACTGAGGTACTCACTCAGCCAGTAAACACGACACAGTTCTCGGTAAACAAACGGCTGGTTGGACGGGTCCCTCGGACGGTTCACGGTGCTGCGGTTCCCTGCAGTTAGCGGTGACGGTCTCTTCCCTGCACCTTTGAAATGTCTGTTTGGTAGCGATGGATTCCCACCGGTTACCCGCTCCCCGACTACAATCTGGGCCGGAGGAGCTCCACACTTTGCCCGCAGGCGCCGGCCCTGGGAAACTGGTGCCTTGGCGGTGGCGGTGTTTCCCCATAGTGGTTGGACCTTTGCCGTCAATCAGGACTTGCTTGTTGGGAGACAGACGTCCCCTTCACTAACGGATTTGGCAATTTACAGCGACTCCAAGCCTTGCCGGGATCCGAAAGGCCCCTGCCCTGGTGCTGACTGCCCTTTGTATACTGCTCCAGACCCCCGGGCACACAGCCTCCGTGGTCCTTCCAGCAACCTCCAGACAGTCCCACTGCAGACCTTCACCGCCGTCTGCTGACCTTGCTGACTCCGTCTGGGCACACAGCCACAGACCAACTTCAGGCTTTCTGTCACTTCCACTGATGTTTCACTTCACTCTAGCTCCCTCCTGAGCTAAACTCCACTCTAGCCCTCAGCTAGACTTCAACTGCCTCCTCTCACTTTCACTTCCCTCACTCGACTCACTGGTACTTCCTGCCTCCAGAGCTGTGAACTCCTTGGTGGGCGGACACCAACCGCCTGACTCCACCCCCTGGTGTGAACACCAGCCCCTGGAGGAAGGCAACAAGGATTTGTAGGTTAGCTGGTGTACCTGCAGGGAATGTGGGGTGTGTGTGTTGTTGTGACCTGTGACCCCTGGTTTGCCCAGGGCATCACATTCCCCCTTAGCAAAACGCAGACCGTCCTCGCGCTGCCCGTCCAACACCGGTTTTATTTTCCTTTTTGTTTTCTGTAAGCATAAAAGGGTATAACATGGTAAACGGTAAATTATGTACATTTTTAATAATAACTCTTCCCAAAACGGGAGGCACATTTCTTTAACGTTGCATAACGGTTTACGGTTACGGTTTCCGATCTCTCCCACCCAATTAACCTGGCCCTGGTGCTGCCCCTAAAGCCCAGGCAGCACCCCTTGACCCACAGTCCAGCACAAGTCACCCGAGCGGGATCTGTCCTTCCCCTCCAGAGGGTAGCCACCGGTTCCTTTGGTGGCTGGGCCCCAGCCTGCTCTGCTGAGGGCCCTCCCTCCAACCTGCCTCTCCGGAGGCGGCATTGCGGAAACGGTAACGGCAAACAACATATTTACAAGCCACTTAACGTTTGTGGGTGCCCTGCAAGTTCACGGGCTTGTCCATGGATAGTTCCCATGCAAGAACTTTTCAAACGGTCCCCACGGGGACAACGGTGCCGGCTCCGGCCGGTTCAATCACAAAGACAATCTGGTGACTTTCACGGTATCATCATTTTTCATCATTTCAAACTTTTAAACAAACAAACTGTGGTGGTCCCAACGGGGACTGGACAACGGTGCTCCGCTGCCCTACTCCGGTCCTTCTGCTTCATCTGAGGGAGGGGGTGCAGGGCTCACTCTGCTCTCCTGGCTGCCCCGTAGTTTCACATCCAGGGCAAACCACCCCCTCTCTCCGCAGTGTCGGGTGTACCGTACAATGTCTCCCGGCATAAGGTTGCGGCCGGGGTGCTCCTCGGGCAGGTGGGCATGCACATCCCGCCGGGCTACAAACACTTCGGCCTCCAGGCCCGGTTCATAGATAAACCCGTAGCCCCGGCGGACATCAAACCGCCTCACCTGCCCCTCGTACAACGGGCCCCGGACACGGAACGTGGCCTGGCGGAGATTTTCTTTCTCCCTTATCGCTCTGGCCACCAGCTCAGCCTTCTTCCGTTCCCTCTCAGCAATCTCCAGGCCCAGCGGTACCGGCTCCCTATCCCAATACGGGGCTGCTGCGAGCTCCGGCGCACGGGTCGGGCCCCGCGGGACATCCTGGACGTTGCCCACTGTCAGGAATCTGGGCGGCGTGTCCCGCAGTGTCTTGGCCTTGGGCGCTGCCTGACAGCAACAACCCGGCGCTACCTCAGCCGAGGTGTGGGGGATGGGCATAGGGGCTTTCCGCGGCTTGGCCTTCGGCTCGGAGCGGGTCATCGGCTCCGACTCGGGAAACTTCTTGGGGACTGACTCTGGTACAACCTTCGGAGCCTTCCATGGCAACACCTCCGGTTTGCTACGGGCTCCGGCTACAGGTCGGTCCGCTGGGGCGGACGGGCTGGGTTTTGCTACCGGTTGCGGTGGTAGCGGGCCTAGTGGCGGGGTCACGACTTCCGAGACGGGTGGCGAGGGAGGCAACGGGGGGAGAGGGCTTGGACCGGGTCCCTCAGCCGCAGCGACCGGTCCCTCGGGGACATAGGGGCGTGGGTCACTCACCCTCCCTTCCTCCGCTTCCTCCTCGCGTCTCCGCACGGTGGCTATAACATCCGCCATGTCGGTCTCCCACTTCTCCAAGAAGAGCTGCATTTTGACCTGCAGCCTTAAATGGAGCTGTGCGGTCCGGATTTCCACCCACGCTGCGGTTCCCGGCGCGGGGGCCACGGTGTTTCGGGACGGCATCCACATGGTGACTTTTTCTTCCAGGAACGGAGTGACTGCAGGGTCCTGGCGTCCCTGCTTTTATAGCCGCGGCTACATGCAGCTAGCCGCCATCGCGTCCCCCTTAGCTTCTTTCCGGCCACTCCCCTCTCGGGGCGGAGTTCTGGCCTTCGCGCCTCTGCTGCTCGAGAAGACGCTCGAGCGGGAACTTTTCGCGCAAAAGATGGCGACTTCTGGAAATTTTCAGCCGGATACCTCCGACGGTCACAAGGCGCACCTCTACCCAACGGCAGAGCGGTAGGATCCTGTTCGTGACGCCAAGTTGTCGCGGGCGGGGAGGAGGGTGTCAGCACACTATGCTCACCCCCACTGCTCGGGTCCGGCGGCCGCTGCTCAGTGGTGGCTCGAGCTGTAGGCCGGATCCCGGGGGTTCTCGAGCGGCACTCCTCGCCCGTGAGTGAAAAGGGGTTGGTGTTGTGGGGAAATAAAGTCTATTGTCCGTGACGCCACCCACGGTTGTGATGATTGAGTGTGCACCACCGCTGCTCTATATGGGAATCCCGGGGATGGTGAGGCGGAGCAGCCAGTTGTTGTGTTGTCCCTCCGTGGGTAGGGGTTGGTGATCCCGGGGCCCAGTGAGGTGCAGGGGCGCAGGGGCAGCGCTGTGCCTTGCGGCACTGAGGTACTCACTCAGCCAGTAAACACGACACAGTTCTCGGTAAACAAACGGCTGGTTGGACGGGTCCCTCGGACGGTTCACGGTGCTGCGGTTCCCTGCAGTTAGCGGTGACGGTCTCTTCCCTGCACCTTTGAAATGTCTGTTTGGTAGCGATGGATTCCCACCGGTTACCCGCTCCCCGACTACAATCTGGGCCGGAGGAGCTCCACACTTTGCCCGCAGGCGCCGGCCCTGGGAAACTGGTGCCTTGGCGGTGGCGGTGTTTCCCCGTAGTGGTTGGACCTTTGCCGTCAATCAGGACTTGCTTGTTGGGAGACAGACGTCCCCTTCACTAACGGATTTGGCAATTTACGGCGACTCCAAGCCTTGCCGGGATCCGAAAGGCCCCTGCCCTGGTGCTGACTGCCCTATGTATACTGCTCCAGACCCCCGGGCACACAGCCTCCGTGGTCCTTCCAGCAACCTCCAGACAGTCCCACTGCAGACCTTCACCGCCGTCTGCTGACCTTGCTGACTCCGTCTGGGCACACAGCCACAGACCAACTTCAGGCTTTCTGTCACTTCCACTGATGTTTCACTTCACTCTAGCTCCCTCCAGAGCTAAACTCCACTCTAGCCCTCAGCTAGACTTCAACTGCCTCCTCTCACTTTCACTTCCCTCACTCGACTCACTGGTACTTCCTGCCTCCAGAGCTGTGAACTCCTTGGTGGGCGGACACCAACCGCCTGGCTCCACCCCCTGGTGTGAACACCAGCCCCTGGAGGAAGGCAACAAGGATTTGTAGGTTAGCTGGTGTACCTGCAGGGAATGTGGGGTGTGTGTGTTGTTGTGACCTGTGACCCCTGGTTTGCCCAGGGCGTCACATATGCGTGACCAGCATTCAATGTTTTGGGGGGGTCATGGGTTTCATATCATAGCATTTCTGTATATAAGGTGTTGATTCGTATTGAATTGATGATGCCCTACAATTTTTTAATTCACTTTTTTCTCTATCTCGTTCTGTTTTCGAGATAAAAAAGATAACTCCGTTGTTTTCCACCAGGTGGCGCTATAGGTGGTTTCACTGCGTAGCGCATGGCTACTTTACTATACCTAAACACCACTTCTATGCCTATAGCTGCCGCCGTTCTTAAGTTAATGCCGGTGGACAGGATATGGGTGGACACACTGTATAGGTCTTGTACATCATGTCTGCCTCACTTTCGGGGAAAGGCTGATTCTGTGATCACACTATTTACATAGAGAGAGACAAGGAGGCAGAACAATCTGTGATTACATCACGTGGGCTGGGGCCACACAAGCATTTAATGTGATTGCAGCGCATGACACTCGGTTCCCGCTCTACTAGACTGTATGCTGGGTGTCATGCCGCAGTGATGCAATCCTGCGATTCCATACATTACTCATATGGAGAGAACAGATCAATCAGAGAGACAAGGAGGCATTTTTATCTGTGCTTAAAGGGCTTTATCAGGCTTCTAGTACTAGTGGCTTATGCTTAGGATAGGGCAACCCGCTAGTTCAGAGGTTAACACTGTAGGAAAGCATCAATCTGGGGTTCATATCCCACCAAGCACAACATCTGCAAGGAGTTTGTATGTTCTCCCTGTATTTTTGTGGGTTTCCCTCCACGTTCTTCAGTTTCCTCCCACACTCCAAAGACTGATAGGGAACTTAGATTGTGTGCCCCAATGGGGACAGTGATGATAATGTCTGTAAAGCATTGCGGTAAAATAAATAAATATCAGATCGATGTCTGACAAGCTCTTCTACTGATTAGTTTTCATCATCTCCTGAAGTGGCAGGCATAAAGAGTAGCTGTGTAGTGACTGTTCTCAAGTATTACAGCTTCTATTCACTTCAATAGGAGCTGAGCTGCAGTACCAGAGAACGGCCACTATACAGTGAGTAGCGCTTTGCTGATCATTCCAGTCACCACTGATCACGTCCCATGTTTTTTTTTTACTTGTGGTGGATGAGTGGTGATTACTTGTTTGTTTTTTTTTTTTTTTAGTCAATCAGTGAGTGCAGGGTGGACTAAAGGGTGCAGTATAATATATGGAGGACTATGGGCTGAAGTATAATATATGGAGGACTATGGGAGCAGTACAATATATGGAGGACTATGGGGGCAGTATAATATATGGAGGACTATGGGGTGCAGTTTAATACATGGAGGACTATGGGGTGCAGTTTAATACATGGAGGACTATGGAAGCAGTATAATATATGGAGGACTATGGGGTGCAGTTTAATACATGGAGGACTATGGAGGCAGTATAATATATGGAGGACTATGGGGTGCAGTTTAATACATGGAGGACTATGGAGGCAGTATAATATATGGAGGACTATGGGGTGCAGTATAATATATGGAGGACTATGGAGGCAGTATAATATATGGAGGACTATGGGGTGCAGTTTAATACATGGAGGACTATGGAGGCAGTATAATATATGGAGGACTATGGGGTGCAGTATAATATATGGAGGACTATGGGGGCAGTATAATATATGGAGGACTATGGGGTGCAGTTTAATACATGGAGGACTATGGAGGCAGTATAATATATGGAGGACTATGGGGTGCAGTATAATATATGGAGGACTATGGAGGCAGTATAATATATGGAGGACTATGGGGTGCAGTTTAATACATGGAGGACTATGGGGTGCAGTTTAATACATGGAGGACTATGGGGGCAGTATAATATATGAAAGATGATTGGGTTAAGTATAATATATGGAGGACTATGGGGTGCAGTTTAATACATGGAGGACTATGGAAGCAGTATAATATATGGAGGACTATGGGGACAGTATAATATATGGAGGACTATGGGGGCAGTATAATATATGGAGGACTATGGGGTGCAGTTTAATACATGGAGGACTATGGGGGCAGTATAATATATGAAAGATGATTGGGTTAAGTATAATATATGGAGGACTATGGGGTGCAGTTTAATACATGGAGGACTATGGAAGCAGTATAATACATGGAGGACTATGGGGACAGTATAATATATGGAGGACTATGGGGGGCAGTATAATATATGGAGGACTATGGGGGCAGTATAATATATGGAGGACTATGGGGTGCACTTTAATACATGGAGGACTATGGGGTGCAGTATAATATATTGAAGACTATGGGGTGAGTTATACATGGAGGACTATGTGTTGTAGTATAATATATGGAGGACTATGGGGTGCAATATAATATATGGCAGACTATGAGGTGAATTATATATGGAGGACTATGGGGTGAATAATACATGGAGAACTATGGGGTGCAGTATAATATATGGAGGACTATAGGGGCTGCATTATAATACATGAAGGACTATGGGAAGTGCATTATACAGTAATATATGGAGGACTATGGGTGAATTATAATACATGGAGTACTATGTATGGGACTGCATTATAATATATAAAGGATTATGGGGGTTGCATTATAATACATGGGGAGCTATGGGGTGCATTATAATACATGCAGGACTATGGGGACTGCATTATAATATATGGAGAACTATGGGGGCTATCTTATACATGCACCATGGGGACGCATTATAACACATGGAGGACTATGGGGGTGCATTATAATACATGCAGGACTATGTTGGTTGCATTATAATGGAGGACTATGGGGTGAATTTTAATACACAGAGGACTATGGGAGGTGCATTATAATAATTGGATGGCTATGAAAGCTACCTTATACATGGAGGACTATGGGAAATGCATTATAATACATGGAGGACTATGAGGTGCATTCTAATATATGAAAGGTTATGTGAGACCCATTATACTATATGGAAGGCTATGTGGGCGCCATTATAGTATTCAGAGAGCTATATAGGAGGGAGGACAAAGATACAAGCATGGGATGTGAAAGTTATGGGCAGGGCGTCCTCCCGTCCTGCGCTCTGCATGTCTCATCACAGCAGGCGCGCAGTAGTGACGTCACCACACTTTGCTGTACTGAGACGTCGAGCGCAGGCACAGAGGGAAGTGCTCCACTCCATCCTTCAGCATTGCTGTGTGAGATGATGGGCGAGGAGGGCACAGGCCTCCCTGACACATGGGCCCCATAGTGGC
Organism: Anomaloglossus baeobatrachus; assembly: GCF_048569485.1. Lineage (NCBI taxonomy): Eukaryota > Metazoa > Chordata > Amphibia > Anura > Aromobatidae > Anomaloglossus > Anomaloglossus baeobatrachus. Next base: position 884,409,316 of record NC_134353.1, on the reverse strand, counting down.
CACGTGGTCTGCTGTTATAGCGCAGTTCCTCTCTCACTGAAAGGGGCCGGCTGCTTCTCTGCAGGGCCGGCGTCAGGCCCCTAATCCTGCCAGGCCTGTTTGCGATCTCTGCGATTGCGGTCATTACACCTCTGCCTATAGGACACTTAAACCTGTGATCGCTTTATTGCATGTCTGATTTTTAGCAGCATGCACAATTTGCCTCTGACAATCAGATGGCTTTCAGCAATTCAAGTCTATACTTCTGTGAAAAAAATCAGACCGCACTCGGTGGAGATCCAAGTGATGTTCAATTCTCTCGGAATTACAGGTAAGAGAAGGTGGAGAGACTTTGTTTCTTTAACTCTCCATCACCGATAAAAATCGATCGCAGTCTGATCAGTCTAATCAGCGTATTACGACTATTTTTCCTGGATAGAGAAAATAGTCATGGGAACCTTCCCGTACTGCGTACTGAAATATTTCACCATGGCTGAACATGGCACAATTAAGCACATAATCTGCAACCAAAGCTGTGGTTGCTCTTCCTAAATCTTTGGTGGGGCGATTTGTGTCCAAATTGATGCCCCACCAGAATCACAACATTAAGGGGTACTTTGCACGTTGCGACATTGCTACTGCGATATCGTCGGGGTCAAATCGAAAGTGACGCACATCCGGTGCCGGTAACGACGTCGCAACATGTAAAGCCTAGATGCGCCGATAAACGATCGCAAAAGTATCGTAAATCGGTGATCTGTGTAGTGTCGGTCATTTCCATAATGTTGCACCGATAGGAGATACGATGTTGTTCCTCGTACCTGCGGCAGCACACATCGCTGTGTATGAAACCGCAGGAGCGACGAACATCTCCTTACCTGCCTTCACCGCCAATGCGGAAGGAAGGAGGTGGGCGGGATGTTTACGTCCCGCTCATCTCCACCCCTCCGCTTCTATTGGCCGCCTGCCGTGTAACGTCGCTGTGACGCTGCACGACCCGCCCCCTTAGGAAGGAGGCGGGTCGCCGGCCAGAGCGACGTCGCAGGGCAGGTAAGTGCGTGTGAAGCTGCCGTAGCGATAATACTCGCTACAGCAGCTATCACAAGATATTGCATGTGCGACGGGGGCGGGGACTATCGTGCTCGGCATCGCTACAATCGGATAGCGATGTCACAGCGTGCAAAGTACCCCTTAAGCTGTGCTCACATGATAGTTTTTAAACTCTGCATATTTTTGCTGCATCAAAAGCGCAATGTTTTACTGTTACCATGTTATTTATTATACTCACTTATGTAGCACCATCTCTTTACAGTCATTATTATCACTCTTCCTGTTGGGGTCACAATCTACATTCCCTATCAGTATATCTGGAGTGTGGATGGAAAGTAGGGCACCTGGAGGAAACCCATAGAAACATGAGAACATACAAGCTCTTTGCAGATGTTATCCTCCGTGGGATTTGAACCCAGCACCCCAGCACTGCAAAGCAACAGTGCTGACCACTAAGCCACCATACACTGCTGAGCACTGAGCCAACATACAGTTCTGACCACTGAGTCAACATTGTGCTAACCACTGAGCTACCATACAGTGCTAACCACTGAGCCTCACAGTGCTGACCACTGAACCGCCATACACTGCTAGCCACTGAGCCACCATACAGTGCTGACCACTGAGTCACCATAGAGTGTGTTAATCACTGAGCCACCACACAGTGCTAACCATTGAGCCTCAGTGTTGACCACTGAGCCACCATACACTGCTAGCCACTGAGCACTATATAGTGATGACCACAGGGCCACCATACAGTGCTGACCACTGAGTCACTATACTGTGTTGACCACTGAGGTACCAGACAGTGTCAACCACTGAGCCACCATATAGTGCCACAATATTCGATTTTTATGGATACATTGACATTATTAACATGGAAACCTGTACTAGCTCTTGTAAATTAATTAATGATGTAGAAATACGGATGAAGTGTATAAAATACGGACATATGGATGGCACAAGGATTTTTCATACGCTCGTTTCAGCCCGGCCCAATACTAATGAGCTGTAACAAACAGGACATATTCTCTGGAGTGGATTTTCCTGACATTCCCGTACTAAGTATATTTAGTTAAACCATTCAACCATGTAACTAGTAAGGCTGGATATTTTTTCTACATGTCTTACAAACGGCCGCACTTCTTGCCAGACGAAAAAGGAAATTTGTAACTTTTTTTTTTTCACTATAAAATATGTATTGTAGCAGGTTCCTGAGCGCAGTTTGCTGTGCAGTCGCCCGCTAGAAACGGAGCCCACACACCCACACTCCTATATATGTTGCAGATGTTGGACTAACACAATTCACAGATGTGTTATATTCTCCAGTCTCAGCTGGTATAAGGGGGAAGAATGCATTGGGCTCAGAGTAAAACACTTGCATGTGGCCCGATTGTTTATTCGCAAACAGTGGGAGAGAAAATAATCCTCACTCTTACCTTATTGATGTAGACATAGGACAAACGAAGGCTTGTAATGTCTGCTGGGACGGATCAGCGGCTTATAATGCAGCTTGTTACCAGGGCTGTGGAGTCGGTAAACCAAACCTTCCACTCCGACTCCTCAATTTCTCTTGCACCGACTCCGACTCCTCCATATATTGCTTATAGTTAGGTGAAAAATTTATTGTAATACATGAACATGTGTATGTGATCATCAGACATTTAATAATTTTTATCATACAATAATCAAGATATTTGGATAGAACATAAAATATATTTATTGGATACATCTTTAGATCACAAAAAACTAATAAATTGTAAATATGTAATACACTATGTAATATACAGTAGATTACATATATATCTTGTGTGTGTGTATATATAGATATAGAGAGAGAAACAGACAGACAGGGAAAGAGACAGACAAAGAGATAAAGAGAGAGACAGACAGAGGCTGGGAGAGCGAGAGTGGGAGAGAGAAGTTACTATCCCGGGCAGCGCTGGGCACTACAGCTAGTAAAAAATATTTTTGATAATTGTATATTTGATTTCAGAGAGCACCAATTATATATAAGTGGACGGCACTATAAAGGTACCTCTCACCTCCTGGCAGAAGGTCGCTCCAGGGATGATCTCTGGTATAAAGAAAAACTACTGCAGCAAAACTAATGCAGGAGAATGACAGCACCAGGGAAAATGCAGAAGGCAATGCTTGTGTTTTGTGAGGCTCTGAATGGTTTGTGGCACATTGTAGATGGCACCGGGACATTATAGTTGTTTTGTAAATCACACTTTAAAGGGAATCTTTCACCAGTTTTTTGCCACCTAATCTGAGAGCAGCATAATGTAGGGAGATCCTGATTCCAGCTATGTGTCACTAACTATGTTGTCTAGTGTCATTTTGATAAAATCACTGGTTAATCAGCAGTAGATTATTATTACAGGACTACTTAGTGTGCTGCAGGTAGTCCAGCATATTCATGAGCTCTGTATAACTGCTAGAGCTACAGCAGAGAAAACATTAATTTTATCAAAATGACAGCAGACAGCTCAGCAAGTGACACATCGCTGGAATCAGGGTCTCTTTCTCTACATTATGCTGCTCTCAGATGGGGAAGCAAAAACCTGGTGACAGATTCCCTTTTGCTCATTTTATATAAAACCGGACTTATTTTAAAGCGGAAGCTATTTAAAAGGGTTGTTCAGAAGCGCACCACTCCCCCGCCTCCAGTTTCATGTATTCCAACATTGCCCCCAACACTGATTGGCAGCTTTTTGCCTATGCAGAGTGCACACAGAAAACTGCCCACCAGTGGTGTGAGTGCGGTATGCAGAGCTCAACATTCTGAGCACTGCTAGATCTACAGCAGATAACATTTTTTATTAAAACTGCAAAAAGCAGCCCAGTAAGTGATACATCTCTGGAATCAGGGTCTTTTTCTCACCATCATGCTGCTCTTAGATGGTGAGCAAAACCCTGGTGACAGATTTTTTTTTAAAGACAGGGTCTTCGATCTGATCTGGGGTGTGCGAATTGATCTATTATAAATGATGAAAGGGAATCTGTCTCATGACACATTCAGACCTATCTGTGGGCAGCGAGTTATGACTATATAATAAGTCACTGTTACGAAAATGAAGCTAACATGTTGAAAATTGCATAGTATATAGCAGGAGGAGCAGAACAGATTGATCCCTGCTCTTTCTATGCCTAAGAGACCAACAAGTCTCTCATTTCCTATCATCCATGGTGCACATGTGACGCCCTGGACTAGCCAGGTAGTCGCAGTTAGTCACAGCCCCGCACAACACCTGTCCCCTAAAAAAGTGTCATCAGCCAACCATTAAAACCTAGTCACCCCTCTCAGAGCTTGATGGACACACCAGGGGGTGGAGCCAGGCGGTTGGCCCCGCCCACCGAGGAGTCAAGAGAGCCTGAGGCGGGAAAACAGTGAGTTGTCAGTTGGTAGTGAGTGAGTTAGTTGTCAGGAGGTGGAGGAGAGTGGAAGCAGGCCTGTGCCCAGGTCTGCAGCAGTCTGACAGGTGCCAGGGTTGGTGACCGGGCACCTTTGGCTAGGAGGCATACGGTGGCCTCAGCCTGCAGGAGCCGGGAGGATGGCTCGGTGGAACCGTGGTGGAGCGGGACAATGTAGTAGCCCGCCGGTACCGACCCGGTGAACCAACTCAGAAACCGGAGCACAAAGGGGGGTACTCAGGCCCTGAAACGAGGTCCAGAAGCCACTGGACTGAGTTAATTAACTGATTGCGGTCTGGACTATAGGTTCTTTCCCACCCAAAGTCCCGACTGAAGACAACATGATTTTTAAATAATTTGCATTTTATTGAATTAAATAAGTATTTGATCAGCTACCAACCAGCAAGAATTCTGCCTCTCACAGACCTGTTATTTTTTCATTAATAAGCTCCTACTCTGCGCTCATTATCTATATTAATTGCATCTGTTTGAACCCGTTACCTGTAAAAAAGACACCTGTCTATACACTAAATCCCACTCCAACCTCTCTACTATGGCCATGACCAAAGAGCTGTCTAAGGACACCAGGGAAAAAAATTGTAGACCTGCACAAGCTGGGTTGCGCTACATGACAATAGGCAAGCAGTTTGGTGAGAAAGCAACAACTGTTAGTGCAATTAGAAAATGGAGGAAACACAAGATGACTGTCAATCTTACTTGGCCTAGGACTCCATGCAAGATCTCGCCTCGTGGGGTAAAGATGATTCTGAGTAAGGTCAGGAGTCAGCCCAGAACTATACAGGAGAACCAGGTCAATAACCTGAAGAAAGCTGGGACCACAGTCTCAAAGATTACCATCATGGATTACACCGTCATTAACATCCTACAAGGCACGCAAGGTCCCCCTTCTCATGCCAGCACATGTCCAGGCTTGTTTGAAGTTCAACAATGACCATCTGGATGATCCAAAGGAGGCATTGTAGAAGGTCGTGTGGTCAGATGAGACCACAATAGAATGTTTTTGTATCAACTCCACTCACTGTGTTTAGAGGAGGAAGGATGAGTACATCTCCAAGAACACTGTCCCAACCATTAAGCATGGGGATGGAAACATCATACTTTGGGGGTGATTTTCTTCAAAGGGGACAGGATGATTGTAGTGTATTGAAGGGAGGATGGATGGGGTAACATATGTCGAGATTTTGGCAAACAACCTCGTTCCATCAGTAAGAGCATTGAAGATGGGTTGTGGTTGGGTCTTCCAGTATGACAATGACTAAAAAAACACAGCCAGGGGAACTAAGGAATGGCTCCGTAAGAAGCATTTAAAGATCCTGGAGTGGCCTACCCAGTCTTTAGACCTGAACTCAATAGAAAATCTTTAGAAGAAGCTGAAACTCAATGTTGCCCTGGGACAGCCCCAAAATCTGAAAGATCTGGAGAAAATCTGTATGGAGGAGTGGGCCAAAATCCCTGCTGCAGTGTGTGCAAACCTGGTCAAGAACATCTGACCTCTGTATTTGCAAACAAAACTTTCTGTACCATATATTAAGTTCTGTTTTTCTATTGTATCAAATACTTATTTCATGCAATAAAATTCTAATTCATTATTTAAGAATCATACAATGTGAATTTCTGGATTTTTTGGGGATTCTGTCACAGATGACGTGTACCTACGATAAAAATTAAAGACCTCTCTATTCTGTGTAGGTGGGAAAACTTGCAAAATCGGCAGTGTATCAAATATTTATTTTCCAGACTGTAGTGTACATGATTGTCAGCATCTCTTCCCCTGTTTATAATGGGACAAGCTGCCAACAGCAGGATTTGTACAAACAAGTGTATTTTTGTTAATTGTTAACATGTTTACGTTAGGCAATGATTGGGAATGATTGTACTGACAATTATTGCCTGTGTAAAAGGCTATTTACATTGATCAGTCTATATTGCACCCGTAATAGTTACATTGTAATACTTGGCAGGGTTAAATCTGCATAAGAAAACGTGAGGGGCGAGAAGTGACTACATTATGACAGGGGATAAACACTGGTGATTACAGTCATAAGCATAAGTGTACAAAGCATGTGCCAACTGTGAATGCATAGATGAGGGTTATTAGATTCAGCAGTGTTGGGCCATTTTCTACATCACTTAGCAAATTTAATGAGATCGGGATCATGCTAACAACTGTATTAGGCCTCTGTATAAGTTTTGAAGTGTACGGAGCTATAAGGGTATGTGCGCACGTTGCTTTTTACCTGCTTTTTACTTGCTTTTTTGCTGCTTTTTCTTCTGCGCTGTTTAATGCCAAAATGGATGTGTTCTTCTATTCAAGCAAAGTCTATGGGAATTTGGGTTTCTTGTTCACACTATGTTGTTCAAAATGCTGCCTTTTTGAGGCAGAACTTTGGTCAAAAACTCAGCTTTTCAAAGAAGCAACATGTCAATTGTTTTTGCCATTTGGGTTTTGCACTGCAAAGCTGAGTTTTTGACCAAAGTTCTGCCACAAAAAGGCAGCATTTTGAACAACATAGTGTGAACAAGAAACCCAAATTCCCATAGACTTTGCTTGAATAGAAGAACACATCCATTTTGGCATTAAACAGCGCAGAAGAAAAAGCAGCAAAAAAGCAGGTAAAAAGCAGGTAAAAAGCAACGTGCGCACATACCCTAATACAGCACGCTCAGACTTCTTTGAGGTCCTACTGTGCCTCCATATTCCATGACCTTCATACCATACATAGATTTTTTCTTTGGTGTTCATATGGATGCCGTACATACAGTAGAACTACAGTTGTGCTCAAAAGTTTACATACCTCGGCAGATTTTTTTGCTTTCTTGGCCTTTTTTCTGAGAACATGAATGATAACAGAGTAGTTTGACAATAAATGGCTTCACCCAACCACTAACCATGAGTAGAAAAAAAGATTTTGTCCCCCCCCCAACTCACCGACGCCTCTTTTCTGCCAATCCCTTCACTGGCTTCCCATTGCCCAAAGACTCCAGTTGAAAACCCTAAACATGACCTACAAAGCCATCTACAACCTGTCTCCTCCCTACATCTGTGACCTAGTCTCCCGGTACTTACGCACACGTCACCTCCAATCCTCACAAGATCTCCTTCTCTACTCCCCTCTCATCTCCTCTTCCCACCATCGCATCCAAGATTTCTCCCGAGCCACCCCCATACTCTGGAATGCTCTGCCACAACATATCAGACTCTTGCCTACCTTGACATGCTTCAAAAGGAACCTTGCCGTAACCTTTAGTCCACTATAGCGCCACATGACTATCTCTACCCTCACCTACAGTATCCTCACCAATCCCTTGTAGACTGTGAGCCCTCGCGGGCAGGGACATCTATCCTCCTGTACCAGTCTGTGCCTTGTATTGTTTATGATTATTGTACTTGTCCCTACTATGTATACCCCTTTCACATGTAAAGCGGCCATGGAATAAATGGCACTATAATAATAAATCATAATAAATAATAAATAAAAAATAATCATACATATTCTCTGAAAAAAGGCCAAGAAAGCAAACAAATCTGCTGGGGTATGTAAACTTTTGAGCACAACTTTATAACCCCGTATTGTGGCACTGCATGAACGCCATCCACAAGCACATAAGTAGCTTACCGGACAGTAGTAGTACTCCATGTGTTGCTGCAAAGCTTCTTGGACTAGACTCTGATACACATCAGCCAAATGTTACCTCGCACGACAAGAGTCAAAATGCTATCTGAATCCACACAGCTCTGCCAGAGGCTGTTCTCCTCTGGAAACAAAAGGATCGGACAATGAAATTCTACTTGCCCAACCCTCCTTTAATCCAACATCATCTTTCTGGGGATATTTAGAATTATAATTTATTTTCAGAATCGATTTTAAAGAGGTTGTCCTGGCTCATCATGAAAATCTGCAGTCACTCTGATTCTTGGTGAGACCTAGCAGCAATTTATCCACAAATATAAAATTTGCATACTTCCAGCCACATTTTGACTAAACTTGTGAGGCCTCACCTAATTCACTTGTGCTGAGTGAGTGTTACATCACCACTGGAGTCCGCTCCAGCGACTTCTGCTCCGATCGCCAGGCGACGCCGTGTTCCTGCCGTGGATGGTGCTGGTGATGGGAGAGGAGTCGATGCCAGCGGCACAGGTGGGCGCAGGCTCCGATCATGCACTGGGCTGGGTTATCTTGGGACCTGTAATACCACTGGCTGACTGTGGGTGGCGTGTGTCTTCCAGCTGAAGTTGTCAGCGTTCAGCTACAGCCAATGGGAAGACACCACACCCTTCTTAGTTCCCCTCCTGTGTGCTTACCTTTGCCAGAGATAGTTCTGATTTCCTGGCTCCTGATCCGCCCTATTCTGTTTTGTGATTCCTGTGTGCTGACTTCTGCATGTTTTCTGACTACCCTTCTGCCTGCTGTTTTTGTACCTCGCTGCCCGATCCGGATTTGACCTCTGCTACATTTTCTGATTACGTCCTTGCCTGCTGATTCTGTCCCTGTTCTGCTATTCCTGGTTTGACGCTGCCTGACGACTATTCTCATCGGACTGCAGCCTTCCACAGGTAGTGATCTTCAGGGCCCTGTGTAATTCCAAATCCCTGTATAGGGGTAAAAGGGTTTCAGGGTTCTGGGGGTCATGCTTGGTGAGTGGCTTCCCTCTAGCCTGTCCATTACATCCCATCTGAGTCTGTTGATCCAGGCAGGCGTTACAGTGAGGTAGCGCATGTCTAGATTTGACAGAGAAAGGATTCAGAAGGATCTAGATAAGCTGGATCAATGGCCAGCAACTAATAGAATGGTATTGAACAGGGAGTAATGCAAAATTCTACATCTTGGCATGAAAAATGAAAATAACATATACAGAATAGGAAGAATAAGGCTAAGCAACAGCACATGTGAAAAAGACTTGGGTATAGTAATAGATCATAGACTGCACATGAGTCAACAGTGTGATGCAGCAGCAAAAAAGGCAAACACAGTTATGGGATGTATTAACAGACGAATAGAGTCTAGGTGACGTGAAGTAATTATCACCCTCTACTCCTCTTTAGTCACACCTCATCTGGAATATTGTGTTCAGTTCTGGGTACCACATTTTAAAATGTGGTGAGACCTAGCGGCTATTTGACCACAAATATGTGATTTGCAAACTTCGGCCACATTTTCACTAGACTTGTGCGGCCTCGCTCAATTCACTTGTACTGAGTGAGGCAGCACACATCTAGATTTGACAGACAAAGGATTTAGAAGGGTCTAGATAAGCTGGAACAATGGGCAGCAACTAATAGAATGGTATAGAACAGGGAAAAATGCAAAATTCTACATCTTAACAAGTAAAATAAAACTAACAGCTATACAATGAGAGGAATAGAACTAAGCAACAGTACGGGTGAAAAAAAACTTGAGTATACTAATAGATCACAGACTTCACATGAGTCAACAGTGTGATGCAGCAGCAAAAAAGGCAAACACAGTTCTGGAATGTATTAAGAGAAACTGAGTCTAGATCACATGAAGTAATTATCATCCTCTACTTCTTGGGTCAGACCTCATCTGGAATACTGTGTCCAGTTCTGGGTACCACATATTAAAAACAACATTGAAAAACTGAAGCAAGTTCAGAGAAGAGTGACCAGAATGGTGAGTGGACTGTAAACTATGTTCGAGGAATGGTTAAAGGATCTGGGAATGCTTAGCTTGTACAAACTAGAAGAGTCTTAATAGCGGTCTACAAATATCTGAAGGGATGTCACAGCATAAAGGGATCATGCTTATTTTCATTTACATATGGAAATGTGGCGCCCTGGACAAGCCAGGGGCCACAGGTAACTACACCACCACACCCTACACCCCGGTTAGGCACATCTAAGCCAGACACAAAACCCTTGTTGCCTTCCCCAGGGCTGATGTCCACACCAGGGGGTGGAGCCAGGCGGTTGGTCTCCGCCCACCGAGGAGTTCACAGTCCTGGAGGCAGGAAAAGGAAGTTCAGTTAAGCTATGGAAGTGAAGGAGTGAGGAGTTGAGTTTTGACAGTGAAAGTGGAAGGAGGGAAAGTGAGCAGTAGTGAAGTGGCAAGAGAGCAGACTGAAGTGAGTCCGGGTGTGTGGCTCGGACGGAGCAGCAAGGTTGGCAGACGGTGGTGACCGTCTGCAGGAGTGGCCTATCGGAGTTTGCCGTAAGGACCGTGGACGGGCGGTGGCCCGGCGGTACCGGACCGGTACACAAGGAGAAGCCAGCACCATTGGCAGGGGCTTTTCGGACCCCGGCAAGGCTAGGAGTCGCCGTGAATTTGCCAAATCCGTTCGTGAAGGGGACCTCCTGGGTTTCCAAACAGTCAAGTCCCGACAGAAGGCAACCGTCCAACCGTGAAGGGGAGACACCGCCACCGCCAAGGGCAACCGTTTCCCAGGGCCAGCGCCTGCGGGCAAAAGGGGCTCCTCCGGCCCACATCCAAGTCGGGGAGCGGGTTACCGGTGGGAACCCATCGGAATCAACATAGAACATAGGTGCAGGGAGAGACAGTCATCACTAACCTACGGGGAAGAAACAACCGCAGCCGTCTGGGGGACCCGTCTATCCAGCCGTGTGTTTTACCGAGAACTGTGTCATCGTCTCAGGCTGAGTGAGTACCCCCGTGCCGTACGACACAGCGCTGCCCCTGCGACCCTGCACCTCACGAGGCCTCGCAACCCGCCTGCCATCCAGCCCTACCCCATCACCGGGCCCCGGGACAACCAACCCCCTACCCACGGAGGGGAGAAGTAACAACTCAGCTGCTCCCTGTCACCGCTCCCGGGATCCCCGTTCAGAGCAGCGGTGGTGTCACTAAAATCACCACAACCGTGGGTGGCGTCATGGACAAATATCCATAATCAAAACCCCCACAACCAATCACCCCCTTTTCACTCACGGGCGAGGAACGCCGCTCAAGTCCCCAGGATCCGGTCCACTGCTCGAGCCACCACTGAGCAGCAGCCGCAGCAGCGGCCGCAGCAGCAGCGGCCGCAGCAGCAGCGGCAGCCGGACCCGAGCAGTGGGAGAGCGCAGCGTCCCCTCCTCCGCCCGCGACAGAAACATGAGAAGCAATGTCATGAAATTGAAAGAGAGAAGATACAGATTAGATATTAGAAAAAACTTTTTGACAGGAGTGTGATCAATGAGTGGAAAAGGCTGCCACAAGAGGTGGTGAGGTCTCCTTCAATGGAAGTCTTCAGAGGCTGGACAGACATCTGTTTGAGATGGTTTAGTGAATCCTGCTCTGAGCAGGGGGTTGGACATGAAGACTGAGGAGGTCCATTCCAACTTAACATGCTATGATTCACAGGTCAGCAGTCACATAGAGTGACTGCAGACTTTTGTGATAAGCCTGAACAACAACTTTAAGGTAACCATACAAAGTCTAAAGGACTCTTTTTGGTGGGACTACACTATATTTTTTCTGTCAGTGTTTCCTAATTGTTAATCACCAAATAATGCTGTAACAACAAAGAATCAGTGTGCTTACTATTAATGTCCAATTTTTTTTGTTCTAAGGCGGGCTTTACACGCTGCGACTTTGCTAGCATCGGCTAGCGATGTCGCGTGCGATAGCACCCGCCCCCGTCGGTGGCACGATATGTGGTGATCGCTGCCGTAGCGAACATTATCGCTGTGGTAGTGTCACACACACATACCTGTGCAGCGACGTCGCTGTGACCGGCGAACTGCCACCTTTCTAAGGGGGCAGTCGTTCAGCGTCACAGCGACGTCACAGCAGCGTCACTGAACCGCCGCCCAATAGAAAAGGAGGGGAGGAGATGAGCGGCCGGAACATGCCACCCACCTCCTTCCTTCCTCCTTTTCCGGTGGACGCAGGTAAGGAGATGTTTGTCGCTCCAGCGGCGTCACACATAGCGATGTGTACTGCTGCAGGAACGACAAACAACATTGTTACTGCAGCAACAACAATAATTGGGAATAGGGGGGATGTCACCGATCAGCGAGTTAGCAATTTTATTTTGAAAACGGAACGAGATAGAGAAAAAAAGTGAATTACAAAGTTGTAGGGCATCATCAATTCAATATGAATCGACACCTTGCATACAGAAATGCTATGATTAGAACGTGTAAAACTCACAAGACTGCAGACGTGAAGCGATACCTCATGGATACCTTCCTACAAGTCATTGGGTATGGTGACTGCATGGAGTGGCCTCCGCTCACCTGACCTGACTCCATTGGACTTCTTTCTGTGAAGTCACATCAAACAGCAGGTGTATGCGACCCCTCCACCAACATTGCAGGACCTACGACGACGTATTCGTCACGCTCCCAGTGTCCCGGTACCACTCCGTACCCACTGATCTGGTCTCTGTGTCACAGCGCTGCTCCATACCCACTGATCCAGTCTCGTGTCCCAGCACCGCTCCGTATCCACTGATCCGGTCTCGGTGTCCCGGCACTGCTCCGTACCCACTGATCCGGTCTCTGTGTCACGGCGACACTCCGTACCCACTGATCCGGTCCACGTGCTCACCGATCCCAGCTGCTGCTCCCGCTGCTGCTCCCCTGCATCCCCCATGCTCCCTGCTCGGCGGTCCCTCCGGCTTACTGCTACTCGGGACTTTGCCCCCGCTTCCTCTGCGCCCTGTCCCCGGCCTCCTGTGCTTGCCTCTGGCTCCTGGGCTTCACGCATGCGCGTTAGGGCATGGGCGCGCTAAGTCACCTTGTCTTATAGGGCCAGCATCCCTGGAACAGGATGTGGCTGATTGCAGGTGCAGGGTATAAAAGACTTCCTGTTACTTACGGGCGGTGCTTGTTCAACAAGTTCTCTCAGCTAGTATCTTGTGATAGTGTTCAAGCCCTTTGGGTTCGGTCATTAACCCTGTCTCTGTCTTCAGAACCTGACGCCCGGTTTGCCTCAGCTGGTCCGGCTCCCTGGAGATTACCCGGTGTCCGTTTGCAGTTGATCTCTCCATCGTCCCTCTGCTTCACTTCGCCACCGGTTCTGGATTCCATCTGAAGTCTCCAGTCTGCCCTCGTCACTGGTCCCGAACCCCGCCTGCGGCCCTCACCCGGCTCTGGTCATCCATTCCGATTCCCTCCGGACTTTCTGAGGACGCTCCCGGAACCCCGCCTGTGTTCCGGCCACTGTGCATCTAGGCCACCTGGGGTGGTCGCCAAACAGTCCCTGTATAGGGGTTCGCTCCTGGTGGCCTCCCTGGGGGAGTCCAGTGCAGGGCCCAGTGGGTCCACTCCTGGACTGATACGTAACAGTATCACAAATGCTTGTGCAAACGTGTCACCTACCATATTGCACAATGTGCAGCAAGATACAGTATGCTGTCCAGAGTCCAGATGTGCATTGCAGCTGACGGTGGCCACTTTGAGCATCAAAAGTTAAATGAGCGCCATATGCGTGACCAGCATTCAATGTTTTGGGGCGGGGTCATGGGTTTCATATCATAGCATTTCTGTATGCAAGGTGTTGATTCGTATTGAGTTGATGATGCCCTACAATTTTTTAATTCATTTTTTTTCTCTATCTCGTTCTGTTTTCGAGATAAAAAAGCTAACTCCGTTGTTTTCCGCCAGGTGGCGCTATAGGTGGTTTCATTGCGTAGCGCATGGATACTTTACTATACCTAGACACCATTTCTATGCCTTTAGCTGCCGCCGTTCTCAAGTTAATAGCAGTGGACAAGATATGGGTGAACACACTATATACTACATACGAGTTTGTGCAGCTGTCTTGCACAAGACTGTGATTGATCTCTTTGTGAAGCTCAAGCCCAGTCAGGACTTTGGCCAAGATGGAAATATCCACTGTGGGAGCCTCTGTATCAGCAATATTTAGCATTCGCCATTTCCAAAACAGCTCTACAAATATACGTGTGCTAAAAATTAAATATATAATCTGATTCATTTTTAAATGTACCCTCCTGAGCTCCTGTTATGAAATCCAAATCTATAAAAACATGTCTAGTGTATGATCCAAAATCTTCCATCAGCCCATGTCACATTGCATTCAGTTGTGTTGGGATGATGAAAACAATCCCCTGGACAGGATGAAGACAATTGTGAATGATTGGGCTCCTGCTGTGCGTTACAATGCACAGAGATACCATGGTGTGGGAAGTACTTGCCAACAATTTGCAGATAAAGCTTATTTCCAATGCTCTGCATATCCATAGCCTGTCCGCAAGTGAAAGCGTATATATCCACCGCATAATGTTGTCATGCATCAGGTTGATGCCTGCAGTTCACAGTAACATTAATTTAGGGGGGATACAATTATTTTTCTGATTTTATGTTTGGTTTTTAGATATATTTTTACTAAACCTTCCAATTTATCATACTTTTTTATTTACTTAATATACTGTATATACACATTTATTAAATTGAAATTAATTCCTTAGTGACAGAGCCAATTTTGACCCTATTAACCAGGCCAAATTTTACAAATCTTACCAGTTTCACTTATGATGTAATATTCATTGAAGCGTTCAAAAGGTCTCAGTGATTCTGAGACTATTTCCTGGGTTGTTTTTTTTCGTGACATATTGTGCTTTATGTTAGTAGTAAATTCGGGATATTTTTTTGTGTAGATTTGTGAAAACATTGGAAATTTGGTGAAAATTTCGGAATTTTCAAACTTTGAGTTTTTATGCCTTTAAAAACTCAGAGTTATGTCGCGTAAATGGTTAATAAATAACATTTCCCACATGTCTACGTTACATCAGGACAATTTTTGAAAAATATTTTTTTTTGTTAGGAAGTTACAAGGGTTAAAAGGTCATCAGCAATTTCTCCCTACACAATTTACAAAACCATTTTTTTAGAGATCACATCACATTTCAAGTGACTTTGACAGGCTTAGGTGATAGAAAATACCCAAAAGTGACAATAGTTTAAAAACTGCACACTTCACACTGCTCATAACCACATCCGAGAAGTTTATTAGCCCTTCAGGTACTTCACAGGAACTAATGCAAGGTAGAATAAAAAAAAATAATTACATTTTACCTAAATATGTTGCTTTAAACTCAATTTATTCACTTTTACAAGACATGGTAGGACAAAATGGACCTCAAAATTTGTTACCCAATTAGTTTTGAGAGTGCTGACACATGTGGTCAGCAACTTCTGTTTGGACAAATGGGAGGGCTTGGAATGGAAGGAGCAATATTTGCATTTTGGAAAGCAAATTTGGCTGAAATAGATTGCGAGCACCATGTCTCTTTTGCAGGACCCCTAAGGGGTACTTTGCACTAGGACATCGCAAGCCGATGCTTGCGATGCCGAGTGCGATAGTCCCCACCCCCGTCGCAGCAGCGATATCTTGTGATTGCTGCATTAACGAACACTATCGCTGCGGCAGCTTCACATGCACTCACCTGCCCTGCAACGTCGCTCTGGCTGGCGAACCGCCTCCGTCCCTCCTCATAGCTGGCGTGAGCCGCAGGACGCAGGTAGGAGATGTTCCTCGCTCCTGCGGCTTCTCACACAGCTATGTGTGCTGCCGCAGGGGAACGAGGAACAACATCGTACCGTCGCTGCAGCTACATTATAGAAATGTTGGACACTACACCGATGATACGATTACGACGCTTTTGCGCTCGTTAATCGTATCATAAAGGATTTACACACTACGATATCGACAGCGACGCCGGATGTGCGTCACTTTCGATTTGACCCCACCGACAACGCACCTGCGATATCGTAGTGTGCAAAGTACCCCTAAGATTCTTAAACACCAGAAACCCCTCACAAGTGACCCCATTTTGGAAACTAGACCCCTCAAGGATTTTATCCAAGGGTATAATGAGCATTTTGAACCCACAGGTACTATGCAGAATTTGATAACATTAGGTTGTCATATTAAAAATATTCACATTTTTTCTTCACAAAAATGTTGGTTTAGCAACAAATTTCTCACTTTTACAAGCTGTAACATCAAAACGTGGACCCCACAGTTTGCTACCTAGTTTTTTATAAACAAGGCATTACCCCACATTTAGTCAAAAAGTTCTATTGGGACAAAAGCGGAGGATTCTCAACGGAAGGAGCAATATTTGAACTTTGGGGAGCAAATTTGGCTCTACTTGGAATAGATTGTCATATTTGCCAAGCTTGTTTGGTTCAAGAATAAATATAAAACCGCTATAAATTACTTTTTTGTAAATTACACCCTCTATTGTACTTATTTAGGGAGTTTGATAGCATTTTTTTTATGTGAGTAATGCAACACAAGTTTGAAAAATTACAATTTGCATTTTGTTCACTCACTTTTATGAATCTTTTTTCTACATTCTGAGGAACACACCTCAAATTTTACTGCACTAGTTTTTCAGTATTCAGAAATACAGGTCCATTTCAATAAATAAGAATATCAAAGTTAATTTATTTCAGTAATTGAATACAAAAAAGGAAACACATTATATAGAGTCATTACACACAGAGGAATCGATTTCAAGTGTTTATTTCTGTTAATGTTGATGATTATGGCTTACAGCCAATGAAAACCCAACAGTCATTATCTCAGAAAATTAGAATATTATATAAGACCAACTGAAAAAATGATTTTACTGAAAAGTATGTACAGTAAATTTACTCAATACTTGGTCGGGGCTCCTTTTGCATGATTTACTGCATCAATGCGGCATAGCATGGAGGCGATCAGCCTGTGGCACTGCTGAGGTGTTATATAAGCCCAGGTTACTTTGATAGCAGCCATTAGGTTGTCTGCATTGTTGGGTCTGGTGTCTCTCATCTTTCCCTTGACAATACTCCATAGATTCTCTATGGGGTTTAAGGCGGGCTTTGCACGTTGCGACATCGCAAGCCGATGCTGCGATGTCGCACGCGATAGTCCCCACCCCCGTCGCAGGTACAATATCTTGTGAAAGCTGGCGTAGCGAAAATTATCGCTACGCCGGCTTCACATGCACTCACCTGCCCTGCGACCGTCGCTCTGGCCGGCGACCCGCCTCCTTATTAAGGGGGCGGGTTGTGCGGCGTCACTGCGACGTCACACGGCAGGCGGCCAATAGGAGCGGAGGGGCGGAGATGAGCAGGATGTAAACATCCCGCCCACCTCCTTCCTTCCGCATAACCTACGGAAGCCGCGGTGACGCCGGTAGGAGATGTTCCTCGCTCCTGCGACTTCACACACAGCGATGTGTGCTGCCGCAGGAGCGAGGAACAACATCGGACCGTCGCGTCAGCGTAATTATGGATTACGCCGACGCTGCACCGATGATACGATTATGACGCTTTTGCGCTCGTTAATCGTATCATCTAGGCTTTCCACACTGTGATGTCGCATGCGATGCCGGATGTGCGTCACTTTCAATTTGACCCCACCGACATCGCACCTGCGATGTCGTAGTGTGCAAAGCCCGCCTAAGTCAGGCGAGTTTGCTGGTCAATCAAGCGCAGTGATAGTATGGTTATTAAACCAGGAATTGGTACTTTTTGCAGTGTGGACAGGTGCCGAGTCCTGCTGGACAATGAAATTTCCATCTCCAAAAAGCTTGTCGGCAGAGGGAAACATGAAGTGCTCTAAAATTTCCTGGTAAACAGCTGCACAGACTTGGGTTTTCATAAAACACAGTGGACCTACACCAGCAGATGACATGGATGTGGAAGCTTCACACTAAACCTCAAGAAGCTTGGATTGTGTGTTGTAGCCCACGTCCTGGATACGTCTGTGTGTGGTGGCTCTTGAAGCACTGACTCCAGCAGCAGTCCACTCCTGGTGATTCTCCCCCAAATTTTTGAATGGTCTTTTCTTAACAATCCTATCAAGGCTGCAGTTATCCTGGTTGCTTGCGCACCTTTTTCTACCACACTTTTTCCTTCCACTCAACTTTCCATTAATATGCTTGGCTACAGCACTCTGTTAACAGTCAGCTTCTTTAGCAATGACTTTTTGTGGCTTACCCTCCTTGTGGAGTGTGTCAATGACTGCCTTCTGAACATCTGTCAAGTAAGCAGTCTTCCCCATGATTGTGTAGCCTACTGAACCAGACTAAGGGACAATTTTAAACACTTAGGAAGTATTTGCAGCTGTTTTGTGGTAATTATTCAAATTTTCTGAGATAATGACTTTTGGGTTTTCACTGGCTGTAAGCCATAATCTTCAATATTAACAGAAATAAACACTTGAAATAGATCACCCTGTTTGTAATGACTCTATATAGTATATGCTTTTTTCTTTTTGTATTGAATTACTGAAATAAATTAACTTTTTGATGATATTCTAATTTATTGAGATGCACTTGATAAACTAGGTCTTCATCATAAGGAAGAAAAGTTTCTCATATAAAAGTATAAAATTTGTCATTACAGTGGAACTGCTGACAGTTGTCATGAAAATTTTTTGATGAAATTCTAATTTATTGAGATGCACTTGTACATTCAATACTTAATGGCACCAATGGAAGTACAGGTCACACGGCTGTGCCTATGGTGCACCATTTGGTCTTTAGGATACAATTGATGGAATTGCAGGAACCATTCAAAGCTTACAGAGAAATTGATCTACCAAACATGAAAATCTTTCCAGAAATTATTACTCACAAGGAGCAGCATGCCCCTAAAACACATTTGCAAGTTATGAAACTTGGTCTTGCTAACAAAACAGTTATCCCGCCATTGCATATATTTTAGAAGGAAGAATAAACTTTACTGGAGTGAAGAGTAAAATGTGCAAAATGTGGAGGAAAATGCAGCAAACTATGTGGCAAACCAGAGTTTGTTTCAGAGATGAACAAACACCAGTAGGGCTCGAAGGACAAGTTTAGCTTTCAAAGAGCCTAGTCGTACAACTTCTATTTAGCTCCGTCAATCCCTACATGAAGGATGAATGTGCCAAGCGATGTGGTACACTATAAAGGCTCCTGCACGCTGCGGTAGGAACAGTTATTTGCACAGAAGAACCAATCTCCTACAGAATTCTTAAAAGTATTGACCGGTACAGGATGTTCTGCAAGAACCATGCAGTAAAGCATATTGTGTAGAGATCCCTCAATAAAATGATCATGTCCATATCACGAATATAAATAATATATAAGTAATATAAATGCAAAGAAAAGTTTTGCATAGCAAGACATAGTTATAAAAACAGAAAAACTAAGACAAATGGTCAAAAATGTTTATGTGAGTGAGTCCGGGAATTGTCAAATGATCAGACTTTTCAAGAAGATTTGTGGGGTCCAGTTTTGGGTGGGAGTGTGAGGGACGAAGAGAATGAAATATTGCTCTGACAGTCTCCGGACATTTGTGACTCAAAGGCTGCCTCCTGTTCCGTTGAGTCAAATAAGAGATACTCGACAATCTTCTCCTGGTACTGGAGAAATGTGAGTGCTCCTTGTGATTTTTGCACAGAACAAAGCTGTTATAGGTAGCAAACTATATGAAGTTGATTGCTACCTTTTTGTACCAGGTCCTGGTCTTTCGCTTCACCAGATACAGTGGATGCTCCTTGTCCGACTACTCAACGCATTCCATGAACTTATAATAAACTGTTACACAGATCGGTTTCTCTTTGTCCCTGGTTGCTCCCCTGTCTCTGACGATCACAGTGGTGTCCGCATGCAAGATGGTCAGCATGTAGACCTTATTATCATTCTACATCACTGCAAGTAGATGGCCACTTGCCAGTGAGAATGATGTCCCTGTCTCCATGCGCCTTGACACCAAGCGTGATTGAAAACATACTCTTTTTTGTTTTAACTGTTCCACAGGCCCCTGCATTTGCATCATGGAGGGATTTGTATAGGGGAATACTATTAATAATTGTTCGTGTACATGTTGTAACCTTTATCTAGAAATGGTGTCATTTCTAGATAAATTTTACCATGAATGCCAATTGTCTGGGTGCAATTTGGTGGGTTGATTTGACAGTCCCTGCCTTCATAAGTGAGAAAAGTGCACGTGTACCCGCTTGTGCTTTCACACATTTTGTATAGTTTGATGCCATATTTGGAACGCTTGGAGGACTGTGAAATTGAAGACTGTGCACACAGAAGGGCGGGACAGTGCACGGGAGAGATGGCAGGCAGAATGCGTAGGCCTGAGATTTCCAGCTACACACCTGACGTCACAGAGACAGCGAAGAAAAGGGGAGGAAGAATCCTGTATAATGAAGACTGGAGGCAGGCTTATCTTCTGGGCAGTGCATGTCCCATAGCCTGGAAGATAGAAGATATAAAAGAGGATTTTTGCAAAACGACCCATCATCCAGAAGGCATATGTGACGCCCTGGACCAGCCAGGTAGTCACAGGTAGATCCCCTGCACAAACACCAGCCCCTAATAAGGTGACAGCAGCCAACCTACAAACCCTTGTCACCTCTCTCAGTGTTCAATGGTCACACCAGGGGGCAGAGCCAGGCGGTTGGCCACGCCCACCTAGGAGTCCAGAGAGCCTGAGACAGGAAACAGTCAGTTGAGTTGAGTTCAAGTTTAAGTTCAGTGCAGTACAGTGGAGTGGACAGTGGAGTGGAGTTCTAGTGCAGCAGGCCTAAGTCATCAGGTCTGCAACGACAACACTGACCGGTGCCGGGGTCATAGCCCTGGTACCGTGGCAAGGAGGCAGACAGTGGTTGACGCCTGCAGGAGCCGGGAAGATGGCTGGTGGAACCGTAAGGGACCGGGACAGGGTAGTGGCCTGCCGGTACCGAACTGGGGAACCAACTGGAAACCGGAGCACCAGGAGGGGTACTCAGACCCAGAACGAGGTCCAGAAGCCACTGGACCCCGTCAAATTCACTGATTGAGGTCTGGTCCTTTCCCGTCCCAAGACCCGAAAGACGGCAACAGCCCACCGAGGGGGATAGAAAGCCACCGCACAGGCAGAGAGATCCCACGGGCCAGCGCCTGTGGGCAAACGGGTTCCCCGACACACATCAAGACGGGGCGCTGACTACCATTGCTGAAGCATAGGCAGTCAAGTTGTACTAAAGAGGTGCAGGAGAAAGGCGGGAACCACCAACCTGAGAAAGGGGCAAAGCGCAGCCAGCTGCGGGCACCGACCACCATCCTTTTTGGTTTACCAGAGACTCCAGTGTATCTGTCATAGTGAGTACAACAGTGCCCTCGGGCTGCGCACCGCACCACACCATCTTGCCCGAACCTCACAACCACCGGGCCCCGAGACCATTACCCCCTGCCCATGGAGGGGTCAACACCAGGCTGCATAACATCGTCCCCGGGAGCCTAGTTAAAGGCAGCGGTGGTGTCCACATTCACCACAAGCCGTGGGTGGCGTCACGAACTTACATCCCTACACGTAGCGCCAACTCCCCTTCAGAGCGACGTGACCCCCGGGTGCCGGGAGGAGCTCGAGCCACCCACTGACGAGCACGGATCCGAGCAACTCGGCAGCCGGCCGAGCCCCGGGGCGGTACACATATATGTATGGCTAATTTCACCTATCTATTAATAACTAAAAAAATTGAAACGATTGACAAATTCCCTTTAACGTTTTAAAATGGTGGCCATTAAGATCAATGTAACACTGAGCTGTTAATGTACCTGGAATGAAGGGGTCCGGCTATTGTATATTATGCAAAATCACACCGCATTCCCAAGAACAGAATGAGTGTAATGTTCCCTTGTGAAGCACACTTCATGGCGATGCCCATGTGGTCTTGTCAAATGCAAAGAATGGCACATAATGATAGATTCTGTACTGCAAGTGCAATTAGTCATCACATTCAAAGCCTAAAGGTTTCAAACATTGTCTACACAAATCATCAGAAGGTTTTTGAGCAATACTGGGTGATGACCCAGATGTCGAGCTACAGGTGTTCCACTGACTTCATGCTACTACTCTCAAAGCCTATCACAAAAGCAAGATGACAATGATGGCTAGAATGAAGGTCTATCTTCTTCGGCCATGTGTCTTGATTTTGTCTTGGACACATTAGTTGAAACTTGGTCTAGAGACAGGAGACCACATTTCTAATGCCATGAAGAGGACTTCATGAGAGAGCATGAAAGTGTCCCAGCTGTTTTTCAGCACGGCATTGCTAGGCTACATGTTGCTCATGTTACCATATCTGGGATGTCATTAGTTGGCAGTTTCAAAAGGGAGCTTTTTGTTGATGTACTGGTCCTGAGGAAGAGGTTTCGACCTCGAAATGCGTAGACCAATGCAATAAAAGAAAGATATTATTTATCAACTTCTCTATAGTTTCATTTGGCTGATGCGCGGCGTTAACCCCTTCTTTACTTCATTTTGAACACTCAAAAGGGAGCTACCAGCAGAGGATCTTGAAGATTTGCGCCCCAAGTGCATTCATCATAGTAGAACATTCCTCATACTATTAATAACTAGTGATGGGTGAATCCCCCTGATGTTCGGGATCGGGAGACTCGACCCAGCTTTTTGTAAAGTACGTGTTTGGGGTCAGAGATAATGCGAAGTTGCGTTTGAACCCCGAGCTTGGACTTTACAGTTATGGGATGGGGCGGGGGGGGGGGGCTGTAAAGTAAAGAATATATTTGATAATAAATATTGTCATTATACTTTCCGGTCCCGCAACGCATCCTGCAGACCTGCTATCTACTGGCCGCTTCTGCTTCCGTGTCCGATCATTAACATTTGGGGGTATTCACTGCATTGCTCATCACTTGGTAGTTTTCGGCCATGTTCTCGCTGACGTCAGGGTTCACCTTAGGCTTAGCCATGGACTCGATTGAACTTTAACTATCACTGTCAGCCTATTTCTTGCTCTGTATAGATCCTTGTCTGTTCAGAGCGATGAACCAGAGCTGACATTGCTCACCCTGTGGACTACGTCGGACTAAGGTTTTTTTTTTATTATAAAGGTGGAGTCTCTAAATGTTTTTTTTTGTTTTATTTCTAACAATAAAAAAAAATTGTATGTGTTGTGTTTTTTTTTCTTGTTTACTAGAAATTCATGTCTAATTTTGCGTGACACCATGAATTTCGAGCTTAGTACCAGATGACAATAGAAAGCTGGTATTAACCCCTTTATTACCCAGTGTGCCACTGCCATCAAGGCCGCTGGATGAGCTGGGTAAAGTGGCTGGAAATGGCATTAAGAAAGAATGCGCCATTTCCAGGGACGGCTATGGATTTTAGCATGGGTGCCCCAGAACGCTTGGGCCTTACCACGCTGAGAGTTCCAGCCCCCATCTGCCTGGTTTTACTTGACTGGCGATCAAAATACGGTGGGAGACCAAGGATTTTTTTTTCATTTTTTTTTTTTAACCTTAGAACGCATACCTTGGGCCTTGCAGGCCTGCTAGGTTACTTTTTTTCTATTGTAGATTTCTATGGTTGCACATTCTAAAGTTAAATAACTAAAAAAAAAAATGGGCTTCCCTGCATTTTGATTGCCAGCCAAGGTAAAGCCAGGAAGATGGAGGTGGCAGCCTGTAGCCATTCGCTTTATCTGCACTGAGAATCAAAAATACCGTGGAGCACTACATCTTTTTTTTTAATTATTTATTTTTACACTACTATATGTGTGAGGGACCCAACAGCCAATCACAGAATCAATGAAGCCAATCACTAGAATGTATGGGTTGGTTTCAGGTTACTCCAGCATTCAATCACAGACGTCCACTCTGTGACAGTGTCTCTGATTGCCTGTTATTTTCACATTAAAATGAAACAACAACACAGAGAAAAAAATATTTTATTAGAAATAAAACAGAAGACATTTAGGACTCCATCTTTACTACCCCAAAAAAAAATCCTCCGACGTAGTCCAAAGGCGGGTGAGCAACTTCAGCTCTGCTACATCTGTGCGAGGAGACAGACAGGTCTGCTCACACAGACAACCAGGCACAGACTCAGCTGAGAGCTGTCAGAGACTTCACCCGAGTGCACAGCTGAGCCCGGTAAGCTATGCCACCCCGGGTTACCTCGACTGACGTCACTGCAACACTGCCGTAAAGTGAGTGCTTGTCAGCAGTGAGAGTGCTGACTTCAGAGTCGGGGTTATCCGAGGGCACAGCTGACATCACTGCAAGATGTCACGGAAGGTCCTGTAACCCACGAGGTAACATTCACACCACACTGGTCACATGGCTATGATGTCATGGAAGGTCCTGTAGTCAGTGGAGGCTACCCGGGAGCACAGCTGACCGGCCTCAGCTGTGCACTCGGGTGAAGTCTCTGACAGCTTTAACCTGAGTCTGTGTGAGCAGACCTGTGTTTGTATCCTCGCACAGATGTAGCAGAGCTGAAGAGATGATCGCCTTTGAAGTACGTTGGAGGGGTTGTTTTTTCCCTGGACCTTGTGTTCGGGTTCGCCCATCACTATTAATAATTTAAAATGATAGCAGCCAAGGCGTGTAAGTACATGGATTTGTGCATGTGGGGCTTAGACTTGATACCGAATACATTGAGATACTTTAAAAATGTTTCCATTTTTTCATCAGTTGCAGATCATTAACATTTCTATTGTGATGTCTATAATTCTACGACGTTTTCACTTTGGTGTTACAATTTTGGTGTTGAGGAGTGTATTTAATGAGATGTGCAGTCTATTATATGAAATTTGGTGAAAGATCGGAAAATCTAGTCGGCTCATTTTTAAGCCCCAATTCAAAATAGATACCTGTTCTACTCACTTTTGATATCGTCTGTTGGGAGAGAGTCGAGAGGCCACCATACACATTAGACTGTTGGTCAACCCTGCCAATATCACTAAATTCAAACAAAGTTCGATTAACGTGTATGGGGTCTTTACTGGTGGCAAAATAGATATCAAACAGAATTGACACACTTTCAATCCCCACAGAGGTTGCCCCTAAAGCTGGTGTCACACTAAGCGACAGCGACAACGACGTCGCTGTTACGTCACCATTTTCGGTGACGTAACAGCGACCTTGTAAGTCGCTGTTATGATCGCTGCTTAGCTGTCAAACAGCAGAAGCAGCGATCATAACGTCGCTGTGCTACATGTGCAGAGAGCAGGGAGCCGCGCTTAGCGCTGGCTCCTTGCTCTCCTAGGTACAGTACACATCGGGTTAATTAACCCGATGTGTGCTGCAGCTACATGTCACAGTGCAGAGAGCAGGGAGCCGCGCGCACTGCTTAGCGCTGGCTCCTTGCTCTCTTTGCTACAGTATGCATCGGGTTAATTACCCGATGCATACTGCAGCCACATGTCACAGTGCAGGAGCCGGCACTGGCAGCAAGAGCGGAGGCTGGTAACCAGCGTAAACATCGGGTAACCAGGGAAAGGTCTTCCCTTGGTTACCCGATGTTTACGCTGGTTACAGCTTACCGCAGCTGCCAGTGCCGGCTCCTGATCGCTTCATTTCGTCGCTCTCTCGCTGTCACACACAGCGATGTGTGTGTCACAGCGGGAGAGTGACGACCAAAAAATGAAGCTGGACATTCAGCAACGACCGGCGACCTCACAGCAGGGGCCAGGTCGTTGCTGGATGTCACACACAGCGACAGCGACGGGACGTCGCTGCAACGTCACAGAAAATGGTGACGTAGCAGCGACGTCGTTGTCGTCGTCGTTATGTGTGACACCAGCTTAACTCTATCCAGACTCATGATTGAGAAATCTGCCTGGTTGTGTCACTTCCTTATCACTGCAATACTACACAGATTTTCTGTTCAGTTAGGTGACAACCCCATGAGAGGTTGTTTTACAGTCATATCGGTTTTCTTTAAAGACTGCTGAATATATTTTTTATCTCAGATAGAAGACATATTGGAATCTGTAATGCTCGATGATCGAGCGAAGGGATAGTAGACTCACTGGACCAAGGCACCGATCTCTGACCTGGAGGTGTGTATGTGTACGGATACTGAATCTTTGATAAAGCCACAGGTGGTGGATATAGGCTAGTGTTGGTAGGTAGCCACTGAGGGTAGCGCCAGGGGAACTTGGTACCTCAGCAGCTGGCGCCAGAGAAATGGGCACAGACAGTTTCTGATATTAGATGTAGCAGTAACGGCCGGTATTGTGGGTGCAGCTGGGTCAGATTGATGCAGCAGCAACAGCCGGTATCATTGGTGCAGCTGGGATGGATGGATGCAGTAGCAGTGTCCGGTATTGTACATGCAACCAGTTTGGACAGGTGCAGCAGCAGCGGATGCGTAATGCACTGGAACACATGATTAGCAACAATACAGCACAGAAACAGCAGCACTGGGGATCTGTCAACTAGCAACGTGTATACCAAGGGGAAGGTGCCTTAATACCTAGTGCCTCTCGGCCATAGGCAAAGTGCACGCATGGCCTAGAAGAGCTTGCAGTAGGCCTGTGTGGTGTATGCATGCGATGGGAGTCGCCACTGAGCACTGAGCATCCAGAAAGGTGATAGTGCCGGGGTAGGACAGTGCAAGGATGCCGGTGCCTAAATTACAGAATCACAAGTGATTAATTTTTGTAAAAATATAATTTTTTTTAAATTAAATTCTGCAACTTTTTAGAACGTTAAGACAATATTATAAAACTGGAATTGAAAATTAAAGAAATCGTACTTTGCTGTAAAATCTATAGATTTTCCAAATTCAAAGAATTAAAATAATTCTCCCATACATTTACTGTGAAGACCTTGGTCAATATGCCAAATACAGTTCACTGTAAATTCAATTGTAAGTGTGCAATGGTAAAATATTTCATTTTTTTCATAAATATTATTTTTTAATTGATGTCCTGTCCATCCAGAAGACGTTTCAAAAATAGCAAAAAAAAAAATAAGCAGAAGTTTGGGAACTTCTTCCAAAATGTTGTCAAAGCGGCTTAGACACCAATAGTCTGCCATAACAAGATTAGGAGGCAATCTAATCTGCATGTTATTTTTACAAAGAGCAATGTCTTGTTGATATTCTTTATGCTTTGCTGCAGCTAGTGTGTTTTATTTGTGGGGTTTTTTTCATTTTTTTTACAAATGGAATGTTTTTGCTAAATTTAGAAGAAAAAAAAACTATTCATAGGAGACTGCTGAAAAAGAAATTGGAGACAAGAAAAGGATAAATATCTGATTGACTGTGTAAAATTCATTGTGACAAGTAAAGGAAATTGGGGAAAAAAAGAAGAAATAAGGGAAGGATTGTAGACTCCCCCTTATATTATAAAATACAAGATGTGATGTATTCATACATGACTTTATTAACAACTGTATATATTAAAAAATGATGATGATAGAATTGTTGATTTAACCCGTTAAGTGGGAGATTCTTACTTGGAAGGAAAAAAAAACAAATTAATGTGTTCCAGGCCTGGCTAAGTACTGAAAAAAGGTTAAGACTCTTTCATCAAGTTCTTTTCTGGGAAGGCTCTGTAGACACAATAGGGATTACAAGTCTCTTTGATGAAGTCTCTCTCATTTGAACCTATTTCTCTTTCCCCCATGAAACTAAAGATAATCTCCCTGAAATGAACATTTCCCCTTTTGAATGATGGCTCAGACAAATGATAAGGGTTGAAAAAGCAGAGACACACTGACAAAAGAAAAAGCAAAAACATCCAAAAAGTAAAAGCAGAAGATTAGGTATTATGACATCCCATTGAAATACAGAGTGGGTTACTTGGTGGAAAGCAAACGGAGTCATCTAAGAGCATTCACGCACTCAGCAAGGGGCAGCCTTCTAGACCTGTACTAACTAATATCCTATACTATCACTACCTGAAGTTTAGTTGTTTTTTTTTTTATTTTTTTTACATTTTATTACGTCTATGATGTTGGTGGTGAAAATAAAACATACCTAACGTCTTAGACAAATACAGAATGCATACAACAGGGGATCTCATGAAAGGGACTGAACGCCAAATGAAAACTAACAACACTTGAAGGGTTATTCCCATCTCCAAGTTCCTATCATAATATGTAGTAGGTGTAAGGGGTACTTTGCACGCTGCGACATCGATAGCCGATTGTAGCGATGCCGAGCGCGATAGTCCCCGCCCCCGTTGCACAAGCGATATCTTGTGATAGCTGCCGTAGTGAAGATTATCGCTTCCTAAGGGGGCGGGTCGTGCGGTGTCACAGCGACGTCACACGGCAGGCGGCCAATAGACATCCCGCCCACCTCCTTCCTTCCTCATTGCAGGCGGGACGCAGGTAAGGAAATGTTCCTCGCTCCTGCGGCTTCATACACAGTGATGTGTGCTGCCGCAGGAACGAGGAACAACATTGTACCTATCGCTGCAGCGAAATTATGGAAATGACCGACACTACACAGATCACGATTTTCGGCGCTTTTGCGATTGTTTATCGGTGCTTCTAGGCGTTACACGTTGCAACGTCGTTACTGGCGCCGGATGTGCTTCACTTTCGATTTGACCCCGACGAGATCGCAGTAGCGATGTCGCAACGTGCAAAGTACCCCTTAGAATACTAATATTAGCAAATGCCTCCAATTAGAAATATAGTATAGTTGTCCTGATTCACTATGTCACGTACCTCATGTGCAGGGCATTGGAGGTCCTTAGGTATCCATGGTAATGACCACTAGCAAATAACGAACTATAACTGAGTGTGTTTTGAACATATACACAAACTTTATATGACAATATTTATGAAGTATTTGTGATGTGTGCAATATAATAGAGTGCAATATAATGATATAATATCAATAAATATAAAGGAGCACTATAACTAAGCACTTTATCTATATATATAATGGCCTTATTCTGTCTGTCTGTCTGTCTTGCTCCAAAATTGTGTCCTTACGGTGACACAAAGCGGATTGGCCGCTGGGCCCGCCATGGCCCCGCCCCCCGCACGGATTGGCCGCTCGCCCAGGCTCCGCCCCCACACGGATTGGCCGGCCGCTCGCCCAGGCTCCGCCCCCCACTCGGATTGGCCTCTCGCCCCGGCACCCTGCACGTATTGGCAACTCGGCCACGCCCTGCCCCCCTCACGCAATGCACGCTCGCTCTGGCCCCGCCCCCGCACGCATTCCCTGAAGCGACACGGAGCCACGACTCCCAGGTGAGTACTGTACCCCCCGGGAGTCCACATCAGCGTACGCCACCAACCCAGCCGACACATACCTTTCGCATTGCTGGGGTTGCCGGCGTACGCTGGTGTGGGCTCCCGTGCGAGCGGGGGACAGGATACGCTGGTAACCATGGTAGCATAGTTACCAGCGCATCAAGGTCCTGCAGCGGCGGAACATACACACACGCACACACATAACAACAGACACACACACACATCAGATCACACTCACTCTCACACACACCTCACACACACCTCACACACACATCACATCGCATCCACACACTCACAACATCCTGGGATATCGCTTGCTTCTCGGCGGCGATACTGTGCAGTGAGCTTCCAGGACCTGCCGGAGGATCACATGGCCAGAAGCATGTGGTATCTCCGGATGTTGTGAGTGTGAGCGCATATGTGCAATATCGTCAGTGTGTGTGTGTGTGTGTGCGTGTATGCGATCGGGTGTGTGTGAGTGTATGCGATCGGGTGTGTGTGTGTGTGTGTATGCGATCGGGTGTGGGTGTGTGTGTATGCAATCGGATCTGTGAGTGTCGGCAGAGGAGCACGGCGTACTGGAGGAGGCTGGGAGGAGAGAGGCTGATCCTGGGGAAGGCTGGGAGGGGGAGGCTGATGCTGGGGGAGGCTGGGAGGAGAGAGGCTGATGCTGTGGGAGGCTGATGCTGGGGTAGGCTGATGCTGGGGGAGGCTGGGAGGAGAGAGGCTGATGCTGGGGGAGGCTGATGCTGGGGGAGGCTGGGAGGAGAGAGGCTGATGCTGGTGGAGGCTGAGGCTGGGGGAGGCTGGGAGGGGGAGGGTGATGCTGGGGGAGGCTGTTAGGAGGAGGCTGGGAGGGGGAGGCTGATGCTGGGGGATGCTGGGAGGAGAGAGGCTGATACTGGAGGAGGCTGGGAGGAGAGAGGCTTATGCTGGGGGAGGCTGGGAGGAGAGAGGCTGATGCTGGGGGAGGCTGGGAGGCGGAGGCTGATGCTGGGGGAGGCTGGGAGGCGGAGGCTGATACTAGGGGAGGCTGGGAGGGGGAGGCTGATGCTGGGGGAGGCTGGGAAGGGGATGCTGATGCTGGGGGAGGCTGGGAGGAGGGAGGCTGATGCTGGGGGAGGCTGGGAGGAGGGAGGCTGAGAGAAGAGAGGCTGATGCTGGGGGAGGCTGAGGCTGGGGTAGGCTGGGAGGAGAGAGGCTGATGCTGGGGACAGAGAGGCTGATGCTGGGGACAGAGAGGAGAGGCTGATGCTGGGAGGAGAGAGGCTGATGCTGGGAGGAGAGAGGCTGATGCTGGGAGGAGAGAGGCTGATGCTGGGGCAGAGAGGCTGATGCTGGGGGCAGAGAGGCTGATGCTGGTGCAGCATGGGGGATGGAGCACGATGGGGGGGTGCGCAGCATGGGTGATGGAGCACGATGGGGAGTGCGCATCATGGGGGATGGAGCACGTTTGGGAGTGCGCAGCATGGGGGGTGGAGCACGATGGGGAATGCGCAGCATGGGGGATGGAGCACAATGGGGAGTGCGCAGCATGGGGGATGGAGCACGATGGGAGGTGCGCAGCATGGGGGATGGAGCATGATGGGGGGTGCGCAGCATGGGGGATGGAGCACGAGGGGGGTGCGCAGCATGGGGGATGGAGCACGTTTGGGAGTGCGCAGCTTGGGGGATGGAGCACATTTGGGAGTGCGCAGCTTGGGGGATACAGCACGATGGGGAGTGCGCAGCATGGGGGATGGAGCACGATGGCGAGTGCGCAGCATGGGGGATGGAGCACGATGGGGAGTGCGCAGCATGGGGGATGGAGCACGTTTGGGATTGCGCAGCATGGGGGATGGAGCACGATGGGGAGTGCGCAGCATGGGGGATGGAGCACGTTGGGGAGTGCGCAGCATGGGGGATGGAGCACGATGGGGAGTGCGCAGCATGACGGATGGAGCACGATGGGGATGGAGCACAAAGGGGAGTGCGCAGCATGGGAGATGGAGCACGATGGGGAATACGCAGCATAGGGGATGGAGCACGATGGGGAGTGCGCAGCATGGGTGATGGAGCACGATGGGGGGTGAGCAGCATGGGGGATGGAGCACGATGGGAGGTGCACACCTCCCCCCAACACACACACACACACACACACACACACACGCACGCACTGCACAACATACCACACACACACACTGGGAACCACAAACACCGCCCTACACAGACACCCACACAAACAGACAATGCTGCACACACACAACACCCAACACACAAACACCGCGGCATACATAAATATACGCACATACCGCACAACACACACATTGCACAAAACATACCTCCCCCCAAAACACACACACCCCACACCCACACAAACCGCGCAACACACACACACAACGCTACAGACACACAGCGCTCCACAAACAACGCAACACACATACAACACCGCTCTCACCCCCCGCCACACCCAGACAACACCCAGAACATGTACAGCGCCCTACACAAACACTTAGTAACTACACACAACAACATCTATATATATATATATATATATACATATATATACATATATATATATAACAAAAATCATACATGAACTACACAATATGTAAATTCTAGAATACCCGATGCGTAGAATCGGGCCACCTTCTAGTCTAATATATAAAGCTGAGAGTGATTATGTATGAACGCTAAAGGAATCTGCACCGTCACATTTACAATCACGAAATTTTGCACAGACACTCCATTGTGACTCAGGGAACGTCATAGACTATGTTTGGGCAGGAAAATTTAACCCCGCGCTTTATAGCTACTGTCCAAAAATCCTGCTTCCATAAAACTGAATGGAGGTGGGAGCTATAGGTTATTAATAGCAACTGTCAGTGGTTGCTATAGGAACAAAATAAACTGTTAGTATAATAAGCTTATATGTGAGGTAATAAGATGTCGGTGGGGAGACGGATTAAGAGAGACATAAAAAGACAGACAGACAGATACAGAGACTGACAGGGAAAGAGAGAGAGATATTGACAGACAGAGAGACAGAGACAGACCTGTAAAGAGACAGACCTGTAAAGAGACAGACCGGGCAGAGACACATCGGGGAAAGAGACGGACCGGGGAAAGAGACGGACCGGGGAAAGAGACGGACCGGGGAAAGAGACGGACCGGGCAAAGAGACAGACCGGGGAAAGAGACAGACTGGGCAAAGAGACAGACCGGGCAAAGAGACAGATCGGGCAAAGAGACAGATCGGGCAAAGAGACAGACCGGGCAAAGAAACAGACCGGGCAAAGAAACAGACCGGGCAAAGAGACAGACCAGGCAAAGAGACAGACCGGGCAAAGAGACAGACCGGGCAAAGAGACAGACTGGGCAAAGAGACAGCCGGGGAAAGAGACAGCGGGGAAAGAGACAGCTGGGGAAAGAGACAGCCGGGGAAAGAGACAACCGAGGAAAGAGAGAGACAGACAGACACACAAATAGAGACAGATACAGAGCTAGAGACAGACAGACACAGAGATGGAGACAGATAGACTGATACAAATACAGACAGAGAGATAGAAACAGACAGACAAGAAAAGAGACAGAAAGAGGCACAGACAGACAGCGACACACATACAGAGACTGGGAGAGAGACAGAGAGCCAGTTACTATCCCGGGCAACGCCCGGGTACTACAGCTAGTTCAATATAATATTGTATACATACAGTTTGTCTCTCCTCTTGCACATATATAACTTATTTAATCAAGGTTGATCCAATGGTTGGTCCAATCTTATGTATTAATTGAAAGTAATGCAATTGTTATATCCAACTTGCTCTGTCATAGATACGAAGATAGTCTGTGTCCTATGATCACGTTGCCCTGTGAATGTTTACCTTAATGTATTATTGTTTTTACAAAAACACTATCTGCACTGTGTGTTATCTATAAAATATTTTTCTACTAATAAAATAATTGATATTATGAATCCACTTTGAAATTATTTTGCGTTTTCATATATGTAACTATGAGTCAGTTGTAGGTATATATCCTATCCCAATATGTAGTAGGTGTAAAAATAATAATAATATTAGCAAATGCCTCCAATTAGAAATATAGTATACTTCTCCTGATGCACTATGTCACGTACCTCATGTGCGGGGGCATTGGAGGTCCTTAGGTATCCATGGTATGACCACTAGCAAATCACTAATTAACTATAACTATATGCGTGGTCATAACCATAGATACCTAAGGTTCTGCAATGCCCTGAACATGAGGTAAGTGATAAAGTAAATCAGGAAAACTATCCTACATTTCCAAGTGGAGGCAATTGCTAATATTATTATTACACCTACTTCATATTAGCATAGCATCTTGGAGATGGGGATAATCCTTTAAAGAGTAACTGTCATTTGAATTTTTATTTCATAAACTCATACTACACATGAATATTAGAAACTTTTTAATTAGTAATGACTGGATCTGATGACATTCGAAATTCAACAAATTGTGCAGATCTAATTGGAAAATTCAAACAGTAGCATATTTGTTCTACACAAATTGAATCCGTCATTATGATCAGGCCTCAGTGTGAATACGCACCTACACGTTGCACTTGTACCAAACTGCTAATGTGCCGGCCCATTTCTTCGGATCTGCTTTAGTTCGATGTACAGTTTGTGCATCTTGTCTACAGAGCTTTTCAAGTGTGAAACAATGAGATGTACAGTAGGTCCTGCTCTGCCCCTGTCTATTTTGAGGACTGTGGGCACATAGTGAGGTGATATGCTAGAGTTAGGGACTATCATGATTGGATATACCTTGTCGCGGTGGGATGGTTTTTACGTTCTTTTGATCAATAAAGTGTCAAGTAAGTACCCTATGTTATTTACATGTACTATTACTATTTATTCAGTTACTTACTGCAGGTTATTTGCTCATTTGTTTTTATTCAAGGTTTTTATTATACTCTGGGATCTGAATAGATGGCTGACTTTGCCAAAACAAATAAAGTTAAAAAGGCTTTCTTTTCTTTCTCCACAAAACTTCAGTTACACAGACCTCAAATATGAACATGTAAACATCAATTTCTGTGAGACTACTGTTACCATTTCTCCTGGTACGGAGTTAAGTTGGCTATATACTCGTACAATTCATATATGTTGACTTGATTATCGATCGGCTTACAACTGTCTATCCTGTCTTGACATATTTAGCAATACTCAGCCGAACGCTCAATGAGAGAGCCGCCACCAGACTCTACTGGCAGTGGCATATCTTCCGCCAAGCAAAAGAATCAGACAATGAAATTTCAAGTGACCGATCATTCTCTCGTCTGACATCATTTGTCAAGGGAAGGTCGGGGGGGTCCCCATACATAATCAGTTGCTCCAGCTAAAATCAGAAAATTTGGCTAACATCATGTTTAGTCCTTAAATAGAGTCTTAAGGCCCCGTCACACGCTACAATATATCTAACGATATGTCGTCGGGGTCAGGGAATTCGTGACGCACATCCAGCATCGTTAGAGATGTCGTAGCGTGTGACACCTCCGAACGACTGTTAACGAGCAAAAATACTCACCTTATCGTTGCTTGTTGACACGTCATTCATTTTCATCACTATGTGTGACACCCCGGGAACGACAAACACAGCTTACCTGCGTCCCGCCGGCAATGAGGAAGGAAGGAGGTGGGCGGGATGTTCCGGACGCTCATTTCCGCCCCTCCGCTTCTATTGGGCGGCCACTGTGTGACGTCGCTGTGACGTCGAACGTCCCTCCCCCTTCAGGAAGAGGATGTTCGCCGCCCAGAGCGACGCCGTTAGGGAGGTAAGTACGTGTGACGGGGGTTAACGACAGTGTGCGCCACGGGCAATGATTTGCCCGTCACGCACAACCGAAGGGGGCTGGTGCGATCGCTCATGGAGGTCTCAGCTGAATGAACATTTTGATGGCATTTTTTGGGAGCTTAGATATGACGTGCTTTAGCTATGGATGAACCATGCACCACCGACACTTGTAACAACTCTATTGATAATCAACAATGTAAATCTATTGAAGCTACTACTGCTTAAAAAATACCAGGCAGCAAAGTTATGAATTCAGCAGTCTTAAAAGGGCCCTATGAAAATGTAGAATGCAAAAGCTTAATGGTTTGCCATTAATTTAGTGAAGAAATGGGCCATGCAATTTAATGCGGAATATTTCCTTCATAGTTCTCATTGAGGTTGCTAGTCTTTAATTGGTTTACTCTGTATGTAAGCTGACTACCAGGATACAGAATAACTGGCTTTCTTACGATTCTGTCTCTAGACTTGAAAATCCAAAATGGAACTACACTGTTAGAAAAAAATAGAAGGAACACTTAACCCCTTCACCTCATGACTATTTTCTATTTTAATTTTTTTCCTCCCCTTCTTCAGACATAACTTTTTTCCCCAGTCAATATAGCCATATGATGGCTTGCTTTTTGCTGGACAAGTTGTATTTTTAAATGACACCATTCATTTCACCATATATTGTACTGGAAAATGGGGAAAAAATTACAAATGCGGTGAAATTGCAAAAAGAAGTGCAACTCTAAAATAGTTTTTTTCAATTTACAATTTCACTATATATTAAAAATAGACCTGGCAGTGTGATTTTGCTGGTCAGAAGGGGAGTATGTAGATACCAAACATGTATAGTTTTTATTTAAGCGGTGAAATAAAAATCGGAAATTTATAAGAAAAAAATTGTTGCTTTTGTCACCATTTTTTGAGATCCGTAACATTTTTATATTTTGGAATCTAGGGCTGTGGGATGAATTTTGTTTGCTCCCTGAGCTGATTTTTTTACTGATACCATTTCCTCGTGGAAACACTGTTTTAATCACCTCTTATTGTATTTTATTACAATGTTGCGGCGGCTAAAAAACCATATACTGTTGGAGGGTTGAACTCTCTTTTCCTTATGCTATTTACTGATCGGATGATTTATTTTATATTTTGATAGATCGGACATTTCTTAATGCAGCGGAACCAAATATGTGTATTATTTATTTACTTATTTTTGTTTTAATTTCAATGGAGCAAATGGGGGAGATTTGAACTTTTGAGGGTTTTTTTTACATTTTTTTCTTTTATTTTTTTGCATATTTTAAAAAACTTTTTTTTTTCATTTTTTATTGGATTTAATAGCCCCCCCAGGATCATCCCATCATTTGTGCTATACCGAGTAGCGCATAAGCACTGCTAGGTATAGCAGAAATCACGATCTCCTATGAACGCCAGCTCGCAGCATCACTTGACTATATATTAAGCCTTTCACATGTCTTCTGTGGGGATATTTCTTTTGTTGAGTATTTTTGACTTAAACTAGCTTAAGGCCTGAAACCAGCTCAGAGAATTAACTCTGCTGCCGAACATCAGTCAGGGTACCATAGGCTGATCAACAGGATTGTGCAACCCTCCAAGGATATGCTTCCCTATCTCACTGTACCACCACCAAACCAGTCATGCTAGATGACGTTGCTGGCAGTATAACAGGTACTATGGCATCTCCAGACTTTGTAACATCTGTGCTATGTTGTGACACTGCTCTCATCCGTTATTAGAATCGGAGGCCAACTGCGAACCGGATCGAACCAGACAATTGTGATGTTCTATCATAAATGTCAGAGAACGTGGACAATCCTGGGCTGTATGTACAAGTCCCACTGAAGGACATCAAACTCTCAAGCCACCATCTTGAAGTCTGTTTCTGATAGTTTGGTAAGAAACCTGAAAATTCATGGGAAACAAGTAATTTTGTATATTTTGGAAGTGCAGCTCTTGTCTCCCGACACCCAAAGGAGCAAATAATTCTGTTTCTAGTTCAAAGACCGTATCTGACACTCCTCTTGTAATGGTCCATGCTCTGGTGTCTGCTTCATGCTCTTGAGATTGTGCTGGGAGACACAGCAAACCTTCATGCAGCGTAAGCTATGGAGGTGCTATCCAGGAGGAGCAAGACTACTTGAACAACCTGAATGGGCGGCAGATATCCCACCATGGTACCAGTGCTGACGAGGACAACAGCAAAATATAAAACTAGTGAAGAATCAAGGTAAGGAAAGAGTAATTTTCTGGCACCAGTCACCAAATGCAGACCCTCTCTTTTGGAGGTTGCCTGTGTCCTCTCCAATGCACCTGTTGTCACTTATATTTGCACTAAAGTCTCTGCAAAGAATATGTACCAGTTACTATCTTTTTGCCATAGTCCTGTCCATGAAGAATGTTCGGCTGCACATAGAATTTCAAGTATCCAAAACAATGACAATATCTTATAAGTCCCCAATGTAATAATTCAAAGATAAAAAAATAAATCTACTAACTTTATATGTAGTCAAACAATAGATGAAAAAATGTCAGCAGAATTCTAATTACAAGTCAAAGTAGTCTAGTCCAATAAGTAGCTGTGTGAGGGGAATGGCCACACACAAAGGGCATAGTTACAGCCATCTCATTATTCGGCTGAACATCAATGGAAATTAAGCCACACACATTCTCCATCACTTCTTTGGTTAATGAAGTGACACATGACATTGGGGGCGATCAGGTGACCTGGATTTCCGTCATGCCAGATCAAATCCAATCAGATCTCACTTTGTTCACTCTGGACATGACCACACAAAACAACCAAATGGTTACAGAAGTTAAACAAGAACATAAATGACTAGTCCTAGAGTAAGTCGAGAAAAAATCTTGTCCGTCTATATCTTTATTAGGTGGGAATGAAAACCTGGTCAAACATTTAAAAGTTATGCCATTGATAAATTTTACAATCATAGGGGGAAATTCACCAAAAGTTCTCTGGTGTAGGGTGTGCCAAATTAATTAAGAAGTACCGCCCCTGATGTATTTGCCACAGCTATCTGTTCAGTGGCGTAACTAAAGAGCTATGGGCCCAGGTGCAAAATTTGGACATGGCCCCCACCAGCATGTTGGTCAGATCTATAAGCTCTAGTAGTAATGTTCTCCATCCTGTAGTAATGTCCCCCGTCCTGTAATAATGGTCATCATCCTGTAATAATGGCCCCCTCCTGGCCTCTTTATTTAATAATGTTCCCTATTGTGGTCCCTTCTTGAAGTAATGTCCTCAATTATGTAATAATGTCCCCCATCCTGGCCCTCATTCTTTAATAATGTCCCCCATCCTAGTCCCAAGTGCTCGTCTTGAGTAACAAGTATAATAGACGTCAATGAGAAACTTCAGCATTTTCCTGGAAGACCCTGGAGATCTGGAGGCATGAAATTGATGGAAACAGCTCTCAAATGGAATGCGAACAGCATGGGGAAAATGACTGGATGAATCTCTGACTCCCAAGTTCAAGCTGGTAACAATGCTGGCAGAGTATTACGCCACTTTTACGGAAGGAGAATAAAACCTATAAAACCAAGGATAAAATGCATTTTACAGGAAAAAATGTTAGGAAACATTCTTTCCTGTATAGTGACTTGTATATATGGCAAATTAAAAAAAAGGAAAAACGAAAAAATACGCCTCCTTTACTCCTATCTATGATCACACGTAACGTTTTTCCAGCGTTTTTGGACTTTCTCATAGTTTTCAATGGTGAAAAAGCAATTCACCGGTAAATGTAATTTTAACATTTTACTATTTTATCTGGGCATATGGTGTGTGTGACATAGTCAGACACATCCTGTTTCATTAATGAAGGAAAGACTCTGAAACTCATAAAGCCTATGCGGAGGATGCAAGAACTGCCAAAAATTAGAAGGAAGAGGGACTCTGATACACCCTGTAGTACACATAAAGGAGGGACTCATACACAATGTGTTCAAATTGTTAGGTTCTCGGACTCCTACACTCATAAAGCCTATGCACTAAGTGCAAGGGCTGGCAAAAATTATAAGGAAGGATCGGCGTACACCCTGGGAGACACGTAGAGGAGGGCTCCAAACAATATTTTTTTTACCATTTTTAAGGAGTGTGACTCCTAGACTGGTAAAGCCTATGCAATCAGTGCAAGACCAAGCAAGGATTCCAAGAAGGGATAGCAATACACGAGACACAAAAGGAGGGACTCCGACAACGTTTTGGGACAATTTTAAAAACATTCAGACTTTTACCTATGCACTCATTGCAAGGCCTAGCAAGAATTCCAAGGAGGGATTACAAGTACAATAAATGCAGCAAGAGACTAAAGCGGGCTTTACACGCTGCGACATCGCTAGCATCGGCTAGCGATGTCGAGTGCGATAGCACCCGCCCCCGTCATAGGTGCGATATTGTGTGATCGCTGCCGTAGCGAACATTATCGCTACAGCAGCGTCACACGCACATACCTGGTCAGCGTCGTCGCTCTGGCCGCCGAACCGCCTCCTTTTTAAGGGGGCGGGTCATGCGGCGTCACAGCGATGTCACACGGCAGCCGTCCAATAGCAGAGGAGGGGCGGAGATGAGCGGCTGTAACAGGTCGCCCATCTCCTTCCTTCCTCATTGCCGGTGGACGGAGGTACGTAGATGTTCTTTGCTCCTGCGTTGTCACACGCAGCGATGTGTGATGCCGCAGGAACGAGGAACAACATCACTAATAAACAGGCAACAATATTTGGTTTTAGGACGACCTCTCCAAAACCAACGATTTTTGCCTGTTTTGCAATCGTTTAAGATCGCTCGTACGTGTCACACGCTGCGATGTCGCTAAGGACGCAGGATGTGTGTCACTAACGACGTGACCCCGACGATAAATCATAAGCGATATCGCAGCGTGTAAAGCCCCCTATAGAGAAGGGCCTCCGACTACATTTTATGACAGTTTTAAAAACATTCAGACTCGGCAAAGCTTATGCACTCATTGCAAGACCTAACAAGAATGCGAAGGAGGGATTGAAATACAAGCACCAAGAGATGTAGAGAAGGGCCTCTGACTACATTTTGGGGCAGTTTTAAAAGTATTCTGACCCATACCCTGGTAACCCCGGTAAAGACTATGCACTCAGTGCAAGGCCTAGCTTAAAATACCAAGGAGGGCTTGTAATACACCCAGCAAGAGACAGTTACATATGTCAAGAACATCCAACCATAAATGCAACTAATGATGTAAATACATAATGTCAAATTAAAAATTATTGTACAATTGATAGTGCACTGGTTGTAGACATGTGGGAGACCTTATGAAGATAGATACATACAAAACTGTACACAAAAAAAAACAACTTAATTTGTTAAAACAGTGAATACATATATTAATAAAATGCAGTGACAAAAAATTGCAGAAAAAAAGAGGAAAGCCCAGTGTAATAAAAACAATTTAATAAAAGCACACCAACCACCACGGCGTTGCTCAAATGTATAGAGTGCATACTAAAGAAAAAAATGGATGTACGGTACATAAATAAATAACGTCAGCAGCAATATAGTGAACGGCATTCAGCAATGTAGATAATGAAAGTGCTTACATGCAAAATTGCGAGTAAAGAATGTATATAAAATTGCCAGAGAGATGAAAGCTTATCATACATCTTAAGTGCGTATGCATGTAAAAGTGCTTATGCATCAAATAAAGTCTCTATTATAAAAGGTATGATTGATAACCAGCACAATTATGCAGGAAGTTAAAAGCAATGTGTTACAAATTGGCGCTACCGTCGCCGCAAGCAGCCTGCTGCGGTTCCCAGGCGCCGGCTGCCATTTTTGGCCATGCCTCGGGTTGTCCAGCTAGCTGCTTATTCCTCCGCATCGAAGTGTGGAGAGGCGTCTAGGGCGCATGCTCGTGCCAATTTGCCCCAGCCTGAACTTAAGTCCAGTGTTTCACCTAGTGAGCATGCTCAGCCTGTTAGTTCCATTCACTAGGCTAAGTTCTCAGTTCAGGCTACTGACCATGCTTATACACTTAGTGCGAAAAGCCTCTTTGCCCAGGTGCTTGGACTTCGTGCTGTGTCCAAGTCTTATTTCTGAGACTAAGTCTGTTGTTCAGGCTACTGAGCATGCTCAGGCACTTAGTGCATCATCTGAGGCTAAGTCCGATGAGGACTTCACTGGACATGTCCATGAGGTGGCAGGACCTGATAGGCTACTCAGTGGCAGGTGTCCTAATGATGTGGCCACTCCGGACTAGCTTGCGGAGGCCCGCCCCTATGACCTGGCACCCCATCATTGGTCATCAGATGATGACTGGTAGGATGTTTGGGGCGATGCTGCGCTTGTGTAATCAGTGACATGGCGGTTGCGGATAGACCACTGGTGACATCACTGATGATGTAGCACTCCGCTATTGGCCCATGGAGGCGCCATTGTGGTTTGCACTGGGTTTGGGGCGGACCCTAGTTGTTAAAAAGGCCTGCAGAGCGCACCATGGTGCGGTCTTAACACATGCATAGTTCTGTAGCCACAGCAGAGCTTGAGAGTCACATTGCGGCTAGAGCCACTATACTGGAAGCGGTAGGTAGGGATAGACGTCGGTGACCATTGCACCAAGATTCGCAGTTAGGCACAGCAAGGGCTAGTTTTCCCGCTTCTCCTTTTACCATTCCAGTCCTGCCGTAGCAGCCCCAGTGGTGTTAACGGGGCTGCGTCTACTGTCCAGGTGTGCCCTCTACATGCACGGACAGTCATTACCAAGACTCTCTGTGCTGCTAACAGGAGAAGTCCTGGTCTCAGTGTGTGTGGGCCCTGTGGAGTTAACAGGGTTCACTATTTACCTGGTCTGAGTGACTTTTAATTCGGGTCAGGCTTTATTTCTTTACCGAGCCACCCAGCTCTGTGTTATCTGCCTGACCTTTGGGTTGCCAGCAGCAGTTTAGCATCACTGCACAGTGGACTCCGACTGGCGATTGGGAGATTTACTACCTTTTTTCCTAATCCGGCAGTACCCACGTAACACAATGGCAGCTGAAAAAATTCATACATGAATATATAAATTATTAATGTACAGAAACATTACCTGGAACGGGAAGATGTGCAGATGTGATGCCCACCCCAACGCACGTTTTGGCATCTCCTTCATCAGGTCTAAGGCAACCATCTCCTGTTCCTCCTTCTCCTCATTAACACCCAATCTGTGCTGAGAAAATGAAATGAGGCTGGGCTGGGTAGTATAAGCCTATGTACTTCCTCCAGCTATACCTGGTCAGCACGCAAAGCTTCCTCTTTAATTGTGAGCAGCAAGCATTTGAGTAGACACAGAAGAGGGATGATTACGCCGCTCACCATATTGTTTGAGTCCTCAAAGTTTTGAAGAACCACACAGATGTCAATATCCATAGCCACTCGTCGATTCTTATGTGCCCAGTCTGACTAGAATACCGACGGGCAAGTTCTAGCTAGTACTCAACTACTGCCCTCTGCTGCTCACAAAGTCTTGTCAACACAGGTAATATTGAGTTCCAGTACATGGACAGGTCTCAAACTAGTCGGTGAGCTGGCACTTGCTGTTGCAGCACAGACCGGTGGCAGCTGTAGGTGACTTGAGGAAATGGACGCACACACAAGTAGCTCAGGCAAATCTGGGCAGGTTTTAAGAAAGGGCTGAACTACTAAGTTGAGCATGTGAGGCAAATCAGGTTAGGGCCATTATCACACATGACCATGCCTGGTTGGAGGTTCAGCAGCAAGACCCACAGATTTGTCTGGTCTTTTAGACCTTTCAACAACTTTGCAGCGATATTCTGTTTGTCATCTAAAAATATGAGTTTCAGCAGAGCCTATTGCCGCTTCACCGAGAGTGCTGCAGTGCTTCCAGCTTGTGACTGATAGGGATGACAATTCAAAGATGGAGGATGATGAGGGGGTGTGGGAAATGGTATAGGAGGTGGGGGAAACCATGATAGAACTAGGGCCCGAAATTCTAGGTGTCAGTAGCAT
This sequence comes from Anomaloglossus baeobatrachus, assembly GCF_048569485.1. NCBI lineage: Eukaryota > Metazoa > Chordata > Amphibia > Anura > Aromobatidae > Anomaloglossus > Anomaloglossus baeobatrachus. The sequence continues at coordinate 884,366,106 of NC_134353.1, read as the reverse complement.
GTGTGCAGTCCCAGGGTCCATCTCGGTTCTGAACTCTACAAGGTTCACCCAGTGTGCCATCAAGGAAATGTAGCATCTCTGGCCGTAAGCACTTATCCATGTGTTGGTGGTTAGGTGGACTGCGTCAGTAACTGCGTTGGTCAGGGCACAGGTAATGTTATGAGATACATGGTTGTGTAAAGCAGGGACGGCTCACTGGGGGAAACAGCGGCGGCTGGGGAAGGAGTACAGGAGAACAACCACCGCCATCAGATTGGAAAAAGCCTCATTGTCATTTCCAGTACAAGCAGTCAGGAAAAGTGGCCTTTTAGTATTTGGGTCTGTGAGTGGGTGGCTGGATATTTCCGCTTGCATGTCCAAGGCCTGGGGTAGGGATAGCTGAATACCGCACTGCGACAAGGAAGTGGATGTGGCTACTGATGTGCACCGACGGGTGCAGGGTAGAAGGCGTCTGCACCTGCATCCTAGACAGGGGATTGCCCAGCATGTGAAGTGGCAGTGGTGGCACGTGGAGACACGGATTGTGGACCCAGGAGATCAGCCCACCTAGTCAGGTGTTTGGCTGTCATGAGGTTGAGCATGCAGGTGATGGTCAAACTGAAAATGGTCTAGCCCCTGCTAAGCTTGGTATGGCGCAGGTTGCAAATTACTGTTTTCTTGTTTTCTGCACTAAAAAAATAAAAAATGCCAGACTGGGAAACACTAACCCTTGGCCTGAGATCTGTCGGTGTGTGTAAACTCTGGGAAATAGTTGCCCACCTTCTCTCTCTGGCTACTCCACTGCCTCTTCCTGCCTGTTGCAGTGCTGCGGATCCCTCACACTCTGCACTGCTGTGCTTCTGCATTCAACCTTGCCAGCTTGGGTCAGTGACTCATCATCCACCACCTCGTCTTTCACTTCCTCACTCGGTCCTCCTCCTGACTTAAAGGGAACCTGTCATCAGAAATTTCGCCCAAAAGCTAAAAGATTCCCCCTCTGCAGCTCCTGGGCTGCATTCTAGGAAGGTCCCTGTTATTATTGTGCCCCATGTGAGACCAAAATAAAGCCTTTATAAAGTTCTACCTTTTTGTATGCAGCTTCTGTAAATTCGTCCCGGGGGCGGGCTCTCTGCCGTCCGTTATTCTGCCTCCTGGTCCTGTATGCCGCCCCCATCGCTCCTTTCCATATCTGATGCACCGCCCACTGCTCCAGCCATCCCCGTGCATGCCCAGTGCCAGTCTCACAGGACTGAGCACTGTGACTGCTGGTGATGTGTGCGCAGGCAAGTGATTATGGACGGGGCTGTGACTGTTATCAGCAAGTACCCGGCCATAATCTCTTGAGCGCGCAAACCTCTCCAGCGTCACACTGAGCTCAGGATTTATGCTAGACTGTATGGGCTGCTTTCAGGGATGACGTCCCTTTGTCATGTGATAGTATTTCGAACACGCCCCTATCACATGACAAAGGGACGTCATCCCTGGAAGCAGCCCATACAGTCTAGCATAAATCCTGAGCTCAGTGTGACGCTGGAGAGGTTTGCGCGCTCAAGAGATTATGGCCGGGTACTTGCTGATAACAGTCACAGCCCCGTCCATAATCACTTGCCTGCGCACACATCACCAGCAGTCACAGTGCTCAGTCCTGTGAGACTGGCACTGGGCATGCACGGGGATGGCTGGAGCAGTGGGCGGTGCATCAGATATGGAAAGGAGCGATGGGGGCGGCATACAGGACCAGGAGGCAGAATAACGGACGGCAGAGAGCCCGCCCCCGGGACGAATTTACAGAAGCTGCATACAAAAAGGTAGAACTTTATAAAGGCTTTATTTTGGTCTCACATGGGGCACAATAATAACAGGGACCTTCCTAGAATGCAGCCCAGGAGCTGCAGAGGGGGAATCTTTTAGCTTTTGGGCGAAATTTCTGATGACAGGTTCCCTTTAACATGACTGGTTGGCAACTGTGTTTCTTCATCATGCATCTCTTGAGACTAATTTCTGTTCCTCAGTGTCGGCTTCTTCTGACCATGGCTGCTCAAATATTTGGGCATTGCTGCACACAATCTCCTCATGTCCCTCATGGAACGTACACAGAGAGAGGCCAGAAGAAGCCATAAATTGGAAAGTAAAGAGCTCCTTGGAGTGTCCAAGTATGGGGTCACTTGTCTCCTGGGATTCGGCATGGTGGGGGGAAGGAGGATCATATAGCACAGGCTATGGGCTAGTGAGACTCGGCTGTGTGGAAGACAGGGTGGTGCTGGGAAACAGACTGGAAATATTATCTGCCATCCAAACCACAACCTTCTCACACTGTTCTGGCTTCAGAACTGGTGTCCCAAACTCCTATAACAAAGTGGGACAGGCAGTTAGGTCTAGATGATGCATGTGTTTGGTGTGCTTCCACCACAGGCCCAGTTTGCCTTGGCCCACTGCCACAGCCTCTTATTACAACCACCATCAGTGGGACATTCACTCCCCGTCCCTTACTGCATGCTTGCGCATTTTCAATTATTTACGCAGCTAAGAGAATAGAATGCATTTAAATTGGCTCTGAAAGGACTTTTGGTTGTACGTGGCAGTATCAAGAAATGTAAGGCCTTAATCCCTGACTTTATGGCTCTAATATGCTATCTCTACTCTAGTAGCTAACCATACACTAATTGCAGCGAATAGTTGTATTACAGAATCTATTTGAATTAGCCCTGAAAAGAACTGTTAGTTGTATGCGTCAGCACCAAGGACTGTAACATAATGAACTCTGCCTATACACTTTTAATACACTATCCCTACTCTAGTAACCCTACTGTAGGGTTACTACACTAATTACAGCTAAGAGTGGTATTATTGTAATATAGAATCTATTTTAATCAGCCCTCAAAAGGACTGTTGGTTTTACATGGCAGCACCAAGAACTGTAACACAATGAACCCTGTCTAATATTCTCTAAAACATTATCCCTACTCCTGCAGCTAACCCTGCCCTAATTGCAGCTGAGTAGTATTATTATAGAATAGAATCTATTTGAATTAGCCCTTAAAAGGACTGTTGGCTGAATGTTCCACCACCAGGTACTGTAACGTTATAGCACTGTTAGAGCACTTCTCCAGCAGTAACTCTCCCTACACTATTTTTGGCTACAGTGCTCTAAACATGGCAACACCAGGTCTTATTTAGACCTGATGATGAGATGCAGCTGGCCTATCACAGTATTGCCAGTTGCCAACATGATTGGCAGGCAATCCCCGAATGTTTAGTTACTGACAATCAGCTGCAAAACATGCAAGGAGGGCATTCAAGCATGGCATCCGAGTACCAGGATACTTGATTGAGTATCGAGCGTGTCAAGCACCCCAATGCTCGATCGATTGCCAAGCACACTCGCCCATCACTAAACATGACCAGTCCAACAAAACTGGCATTTCAATATGGCGCTCCTTCCCTTCTGAGCTTTGCACTGTGCCTGCAAAGTAGTTCCAAACATATATAGGTTATTAGAAAAATCAAGAGAAATTATGTAACAAGTTATGTGATCAAAGTTCCACCTTTTGAAAATTAAAAACTTGGTACCAAGACAACATTATAGTGAAAAAAAATTCTCAAGAGCAGTACTTTCCAAAACAGGGTCACATGTTGGTGGGTTCTGCTGCTTTGGCACTATAGCGGCTCTTCAAAGACGACACGGCACATGTAGTAGTCCATTCCTGTAAAATCAGCGCTCCTTCCCTTTCAAGCCTGACGTGCTCTAAAACAGCAGGTTTTCACCACGGGGTAATAGTGTACCCAGGAGATTGCACAACAAATTGCATTTTCTCCTGTTACCCTTCTGAAAATGAACAATTTGGGGCTGATGCAACATTTTTGTGAGAAAAATTTGATTTTTTTATTTTCACGGCTCATTGTTATAAAATTCTGAGAAGCACCTGTGAGATCAAGTTGCTCACCACAGCTCTAAATAAATTCCTTGAGGAGTGTAGTTTCCAAAATCAGGTAACTTGTGGGGGTTTCCACTGTTTAGGCACATCAGGGGCTCTGCAAACATTACATGGCATCCACTAACTATTCCAGACAATTTTGCGCTACAAAAGTCAAATGGCACTCCTTCCCTTCTGAGCCCTGTATCAATATATTAAGACGAAATATTTTTCCTATCACATTGCTTTAATTTTTGTGAAGCACCAGAAGGGTTAATAAACTTCTTGAATATGATTTTGAGCACATTGAGGAGTGCAGTCTTTAAAATGGTGTCACTTTTGGGTATTTTCTGACTTCTAGGTAAAAGTGTGACGTAGTCCCTGAAAAAAATGATTTTGTGAATTTTATTGGAAAAATTAAAAATTGCTGATAAACTTTTAACACTTCTAACTTTCTAAAACAAAATCATGTTTCAAAACTGATGGTGATGGAAAATTTACCTTGTAAATGTTATTTATTGACTATTTTGTGTGATATAACATCAGTTTTAAGGGCATAAACCTTAAAAGTTTGAAAATTGTAAGAAACATTTTTGCCAAAATTCCGATATTTTGACAAATACAGTTAGGTCCAGAAATATTTGGACAGTGACACAATTTTCGCGAGTTGGGATCTGCATGCCACCACATTGGATTTGAAATGAAACCTCTACAACAGAATTCAAGTGCAGATTGTAACGTTTAATTTGAAGGTTTGAACAAAAATATCTGATAGAAATTGTAGGAATTGTACACATTTCTTTACAAACACTCCACATTTTAGGAGGTCAAAAGTAATTGGACAAATAAACCAAACCCAAACAAAATATTTTTATTTTCAATATTTTGTTGCGAATCCTTTGGAGGCAATCACTGCCTTAAGTCTGGAACCCATTGACATCACCAAACGCTGGGTTTCCTGCTTCTTAATGCTTTGCCAGGCCTTTACAGCCGCAGCCTTCAGGTCTTGCTTGTTTGTGGATCTTTCCATCTTAAGTCTGGATTTGAGCAAGTGAAATGCATGCTCAATTGGGTTAAGATCTGGTGATTGACTTGGCCATTGCAGAATGTTCCACTTTTTTGCACTCATGAACTCCTGGGTAGCTTTGGCTGTATGCTTGGGGTCATTGTCCATCTGTACTATGAAGCGCCGTCGGATCAACTTTGCGGCATTTGGCTGAATCTGGGCTGAAAGTATATCCCGGTACACTTCAGAATCCGGCTACTCTTGTCTGCTGTTATGTCATCAATTAACACAAGTGACCCAGTGCCATTGAAAGCCATGCATGCCCATGCCATCACGTTGCCTCCACCATGTTTTACAGAGGATGTGGTGTGCCTTGGATCATGTGCCGTTCCCTTTCTTCTCCAAACTTTTTTCTTCCCATCATTCTGGTACAGGTTGATCTTGGTCTCATCTGTCCATAGAATACTTTTCCAGAACTGAGCTGGCTTCATGAGGTGTTTTTCAGCAAATTTAACTCTGGCCTGTCTATTTTTGGAATTGATGAATGGTTTGCATCTAGATGTGAACCCTTTGTATTTACTTTCATGGAATCTTCTCTTTACTGTTGACTTAGAGACAGATACACCTACTTCACTGAGAGTGTTCTGGACTTCAGTTGATGTTGTGAACGGGTTCTTCTTCACCAAAGAAAGTATGTGGTGATCATCCACCACTGTTGTCATCCGTGGACGCCCAGGCCTTTTCGAGTTCCCAAGCTCACCAGTCAATTCCTTTTTTCTCAGAATGTACCCGACTGTTGATTTTGCTACTCCAAGCATGTCTGTTATCTCTCTGATGGATTTTTTCTTTTTTTTCAGCCTCAGGATGTTCTGCTTCACCTCAATTGAGAGTTCCTTAGACCGCATGTTGTCTGGTCACAGCAACAGCTTCCAAATGCAAAACCACACACCTGTAATCTACCCCAGACCTTTTAACTACTTAATTGATTACAGGTTAACGAGGGAGACGCCTTCAGAGTTAATTGCAGCCCTTAGAGTCCCTTGTCCAATTACTTTTGGTCCCTTGAAAAAGAGGAGGCTATGCATTACAGAGCTATGATTCCTAAACCCTTTCTCCGATTTGGATGTGAAAACTCTCATATTGCAGCTGGGAGTGTGCACTTTCAGCCCATATTATATATATAATTGTATTTCTGAACATGTTTTTCTAAACAGCTAAAATAACAAAACTTGTGTCACTGTCCAAATATTTCTGGCCCTGACTGTAAATGCAAAAAATATAGACCTAAATTTACCATTATCAAAAAGCAATGTGTCATGAAAAAACAGTCACAATATCACTGGGATCCATTGAAGCATTCTGGATTTATAACCCAAAAAAGTGACACTGGTCAAAATTGTAATATTTGACCTTGTCAGAATTGTAAAATTTGGCCTGGTCAGAATTGTAAAATTTGGCCTGGTCAGGAAGGTGGAAAAAAAGCTGGGTGGTGAGGGGATGTAGGGGACTCCTGCATTTTGTTTTTATTTTATCACTGGAGTGGTTCATTTAATTTAAGGCGCCCAACCCTATTCTTATACTCACCCTCCAGGGGCTTCACCCTCTATTGTAGATGCTTTCTTCGGTCATGGGCAGTTTGTGACCTGCCAGCAGCACCAGTGTTTCATGAAGCCGGAAGTCACTCTTCAATGCATCTCTATGAGAGCATTTTTGTGGCTCTCATAGAGTTGCGCTGAGATATAACTTCTGACATATGGCCAGTCATACATTGCAGTCACAATATGGCGCCACGGGACAGGAGAGGTGTGGGTTAAAAGGTGAAAATGCTGGAGGATAAGTATAAGAGTAAGGGAAAAGAGCTTAGATTAAAAACACAGCTCCACTGCTGAAAATAAAGCAAACAAACACTGGAGTGGTGCTTTAACAGGACCACATCTCTTTTTTCCTTCAATTTCCTTCAATTTTGGGTGGCTGTCAATTTCCGCATAAGTTATATATATTTTCCAAAATTTGAGCAGGTGGCCTGCATTAGGATGGAAATCAAGTCCATAAAAATGTACAAATCTATTCATGTATTGTTATAGAGGTAACAAAACTTCTATCTCATCTGAATTCCTCAAGGCACAGTGAGTAAATGAGATGAAAGAGGACCTCGGGAGAACCTGGGACATGTCATAGTGTGTCAACAATAATTTGATGCTAACAAACAGACATTAGCACGTTTAGGCCACCGAAGTCAAGGGTCAGAAGAAATGATAACATGTGCAGCTCTCGCTTACAACAAAGTGGAGAAAATATCTAAGGGTCACATACTTTGGAAAATTTGGAACTATGGAAACCGCTCCGGGATGTAAAAGTAAATGCATTACATAGTGAATGGGAAGCTGAACTGTATCCAGACCACTATGTTTAGATGTGAAATGTGAAGAACTTACTATGGAATGTTAGCAAAACAGATCAGACAGCAAAATCATCAACATACAACTTGCAAGATAAAAGTGGTTCAGGGTCTACTTCTTGAGCTCTGCAGATAATGTATTTCCTCTACAGCACTGGTATAAAGCTGGTGTCACACACAGCGACAACGACAACGACGTCGCTGCTACGTCACCATTTTCTGTGACGTTGCAGCGACGTCCCGTCGCTGTCGCTGTGTGTGACATCCAGCAACGACCTGGCCCCTGCTGTGAGGTCGCAGGTCGTTGCTGAATGTCCAGCTTCATTTTTTGGTCGTCACTCTCCCGCTGTGACACACACATCGCTGTGTGTGACAGCGAGAGAGCGACGAAATGAAGCGAGCAGGAGCCGGCGTCTGGCAGCTGCGAAGCTGTAACCAGCGTAAACATCGGGTAACCAAGGGAAGCCCTTTCCCTGGTTACCCGATATTTACCTTGGTTACCAGCCTCCGCCCTTGCTGCCAGCACCGGCTCCTGCTCTGTGCCCATGTGGCTGCAGTACGCATCGGGTAATTAACCCGATGTATACTGTAGCAAGGAGAGCAAGGAGCCAGCGCTAAGCAGTGCGCGCGGCTCCCTGCTCTCTGCAGTGTGACATGTAGCTGCAGCACACATCGGGTTAATTAACCCGATGTGTACTGTACCTAGGAGAGCAAGGAGCCAGCGCTAAGCGCGGCTCCCTGCTCTCTGCACATGTAGCACAGCGACGTTATGATCGCTGCTTCTGCTGTGTTTGACAGCTAAGCAGCGATCATAACAGCGACTTACAAGGTCGCTGTTACGTCACAGAAAATGGTGACGTAACAGCGACGTCGTTGTCGCTGTCGCTTAGTGTGACCCCAGCTTAAGAGTAACGGACCTGTAACATGTTAGTTCAGATGTTATCAACTTCCTCTTTTTTTTTGTATGCAAGACAAGACAAGATACTAGATATCTCAACGTAAAGGGGATTGGGATTCTGAAGATTAACAGGAAATGTTTCAAAACCCTGCTGTACATTATAAGACTGCATTTAGACAGGCCGCCTGCTGCTGCTAAACAACTGCAAATTGGCTACTTGCAAGGCGATCAGTGGTCATTTAGTGGCCTGTCTGATGAAACATCCTTGTTGTTATGCTTGCCAGGTGAGCATGGGGTTAGTGGATCCACTGGACTGAAGGTACCGATCATTGGCCTGGAGGAGCAAACGGGATCGGCCAGTAAGTCTTCAATAAAGCCCCTGGAGGTGGCAATAGGCACACACGCTGGTAAGTAGCTAAGAGGACAGCCCCAAGGGATCAATGGTACCTCGGAAGCTTGCGCCACGGGTACAAACAGTAGCTTGTTGTAGAAGCATCAGCAGCCGATGTCTTGGATTCGGCCAAGATGGATGGATTCAGTAGCAGCGGCCAATATGGATACTTGCAGCAGTGGTAGCAGATATCATAGGGAGCGGCTGGCGTGGATACTTGTGGCAGCGGACTTGTAATGCACTGAAACACAGATAGGAATAAGGAACAGATCACAGCACAATAACAGCAGTAGCACTATGGACCTGAGAACCAGCAACATATAGAACTCTTTGCCCAGGCACCTCCCAAAATAACTGAAGCCTCTCAGCTCGGTCAGGGCGTACTGATCTTTTAAGAATAGGGGTGCGTCCGTGCACGAAACCTAAGCATATTCCCAGGAGGCCTCCGAGGCATGCGCAGGAGCTGGGAGACAGCAGCATGGACCGAGGATGGAGAGGTTTGAGTACATGAACAGGCAGGACAAATTCAGGAACACGAACAGGCAAGTACTGGAGACAGGCTGGCAGTACAGGTTCTAATCACAGGATGGGGTCAGGTTCAGGGACTCAGGAGTATGGGTTCAGGTACACAGGAGTAGTGGTTCGAGTTGACAGGAGTACAGGTTCAGATACATAGGGGCCAGACGTTATTAGCAGGCACAAAGGTATCCATGGTTACGACCACTCATAGTGACAGTTACCTGTGGTGGTAATCATGGATACCTAAGCTGTAATGCCCTGCACATGAGGTAAGAGACATGGCCAAATCAATAAAACTATATCTAAATGGAGGACTTTCCTAATATTATTAATATTACACCTACTACATGTTTGCCATGCCCAGTCCCACCCATGCTCTGCCCAGTTGTTCGAGTGAAAACAGCAAAAGTTACTAAAAATTGTTGCTCAACTTATGAGTTGCGTGAAAATTTGGGGACTTTTTAAGGAGTTTTACACCACAATTCTGGTGTAAACACCTTAATGAATCGGCTCCACAGTCTTTATCCAAAAATAGAAAGTCTGGTCCTCGTTGCACGAGTGAAGATGAACCGTCTATGCTCTGGTTAGTTAGCAGGAATGCTATTACTCCCTGCTCAGCCACACAAGCTTACAGACAGGCTACACTAAGATGAAATCCTGGACTCATCAACCTAATGATCACTGAATGTCAGAGAACTGATTGCAGGGATTTAGCTGATCTATCAGGCCTGTACAGTATTACTCACATCTCATAGCTGGCTCTAGGTCATTTTCTGACTCCTCTGTCCGGGATAATTCTTATCATGGAGACATTCCAGACTATTAATGACAGCTTTATTTTCACAGGTAACAACTTTATGTCGCTCCTTATCAAAGCAAAAAAGTATGAAAACTACTAAAAACTATACTAACAAGTATAATCGTAACTATCCATAGAAAGAATTGTGAGGTTCAGTGTAGAAGAGCTGCAGCATAAAGGAATTCAGTGAGATTCTAAGGTTATGCAACTTCTCATAAATATGTGACAATATCCAGGCCCCGTAAAAGAACATACCAATACATACCAGAAACCTAGCAAACCCCTACAATTATATACGCATCATCCTGCAACATTTTATTGTTATATCACCTTAATTATACTAGCATCTGGCGTCATTAAAAATCAAATTCCTAGGAATATTCCAAAACTTTGTAAGTATATACCGTATATCTCATTGTTGTATGCTCCACACATTCACCATTTTCTTAGGAAAAGAAATTCATCACAAGCACATGGACAGTTTGTTAAGGCAGTGTTACAATGTAGGAACCCAGGACTCAACATCATGAGCCGCAAAATATATTAAAGGCTACGGACAATTTTGACGTAAAAATGATTTTAACTTTTACAAAAGTAACAGAGTTAACCAGTTACTGGCGGAGTAGGCAGGTAGGTACAGCCAGGATGGCTGAGGCAGGCAGGAAAGCAGAAATGGAAAGGTATGGTGGGCACAGTAGGAGCAGATGGTATGGGAAGGCTCAGAAATAGATAATGGGACAGGTGCATGGGACCAGACAACTAGTTAGCAATCAGAAGACTGACTAACTAGGGACGTTGCGCATACACCTCCCCTAGTGGGAGGATGCCTTATGTACCTAGTGCCTCTCAGTCATAAGCGAGAGAGGCACTTCCGGGAAATGGTACACTGGCCCTTTAAGAGGAAGGCATGTGTTTGCATGTGTGCCCTAAACTCACTCCCGGGGGGACCTGTGCTACGTGCACAGGCCCTGTGAGCAGGAAGGAGAAACACATGTGGACACCTGTAGGAGCATGGGGTGAATGCAGCCAGGCCATGGCGGTAAGTCGGCGTCCCTGCTGCTGAGAATTAGGGTAGTAATGGGACTTCGGTGCTTTTTTATTTAATCGTATGAACGTATACCTTTCCATCATATCAGAATAAACACCGGACAATAAACAATCATTGAAAGTATCAAAAAGCATAAAAATCAAAGTCAGATATTGAGGTTTTCTATGTATGCAATAGCATTATCATTTACAATATAGAAATCATTCTTGTTACCATGGTAGGATCTAAGGGTACACTCCTCAACAATGTGCTGGATAGTTTGATAGTCTGCTCCAGTCACAGGTAGGAGAGTCAAATTTTCCCTACTTATGCATAAGATCTGCACAGACACCAACGTTTCTTCTAATACGATTTAGAGTAACCCATGTTTTCCTCGGTAGATTGAAGCCTTGTAGTTGGTTTTGTAAGTTAGGGAACATTTGGGGATCACCGTCTACTGCACTTACCCAAAGTTCTCACCATTTCTCTTCTAAATTGAAGTCTTGTTCATGCAAGGTGATTGCAGTTCGGATGGGTGGGTATCTTGATTTCAATCGTTGTATTGTAACATCTCTGATATTTTGGTGTATTGGGAGTTTTTCATTATTCACTACTTTAGTATATTCTTTAAGTAGAAGCTTTTGTCTTCTTATATTTGCGGGTGCGATATGACTCAGGACAGTTAACCAGTGAACAAGTGTAGGTCTAATAGCACCAGATATTATACGCATAGAGTTGTTCAGCTGAGTGTCAATTAGGTTTACATGACAGCTATTTAACCATACTGGAGCACAGTGTTCTGCAGCAGAGTACACCAGGGCAAGAGTAGATGTTCTCAAAACAGATGTTGCCGAGCCCCAGGAGGATCCACAGAGTTTCTGAATAATATTATTACGTGCTTTCAGTTTCTGCACCACCTTATCCAAATGGGCTTTTTAAAAGTTAGACTTCTATCAAGGATTACACCTAAATACTTAGGATTGAAATTGTTTTTAACATGCGGCCTTCAAACTGTACTTTAAGTTCAGTTTTAGCACTTGCATTGTGTAAATGAAAACAACATACTTCCGTTTTCGATGGGTTGGGCTTTAATCTCCATTTTCGAAAATACTTTCCCATTACACTAAGATCTTTTGTAAGTACATCTGTCGCGGGCGGAGGAGGGGACGCCGCGCTCCCCCACTGCTCGGATCCGGCTGCCGCTGCTGCTGCGGCCTCTGCTGCTCGGTGGCTCGAGCGATGGGCCGGATCCCGGGGACTCGAGCGGCGCTCCTCGCCCGCGAGTGAAAAAGGGGTTGGTTTTGGGGATTTATTGTTGTCCGTGACGCCACCCACGGTTGTGGTGATTGTATGGACACCACCGCTGCTCTGTATAGGGATCCCGGGAGCGGTGACAGGGAGCAGCTTTGTTGTCCCGGGGCCCGGTGATGGGGTAGGGATGGATGGCAGGCCAGGTGTGGGGCCTGGTGAGGTGCAGGGTCGCGGGGGCAGCGCTGTGCCGCCCGGCACGGTGGTACTCACTCAGCCTGAGACGTTGACACAGTTCTCGGTAAAACACACGGCTGGAAAGACGGTTCCCACGGACGGCTGCTGTTGCTTTTCCCCGGTAGTTGGCGGTGACGGTCTCTGTCCCTGCACCTAGTGTAATGTTGGTAGCGATGGGTTCCCACCGGTAACCCCCTCCCTGACTTGGATATGGGCCGGAGGAGCCCCTCTGTGCCCGCAGGCGCTGGCCCTGAGAAACTGGTGCCTTGGCGGTGGCGGTGTCTCTCTCCTACGGTTGGACTGTTGCCTTCAATCGGGACTTAGTTGTTGGGAGACCCGGAGGTCCCCTTCACTGACAGATTTGGCAAATTCACGGCGACTCCTAGCCTTGCCGGGATCCGAAAGGCCCCTGCCAATGGTGCTGGCTTCTCCTTGTATACCGGTCTGGTACCGCCGGGCCACCACCCGTCCACGGTCCTTTCGGCAACCTCCGATCAGCCTCTCCTGCAGACGATCACCACCGTCTGCTAACCTTGCTGTCTCGGTCCGGGGCACACACCCGGACCAACTTCAATCTTTCCAAACTGTCACTTTCTCCTTCACTTCAACTCCTCTCACTTGCTCCTCTATCCCTTCCGTCTCACTTCAAACTCTATCTCCCTTCAACTGACTGGTTTTCCCGACTCCAGGACTGTGAACTCCTCGGTGGGCGGAGCCAACCGCCTGGCCCACCCCCTGGTGTGGACATCAGCCTCTGGAGGAAGGCAACAAGGGTTTCTGGTCTAGCTTTGGTGTACCTATCCGGGGTGTAGGGTGTGGTGGTGTCATTACCTGTGACCCCTGGCTTGCCCAGGGCGTCACACATCCTCTGCTTCCTACATTGCTTACTGTAGCAAGTGTCCAGTCATCGGCATATCCAAATTTCCATTACACTGTTTAAGGAATATCAGCTAGATACAGAGCAAACAGGAGAGGTGCCAGCACTGATCCCTGGGCCAGTCCAATGTTTAAAGATTTCTTACAATTGGTCGAATCACCCATAATTAGTTGAAAGGTTCGATTTGCAATCATATTATTCAAGAGATACATCATTTGCTTACATGGAATCACCTTCAAAAACTTATACTGTATAAAAGTCCTTCCCTCCACACAGTATCATATGCAGCAGAGAAGATTGATAAACGCCACTGAAACTTTCTTGTTCTTCTGGAATTCCCCCTCATGCTGAAGCTGGAGCGAAACGCGTCAGAGGGACTCTGTATAGTGGCTAAATTGACACAGGTAATTATGCCTTTATCTATTTAGCAAAAAATGGTTGGAATATAATTCACATATGCTCTGCTATTTTGTGAGAAATTGTGAGTAATTTTACATGTGTTTTTCTAAGGGGGAATTCTATGATTTGTAGTGTCGGGTTTGCGGTATTTCCCACACCGATGTCATTTAATCCTTATATTTAAGCACTTTATTAACTTTGAAGCTATGTGCTCATCTATTGTATAAAGTTTTCAGTTTGCACTTTAGTAGTATTGAATATATATTTTTTATATATCGGTCTGGGGATATCTTGCACACCCAACACCTTCAGATCATAAACCCTTTTTTGTATTTTGTCTGGATAACCATGCACATGTCACTTTAGATTAGCATTTTTGTGTCCATTAATTACTATGCACAAGACACTTTATCCTTAAACTAATTTAATCAGCGATTTTTGTAATCATTATGCTTGTGACACTTTAATTTATTGTGGTTACTCTTGTTTCTCTATTTATTGAACCAACTAGAATTTAAGTACAGCTGAATTTCTTTGTACTCTAAAAAGGAGATTTTCCAATATATTTACACTTTTAGCTGTTTTTTGTAATTTTTGCATCTTGTGCCAATATTAAGCCCTGTATCTCCTGTGTTTATCCTGACCTACCACACATGCTTTTATGTATGTTTTAAGTATTTCAGACTAATAATTAAAATAAAATATATTTTTAAGACAATCTCTTGTTTTCTTTTTGGGTATTTATGTAATATATTGAGATTATATATATTCTGGGCCATTGCTCGGTTTGGGTAAAAAAAAAAATTCTTACAACTGGTTGAATCACCCATAATAAGTTGAAAGGTTTGATTTGCAATCATATTATTCAAGAGATACATCATTTTCTTACATGGAATCACCTTCAAACACTTATATAAAAGTCCTTGCCTACACACAGTATCATATGCGGCAGAGAGATCGATAAACGCCACTGAAACTTTCTTGTTCTTCTGGAATTCAGCTTCAATGAGAGTTGTCAAAGCTAAAACTCCGGCGCTACACAATCTAAAGAAAATAAGGGGGGGACACACACACAATACGTAGAAAGTGCGTGTCAGGTATGGTCCAGCCATCATTATACTAAATAGGGGTTGTGTTATAAAGCTGCATGATTCAGTCATCAGCCAGGATCTGTCTAAATGCAGTTAACAAGTGCTATTGAGTTTATGTAGAATGTGGAGACAAATAAATAGGAGATTCTGAGGAAAAATTAGAAACGGGGAACAAGAAAGAGTTAAATTAGTGAAGTGAAGTGATAGCACTGTCTAAAGAGATGTATTTTCAAAACACACTTAAAAATGTGGGGGCTAAATATTAATTGGATCGTCTGAGAGTGCATTCTAGAAAACTGAAACAGCACAAGAGAAGTCTTGGAGACGGAAGTGAGAGGTTCAGATTATGGAGGATGTTAATCCTGAAAAACAGTTGCAGAAGGGAGAACATGGGGTAGGGTGATTGAGAAAGATAAGGGAGGAGAAGTAGGGGAGGGCAGAACTGAGTAGAACTTTGTGGGAAAGAGAGAAGTTTTTATTGCACTAATTTTCAATCAGCAATCTTCAACTATTCATTTGTAGACTCTATTATATGCAGTTTGCAACCCGATCCAGGTTTTAGATTGTTTACTGGTGAGAGTGCTTCTCTCAGTAATATAGGCTGGATGTGAAGTCTAAATGTCTCTCCCAGTAGTATGTGTATCACTCCCAATAATATAGGCTAGATGTGAGCTCTATGGTTTAGCTAGGGCACAGCTATCCAGTTGCTTTCATGTTTCAGCACAAACCTAGAACCGCACTTACTTCCTCTCTATGTGCTTTCCTCCATGTCTGCAGCACTTTTTACCATGCTTAACATCAAACTTTACATACTTTCCGCCTACCAACTGCAGATCTGTGTACAGTCCATCCTTAGGGTACCTTCACACTTAGCGATGCAGCAGCGATCTGACCAGCGATCTGACCTGGTCAGGATCGCTGCTGCATCGCTACATGGTCGCTGGTGAGCTGTCAAACAGGCAGATCTCACCAGCGACCACTGAACAGCCCCCAGCCAGCAGCGACGTGCAAGCGACGCTGTGCTTGCACGGAGCCGCCGTCTGGAAGCTGCGGAGACTGGTAACTAAGGTAAACATCGGGTATGGTTACCCGATGTTTACATTAGTTACCAGCGCTGTGTGCAGAGAGCAGGGAGCCGCGCACACTGAGCGCTGGCTCCTTGCTCTCCTAGCTGCTGTACACATCGGGTTAATTAACCCGATGTGTAATGCAGCTACATGTGCAGAGAGCAAGGAGCCGCGCACACTGCTTAGCGCTGGCTCCTTGCTCTCCTAGCTGCTATACACATCGGGTTAATTAACCCGATGTGTACAGCAGCTACATGTGCAGAGAGCCGGAGCCGGCAGCACAGGCAGCGTGAGAGCTGCTGGTAACTAAGGTAAATATCGGGTAACCACCTTGGTTACCCGATGTTTATCTTGGATACAGCTTACCTCAGCTGTCAGATGCCGGCTCCTGCTCCCTGCTCGCTTCATTTGTCGCTCTCTTGCTGTCACACACAGCGATCTGTGTGTCACAGCAGGAGAGCGGCTTTGAAGAAAACGAACCAGGGCTGTGTGTAACGAGCAGCGATCTCGCAGCAGGGGCCAGATCGCTGCTCAGTGTCACACACAGCGAGATCGCTAATGAGGTCACTGCTGCGTCACAAAAAGCGTGACTCAGCAGCGATCTCGGCAGCGAGCTCGCTGTGTGTGAAGCACCCCTTACTCTTCCTATTATCTCAAACAATCAGGAGCAGGAAATCTGATGAATTTGTGAACACTCTGCATCAGCAAGATCCATAGACAATTTTTGTAAAGACTATGTAGAAAGTTGCTTAATATAGGAAGCAAATTAACAATAAAAAAAAATTCTGTACAAAAGTATACATAATGTCTAAATACAGGGTAAGGGTTTTGCTTAAAGGGATGATTCCAAAGCAAAGCATTTTTCTCCAAAGCTATTTTCTAAAATACTTGCTTTAACAATTCCCTACATGTCTAACTACTCTGATTTTTTTTCTAATTTTCTGTTTGATAAATTTTCGCTTGATTACCCCAGTGCATCCTAGTATATTCAAAACGTCATCAGGGGGCAGAGGCTGTGGTCAGTTTCATAGCCTCTGCCACTCTCTGAAACAAAGCGTCATTAGTGACACTCGTTTCAGGGGCAGTGCTGTCACTGCTGTGTGCCTGAGTGTATGCAAATGTGTATGTCCAAATAGTGGCATTTCAAGTTAGATTTTTTAGTCTAGCTGCCCAGACACTGATGTTTTTAACCTAGATAGTGGCATTTTAGTTAGGCCCCCTCATTAATGAGATTTACCTTGACGTTGGTTTCCGGGCTTACATGCATTGGCCAATTCATAAACTAAAAATCTCATTTTTTCATATAGCAATAATGGCATTTTAGTGTGCAGCTGTTTGCATCTTGTATTTGAGTGTATGCACTGTCTTAGTTGAGCAGTATCTCCCTCTGTTCCTGTGTGATGAGCGCAGTGTCCGGATTGTTGTCGGCTCATTAGTAATAAGTCTGCAGCAAAGTGGTGTCACTACCGGGGCTGTCGAGTTGGAGTTGTGGAGTTGGAGTCGGTGTCCATTTTGGTGGAGTCGGAGTCAGTATAAAATGGACCAACTGTCAAAATATATAATAAATTGGGTACAGTTGTTCAATGCAGTCTGTGAGGAATATTTTTTCATAAGAATTTGGGAAAGTTATGAAATGTCCAATCAATGTCTGATCTATTCCTGATTAAAGAATCCAGGCTTTTAGTTGAGATGAATCTGTGCTGCACTTTAGCTACATGATATAAGTAGTGAAGCTTGTTCTCTACCGATAAAGGTAAAAAAAAGACACAAAGACATCTTAGAACTGCTAGAGACTCTAAAGTGAACAGGAAAGTTGGATTAACCTCTTAAAAACTGCAGGCCATACTGGTACATCCTAAGCCATTAAAGTGTAATCACCTGTGGCTGCTGCGGGCAGCCAGATGTGATTCCTGCACATGTCAGCTGATTTGAACACCTGACACGTGTGCCTCGCAGGCGCAGATAGGTCCACGATCCACCCGCATCTGTTAACCCCTTAAGTTACGCTGTCAAAATGTGACCGCACAATTTAAATCCCTGCCACGGTAAACGCGCACTCAACCGCCGCCATTGGAGTTACGTAATGTGATCACGTGGAGCTGATGGTTGCTATCGTAGCACAGGGTCATGTGATGACTTCTGTAGCTATCATGACTCTAATCCTGTAACAGTCGGTCAAATGCTGCCTGTTACAAGAGACGAGCATTTCTGGTGAACTCAGCTGTGTAGCTGTGATCAACAGAAATGAATGAGCGCTCAGACTGCTGATATTTATAGTGTCCAAGGGGGGCTAGTAAAATAAAAAAAAGTTTTAAAATTTACAGAAAAAACCCAGAAAAACCCAAAAACCTAAAAGTTCAAATTACCCTCTTTCACCCCATTGAAAATGAAAGGGTTAAAAAAATAAAAAAAATATACACACATTTGGTATCGCCGAGTTCAGAAATGCCTGATCTATCAAAATATAAAATCAGTTAATGTGATCGGTAAACGACATAGCATCAAAAAAAATTCCAAACGTCAAAATAAACATTTTTGGTTGCTGGAAATTTTGCACAAAATGCAATAACAGGTGATCAAAACGTAGCATCTGCGCAAACATAGTATAATTAAAAACATCAGCTCAAGATGCAAAAAATAAGCCGTCACTAAGCCACAGATCCCGAAAAATAATAGCGCTATAGATCGTGGAAAATGGCGCAAAAAGTGTGCCACTTTGTTTGGACAAACTTCTGAATTATTTTTAACCCATTAAGATAAAAAGTAAACCTATACATGTTTGGTGTCTACGAACCTGTAGCATCCTGAGGCATCACACGGACACATCAGTTTTACTATATAGTGAAAATGGTGAATAAAATATCCAAAAATGTTTTTTTTGTAATTTGTCCGCACTTGGAATTTTTTGGCCGTTTTCCAGTACCCTATATGGTAAAACTTATGGTTTCATTTAAAAGTACAACTCATCCCGCAAAAAACAAACTTTCATATGGCAAGTATGACGGGAAAAAAAAAAAGTTACAGCTCTCGGAAGTAGGGGAGCCAAAAAACCCCAACAAAAAAATGAAAAATTGTCTGGGGGTGAAGGGGTTAAGGTAAGTACTTCTTAAAGCAAATCTAAACTTCAATAAACAGCAAAATGATCCTTTAAAATGAGATGATCTTGTTAAAACTGCTTCATATATCTTCAATTTATCACATGCGCTGTGTTGTGCACACACTGCAGCTGGCAATAACAGATAGTCTGCAAGAAGGGCATGCTGGAACTCTGATTGGCAAAGTGAGAAAATTGGTTATTGCTGTCAGAACCCCTACTATTGTTTAATCTTGAATAGACATGCTGGAAAAGGGGCAATTGTTGATCAAGACACTCGGTGGGGCAGCACTTCTTTCATAATTGAGCGATTGCTTGAGCTGAAAACCTTTCTTGTAGACTTGGCCAACCGTCAGGTAACACTAAATGAAGATCAATGGACACAGGCGGCTGAATTGAAGGAATTGCTTCATCACGCATTTACAGTGACTAAAAAATTACAAGAAGAGGATTTAAGTCCCGCCATTTTAATAAAGGATTGAAAGAACTTGCTGTTTTGCCTGTCCCAATGAGTAGGTTTAATCGCAGATGGCATTGCTGTATCAATGAAACACTGCTATTAGAAAATAAAATTCTTCTTGTAGCTGTGTATGTGGACCCAAGTCATCATACACCGTGTGCAGAATTATTTGGCAAGTTGTATTTTGGAGGATTTTTTTTATTATTGATCAACAACTATGTTCTCAATCAACCCAAAAGACTCATAAATATCAAAGCTTAATATTTTTGGAAGTTGGAGTGGTTTTTTTTTTTAGATTTGGCAATCTTAGGAGGATATCTGTTTGTGCTGGTAACTATTACTGTGCAGAATTATTAGGTAACTTAATAAAACCAAATATATTCCCGTCTCACTTGTTTATTTTCACCAGGTAAACCAATATAACTGCACAAAATTTAGAAATAAACATTTCTGACATGCAAAAACAAAACCCCAAAAAATTAGTGACCAATATAGCCACCTTTCTTTATGATAACACTCAACAGCCTAACATTCATAGATTCTGTCAGTTGCTTGATCTGTTTACGATCAACATTGCGTGCAGCAGCCACCACAGCCTCCCAGACACTGTTCCGAGAGGTGTACTGTTTTCCCTCCCTGTAGATCTCACATTTTATGAGGGACCACAGGTTCTCTATTGGGTTCAGATCAGGTGAACAAGGGGGCCATGTCATTATTTTTTCATCTTTTAGACCTTTACTGGCCAGCCACGCTGTGGAGTAGTTGGATGCATGTGATAGAGCATTGTCATGCATGAAAATCATGTTTTTCTTGAACGATACCAACTTCGTCCTGTACCACTGCTTGAAGAAGTTGTCTTCCAGAAACTGGCAGTAGGTCTGGGAGTTGAGCTTCACTCTATCCTCAACCCGAAAAGGTCCCACAAGTTCATCTTTGATGATACCAGCCCATACCAGTACCCCACCTCCACCTCGCTGGCGTCTGAGTCAGAGTGGAGCTCTCTGCCCTTTACTGATCAGCCTCTGGCCCATCCATCTGGCCCATCAAGAGTCACTCTCATTTCATCAGTCCATAAATCCTTTAAAAAGTCAGTCTTAAGATATTTCTTGGCCCAGTCTTGACATTTTATCTTATGTTTCTTGTTCAAAGGTGGTAGTTTTTCAGCCTTCCTTACCTTGGCCATGTCCCTGAGTATGGCACACCTTGTGCTTTTTGATACTCCAGTAATGTTGCAGCTCTGAAATATGGCCAACCTGGTGGCAAATGGCATCTTGGCAGCTTCACGCTTTATTTTCCTCAATTCATCGGCAGTTATTTTGCGCCTTTTCTGCCCAACATGCTTTTTGTGACCATATTGGCTATTTACCATGAAACGCTTGATTGTTCGGTGATCACGCTTCAAAAGTTTGGCAATTTCAAGACTGCTGCATCCATCTGCAAGGAGTTTGTATGTTCTCCCAGTGTTTGCGTGGGTTTCCTCCGGGTACTCCAGTTTCCTCCCACACTCCAAAGACATACAGATAGGGAATTTAGATTGTGAGCCCCAATGGGGACAGTGTTCCTGATGTATGTAAAGCGCTGCAGAATATGTTAGCGCTATATAAAAATAAAGATTTTTTTTTTTTATGCTTCTGCAAGACATCTTACAATTTTAGACTTTTCAAAGCCCGTCAAATCTCTCTTCTGACCCATTTTGCCAAAGGAAAGGAAGTTGCCTAATAATTAAGCTCACGTTATATAGGGTGATGATGTCATTACACCACACCCCTCCTCATTACAGAGATGCACATCACCTGATTTACTTAATTGGTAGTTGGCTCTCAAGCCTATACAGCTTGGAGTAGGACAACATGTATAAAAAGTATCATGTGATCAAAATACTCATTTGCCTAATAATTCTGCACACAGTGTATATTGCTAGATGATTAACAGCTTACTAAAGGAAAAGAAGCTCTGACAGAGGAAACAGTTAGGATGAGGGGGCTACAGGACTGCCAAGAACAAGAGGACTTGGATCCTGCCAGTGTTACTGCTGCCATATCTTCAGGCTCATCAGATGAGGAGTTTAATTTTGAAATGTATTTGGACGACATGGAGCAGGCAAAGCGTTGCCACAGGGAAAAAGATTCCACTCACATAGCAAACAGATTGACCATATTTCAGCAACATTTTTCACTTGCTCTCAAAGAAGTAGAAGAGTTCAACTGTTCATCAAAACTGACTGTGCATGAGGCATTTCCTTTATACCCTGAAATTGTTAGTGATGTTGCCCGTGTAGTCACCGCTTTTACCACCAACCCAAATTACTGTAGAGAGGTTGTTGTCGGGCCTTAAAATAATTAGGTCAGATTTGAAGTCATTTGAAGTCATCTATGAAGGAGGATCTGATGGAGGCCATTCTATTTCTCAGAACAAATTTATAGACTGCAGAAATGTTATTCCATATATTTTTTTTTCACTTACTGCATAGAGTATTGCATATTTACAATTTATTAAAGTTTTTTGTGTTCTAAACTTGTATTTCAATAAATACTGTATATTTTATGTTATATCTCAACAGCTTGATTATTGCATCATAATAATGATTAAAAGCCTGATGTTACCATTTTACTACAGTAAATTTATCACAAACATGAGTCATATATGAATCATATATGAGGGGGTTGGAGTCATGAAGTCGGAATCAGTGAAATTGAGGAGTCAGAGTTTTGGCTTACCGACTCCACAGCCCTGGTCACTATCTCTGGCAGACACAAATGACGTCACCTGCGGGGCAGCGCTACACCACCTGGTATAATGGCACCGCTCCGCAGGCTTATTACTAATCATAAGCTGACAACACTCTGGATGCTGCACTCATCATACAGGGCACAGATGGAGATACTACACAGGGAAGGCAACGCACGGGGGAGACAGCGCACTAGGGTGGCAGGGATTGAGACATTGTACTAGGAAGACACTCAGGGACACAGCTGTGACAGCACTTGTTTCAGGGAAGTGCAGAGGTTGTCACAGTGACCAAAGCCTCTGCCCCTGATGACGCCTGAAATATCACAGCATGCACTGGGGTACTCAAACAAATCGCCAGACAGGGAACAGAAAAAAAAAGCACATTAGCGGTAAGGCTATGTGTCCACGGTAGAAAGTTGCTGTGGATTTTTCTGCATGAAAATCCGCGACTTTCCCGGCAAATCCGCACCTTTTCAAAGGTGCGGATTTGCCGCGGATTTACCGCGGATTTACCGCGGAATTGCCGCGGATTTTGGTGCGGATTTTTTTTTTTTGTTTCCCAATTCTATAGCCAAAATCCGGATCAAAATCCGCAACAATAATTGACATGTTGCAGATTTTTCCGGATCAAAATCCGCGGCAAATCCGCCGCAGAAAAATCCGCAGCATGGACACAGCATTTCCAAAATGCCATTGAAATGGCTTGGAAGTGCCGCTGCTGCAGATTTTCGGAAAATCCGCGGCTTTTCCGCGAGAAATCCGCGGCAAAATCCGCGCATTTTCCGCAGCGTGGACACATAGCCTTAGTGTAGTTAGGAAATAGTAGGGCATTTATAAAGCACATATATTAGAAAAAAGCTTAGATTATGGGACTAAATAGACCAACCCTTTAAGTTACACATATATTTTCTGAACGCTAAGCCCAGAAGCTGACCTATATGCACATAGGTTTGAAAAACTTATTTATAGTCCAAAATATTTATTGTCTAAGGGGAATGCCTGTAGGTACAGTGCACACAACAATGACAGCATCAGTCCTGGAGGAATTTATTATTAAAGGTGTGTGCACTCATATATACAAGGACTATACATGTATTTAAGGAATATCGTGTGCTGTTGCTCCTTGACATGAGCACTGTCCAAAATATGTTAGGAAGAAAGAACAGTTTCCTTTACCTGAATAAAAGAGAAAATCTCTCTTTGTAGTAAAGATTTCTTTCTCTCTTTGTAGTAAAGATAGACCAGACAAAACAATTGCAGATATGTTTAGATCCTGTAGATAGTTTCTCAGCTCAACCTTTATAGACAGCTACAAATATAAACTCCATACAACCTGGTGTCCCCAAAGAACTTAAAGAATATTTTTATTTGAAAAAAAAAACAAAACACCCTAAAAAACAAAAACAATAAATACAAAACTCCAAGTCATTCTTTTTTCTTAAAGCGTAACTTTCATTTTAATTTTTATCTCATAATTAAAATTTTTCCTTCCCAAAATTCTACATTTACAGTGTAAAAACTGTCTTCAGAGAATACAGACTTTTATATTACTGAGACAAAAGAAGACCATTGCCACTGGCAAGATTTTATTGTAGATGGGTGGAGGTAAAGGAAGGGGTACTTTGCACGCTGCGACATTGCTAGCCGATGATAGCGATGCCGAGCGCGAAAGTACCCGCCCCCGTCGCACATGCGATATCTTGTGATAGCTGCCGTAGCGAACATTATCGCTACAGCAGCTTTACACGAGACTTACCTGCTCTGCGACGTCGCTCTAGCCGGCGACCCGCCTCCTTCCTAAGGGGGCGGGTCGTGCGGCGTCACAGCGACGTCACACAGCAGGCGGCCAATAGAAGCGGAGGGGCGGAGATGAGCGGGATGTAAACATCCCGCCCACCTCCTTCCTTCCGCATAGCCGGTGGAGGCAGGTAAGGAGATGTTCCTTGCTCCTGCGGCTTCACACACAACGATGTGTGCTGCCGCAGGAACGAATAACAACATCGTATCTCCTATTGGTGCGACATTATGGAAATGTCCGACACTGCACAGATCACCGATTTTCAACGCTTTTGCGATCGTTTATCGGTGCATCTAGGCTTTACACGTTGCGATGCCATTACTGGCGCCGGATGTGCGTCAATTTCGATTTGACCCCGACGATATCGCAGCAGCGATGTCGCAATGTGCAAAGTACCCCGAATAGTCCTCCTTCACCATTCGTTTGTTGGGCATTCGTCAGCTTGTTAAAACTGCATATCTATGCTACAGTTAAAAAGTTTAGGGTCACTTACATGTTTCCTTATTTTTTTAAAGAAAAACTATTTTTTTTCAATGAAGCTAACATTAAATTAAACAGAAATACACTATATGCATTGTTAATGTGGTAAGTGACTATTCTAGCTTCAAACGTGTGGTTTTTAATGCAATATCTACATAGGTGTATACAGGCCTATTTCCAACAACCACCACTCCAGTGTTCTAAAGGTACATTGTGTTATTGTGTTTGCTAACTGTGTTAGAAGGCTAATGGATCTTTAGAAATCCCTTGAAAACCCTTGTGCAAGTATGTTAGCACAGCTGAAAACAGTTTTGCTGATTAGAGAAGCTATAAAACTGACCTTCCTTTGAGCCAATTGAGAATGTGGAGCATTACATTTGTTGGTTCCATTAAACTCTCAAAATGGCCAGGAAAAGAGAACTTTCACATGAAACTCGACAATCTATTCTTGTTCTTAGAAATGAAGGATATTCCATGCGAGAAATTGCCAAGAAACTGAAGCTTTCCTACAATAGCGTGTACTACTCCCTTGAGAGGAGAGCACAAACAGGCTCTAACCAGAGTAGAAAGAGAAGTGGGAGGCCGCGCTGCACAACAAGACAAGTACATTAGAGTCTCTAGTTTGAGAAATCGGGTCCTCAACTGGCAGTTTCATTAAATAGTACCTGCAAAACGCCAGTGTCAACGTCCACAGTGAAGATGTGACTCCGGGATGCTGGCCTTCAGGGCAGATTGGCAAAGAAAAAGACATATGTGAGACTGGCTAATAAAAGAAAAAAATTAATATGGGCAAAAGAACACAGCCATTGGACAGAGGAAGATTGGAAAAAAAGTGTTATGGACAGACGAATCGAAGTTTGAGGTGTTTGCATCTCACAGAAGAACATTTGTGAGACGCAGAACAACTGAAAAGATGCTGGAAGAGTGCCTGATGCCATCTGTCAAGCATGGTGGAGGTAATGTGACGGTCTGGGGTTGCTTTGGTGTTGGTAAAGTGGGAGATTTGTACAACGTAAAAGGGAATTTGAATAAGGAAGGCTATCACTTCATCTTGCAACACCATGCCATTCCCTGTGGACAGCGCTTGATTGGAGCAAATTTCATCCTACAATAGGACAATCACCAAAGCATACCTCCAATGGATGCATGAACTATTTAGGAAAAAAGCAGGCAGCTGGTATTCTATCTGTAATGGAGTGGCCAGCCCAGTCACCAGATCTCAACCCTATTGAGCTGTTGTGGGAGCAGCTTGACCGTATGGTACGCAAAAAGTGCCCATCAAGCCAATCCAATTTGTGGGAGGGGGGAAGCATGGGGTGAAATATCTCCAGATTACCTCATTAAATTAACAGCTAGAATGCCAAAGGTCTGCAAAGCTGAAATTGCTGCAAAGGAGCATTCTGTGACAAAAGCAAAGTTTGAAGCAGAAAATTATTATTTCAAGTAAAAATCATTATTTCTAACTTCGTCATTGTCTGGACTTTATTTTCTATTCATTATGCAACTCATTTGATAAATAAAAGTATGATTTTTCATGGAAAAGACAAAATTGTCTGGGTGACCCCAAACTTTTGAACGGTAGTGTATCTTGAAATGAGCATTCCTAGGAACATGTTGTGGACATAATACTTTGTAGGGGGAGTGTGTGGAGATATCTTACTATGTGAAGGGCTGTGTAGGGATATTATACTGCATGGGGGATGAGTGGGGAAATCATATTGCAGGAGGAGCTTTGTGGGGACATCATACTGTGAGGGGGAAATCATACTGCAGGAGGAGCTTTGTGGGGACATCATACTGTGAGGGGAAAACTCATACTGCCTGAGCGGATTTGTGTCTACATCATGCTGTGAAGGGACATCATACTGCATGGGTGGGTTTTGTTTGAACATCATACTGCATGGATAGGTTTTGTGGGGACATCTTTATTATTATTTTTTATATAGCACCATTGATTCCATGGTGTTGTACAAGAGAAGGGGTTGCATACAAAATACAGCTATAGGTTACAGTAAACAAATTACAATGACAGACTGGTACACAGGAAAGAGGACCCTGCCCTTGCGGACTCTCATACAATAGCATGATGGGGAAGGAGACAGTAGGTCGGGGAGCAAGTAGGATCATTTTAGTAAATTGAGGGTTGAGAAAAGGACGGATTCTGGAAATATTTTTGAGTTGAAGATGGCAGGAGGTGGTGAGAGCTTGGATGTGCAGATTGAAGGAAAGGGCAGTCAAGGGCTACTCCGAGGCAGCAGATTTCCGATGCAGGGGAGAGCGTGATGCAATTTACCATGATAGATAGAGCAAGGTAGGGAAGATACGTGAGATGGAGGAAAGATAATGAGTTCAATTTTGTGCACATTAAGCATTAGGAAGTGAGAGGAGAAGAAAGAGGATATGGCTGATAGACACATCATACTGCAATAGGGGCTTTGTGGGGACACATTTAGTGAGAATCATTGCGGAGACATTGTACTGTGGGGGATTTGCCATATTGTGTGAGATGCTTTGTGAAGACATCTTACTGCGTGGGGGCTTTAAGGGGACATCATAGTGTGTGTGAAGCTTTGTGAAAACATCATACTGTAAGTGTGACCGACCATATGTAGACATTATACTGTTCGATTCGACGGAACATCATACTGTTTGTGTAGGGGCCTTTTATTGTATTCAGAACTGTTTATTAAGCTACAAAAGCTGCATAACAGTATTATTTATAAACTTTACAAAAAGCAATAAAGTATATGGTTATTATTAGCTGTTACAGGTAAGAATTAGTGATGGGCGAATAGTAACTATTCATATTCGGATATGCTCAATATTAAGAAAATAAGATTTATATAAATCAATAATAATAAGCAAAATTAAGTTCAGCCTGTTGATTTGGTCTTCCACGACAGTCACGGCCCCTTTGGAAAATAAATTGCCCACCCCTCCCCTAGGTGCACAAGCAGAAGCTGCCTATAAGAAGAAATATGTAGCTCCCTCAATCAACAGGAGACACTTAAGGGTGTTTTACACGCAGCGACATCGCTGACGATATATCGTCGGGGGTCACGTCGTTAATGACGCACATCTGGCGCCGTTAGCGACATCGCGTGTGACACCAAGGAGCGACGATTAACGATCGCAAAAATCGTTGATCGTTGACACGTCGCTCCTTTTCATAATATCGTTGGTGGGGCATGCCGCTGGTTGTTTGTCATTTATGCGGCATCACACATCGCTATGTGTGACACCGCAGGAACGACGAACATCTCCTTACCTGCGTCCACCGGTAATGACGAAGGAAGGAGGTGGGCGGCATGTTCCGACCGCTCATCTCCGCCCCTCCTCTGCTATTGGGCGGCTGGTTAGTGACGCTGCAGTGACGTCGCTATGACGCCGAACGCACCTCCCCCTTGAAGGAGGGATTGTTCAGCGGTCACAGCGACGTCGCTGAAAAGATATGTGTGTGTGACGCTGCCGTTGCGATAATGTTCACTACGGCAGCGATCACCAAATGTCGCACGAACGACGGGGGCGGGTGCTATCGCTCATGACATCGCTAGAGATATTGCAGCGTGTAAAGCACCCTTTAGGCAAGACTTTGATTGCCAAAAATTATGATGCATTATATTTAGTGATGAGCAAACCTTTGGAGATTCGGTTTTCCAGGTACATTCAAACCTTAGAAAAGGTTCGGTTTATGATCCTGACCTGAACCAAACCACAATGGAAGCCAGTAATTGGGCAGTTTGTGTTTCCGCCCACATGCAGCCAGCTATACGCAGAACACTTTTGAGGAGGGTGGGTGGTATTTTTCAAAATTTTCTTTGTTTGTTTGTGTGTGCACACGGCATCTGATCATGCTGATTTTACCCCAAGTGCGTGCTGTTCAAACACTGCAAGCGGCTCGCACAGGGCTGAGCATCACTCATACCCAAGAACAGCGCTGCTCACTTTAGTGGTTTGCACTCGTACCTTACTCAAACTTCGAACCCGAACTTTGTTTTTTTGGAAGTCGGTTTCCGAACCTGAACCTTGATCCATAGGTTCGCTCATCTCTAATTATACTTAACCATTATTATATATCCAGAATTATTGCTGTAGAAGTACTCTGGGTTCAATTGATTTTCAAAGTGCCATGGGTCTTCCTGAATCAATTATCTATACAAGTGTTGGGGTAAAAAAACAAAAGGTTCTTCTTACGGAGTCTAGCATTCATTTTTTCCTACGTAGCTCTTCAATCACAGCAAATAGAAGACAGAATGGTTTATAGCACAGCATAGGTTGGGAATGCACAACCAGTAGGCCTAACCACAAACGGCTGTTTTGACCTTAACGGATATCATCAATGTGAATCTGGTTTCTGGCCCGACAGTATGAGATAAAATTTACAGCAGACTTGACTCGCATTGTTTTGAATTAAAGTCATGAATTGAGAAAGCAAATAAAACATTACAACATTTATAAATGCAATTTAGAAAATATGATCAAGATTGAAAGCCCTCGGAAATGGTTTTGGTTAACATAAATGCCAAAATGTATTATGAAACCTTACATTTCATTCCATCTTCTCGTGAAAACATCTCTGGAGACCAGAAATATTGTGGCAGTCGTGTAAGCCTAAATAAACAACTGCTTCCTCTACATTATTGGCAGTATTTTTTACTGAGAGTGGTTGGGATGAAAGCTTGGATCCTGGCAGGTCAGAGAACTTTGCCATTTAGGAACTATTGTTTATACAAGTATTCCAGTGGAGGTATACTATTAAGCAAATTATTGTGTAGAAAATTGCACAATCATTTGCTGTGTGTAAAAGCATTAAATTACATCGCGAGAACACAGGAGTAACAGTTGATGGAATGGTCATTAACCCATATGACATAGTTCGATGCCTTTGGGTAATAAACACCTCACTCATCTTTACGTTGTGGCTAGAATATGCCATTTCCTCAACCATGAGAGTGAGAATAAAATCTGTCCCTTCCCTGTCAAGTGGCTATAGGTTAGGAAAATTAAATACAATATTTTTCTGTTGGATATTTACATCTATTCTTATACTGAACCGGTCAAATCTTCTCAAGCCCAAAACTTATGTATCATTAAAATCAATGTGGTTTAAAAATATACATTGTATATAAAAATTAGTAAGCTTTATTTTTTTTTTAAATACTTAGAAAACCATGTATCATTTCATTTATACAAATACTTGCTACTTTGTGTTGGTATATTGCATAAAATCTCACATAAAATAATATGCATTTAAGTTTGTGGGTGTAATGAGGTAAGGATCAAGGGGTAGGAATACTTTTTCAAGGCAATGTATTTGGGTCCATGTGAATTTAGCGGGATCTACATACAGAGACACATAGACATACAGTATATATGTTACAGGCAATGTATGAAAACCCCAGCATTCTATAGAATACCTAGGCAATGTATACAATCTCTGTCGTTTTCAGGCAAGGTATGAAATATCTGCCTTGTTCTATACTTTTCCTAGGCATTACATAAAATGTCTAGGTATTATAAAGAATGACAAGAACTGCTCAGGCAAAGTCTGATATAATGCCCAGATTGGAAAAGTTAGCCATTACATAAAATGTATAGGTGCCCAGATTGGAAAAGTTAGCCATTACATAAAATGTATAGGTGCCCAGATTGGAAAAGTTAGCCATTACATAAAATGTCTAGGTGCCCAGATTGGAAAAGTTAGCCATTACATAAAATGTCTAGGTGCCCAGATTGGAAAAGTTAGCCATTACATAAAATGTCTAGGTGACCAGATTGGAAAAGTTAGCCATTACATAAAATGTCTAGGTATTATAAAGAATTAGAAGAACTGCTCAGGCAAAGTCTGATATAATGCCCAGATTGGAAAAGTCCTTAGTAACAAACAGTCAAAAAACTAATGAAAGAAGTAATAAACAGTCAAAAAACTAATGAAAGAAGAAATCCTAAATGAACAACAGGATATCTTTACTGGGAAAAACAAAAAGAAACAGAAGTGTCATTCCTGACTATTAGTCTTTAGTAACAAACAGTCAAAAACATGAAAGAAGAAATGCAAAATGAACAAAAGGATATCTTTGCTGGGGGGGAAAAAAACAGGAATCATAAGTGTCATTCCTGACTATTTGTTGCATAACGTGAGTCTAGAATGGTAATTTGAATTGCACTTCATTTTTTTTTTACGCAAAGGCATTTGTTAGTTTAGCACTTAGTCTTGCACATACACCTCAAAAATCCTTGGCCACTTCCTGTGGACTGAGCAGTAGCAGCAGATCGAAGACGTATTTTGTGGTCATGAACATCTTGAACCTAGAGCAAGCCCTTTTGACAAACACTGAATTGTGATCTTGCATAGAGTTGGTTCAAAATGCTGCCTGCTCTGTCCACCTAATTTTGGATGGACCATCCCTGTAGTATTCTACACTCCGCCTGTTTGTCATTTAGGTACTCTATAGAATAACTAGGAAATGTATGAACATCTGATGTATTTCATACTTTGACGATCCATCCTGGCATTGTATACATTGCCTAGGTATTCTATAGAATGCTTGTTTTTACACATTGCCGGTAACATATACACACACACACATACACAGCGACGGACTGGAGTACCTTGGGCCCACCAGAGAAAAACATTCTTGGGGCCCACCAAGCAGTTATCTAGAAATAATACAAGGCCTCTAGCTCTTGCAAAAGGAATCAATATATTAACTAATAAATAACCAATTTAAGCTAATGACTAAATAATAAACTAAAGAAACATTCCTGGCAAAATAATTGTTCAGGGCCTGTGATCAAGTGGCATAACACAACAACAGATACTTTCAAGGTACATTTTGATTGAAAAAAACATTGAACATGCATCTATCTAGCATCCCAGCAGTGTCATTCCAGCAGCACTAAACCTGCCCCCTGGGAGAAAGTGAAAAAATTCTATAACCATTTTGGAAGTTAGTTTTGCACGTGTTTTGCCGCCCTCTTTTCTACAATAGCATTGTTAGTGATAGGACCTATAATAACAAATAACCACACACCTATAGTCGTGCAGCAGCAAACTTACAAAAGCTTTTTTTTCAGAACAGAAGATGACATTGCATACGTATTAATAATGTCATCATGTTGAGGAGGGTTATTGGATCAAATGCTTAATTAACCTCTAGACATAGGGGATTGTGGGAAAAATGTCCAATGAAATCGATTATCCTTACATAAGTCAGTTCAGATATATCATCATGTGACACACATTTGAGATGGCTGCTGCTTCCTGTCCTCTACACCATGCCCTGATATGCAAGGAATGTCGAGATGGGAGAGAAGGACCAACCTACTGATGACCTCATGAAACCACCCACTGATGACCTCACAGACCAACCCACTGATGACCTCATGGAGCAACCCACTGATCACCTCATGGACCCCCCCCCACTGATGACCTCATGGACTAATCCACTGACCAACGGACACATCCGAGCATGCCCATTGTAGAGCCAACCACTCCCCTTTTCCTTGTTTCTATAAATCGATGCTCTGTTAAAATAAAGTCTCTTGGAGCTGCGCCATACTCTTGGTCAAGAAGAGACTTACATCTGACTTTTTGGTGTCAATTCTTTTGTGCATGTACTTGATCCACACTCATAAGGTCAGGAGCAGGCAACTAGTGAACATTTCAAAGTGTTCACCATAACAATCATAGTCTAAGTTCCTTAAAATATCACCGAAGTGACTCTAAAAGCTCATGTCCAATCAAAGACCTCAGACGATTTTTTTTACAATTTTCAGTTTTGAGGACACTCTTTCACATGAAACCTGGGTGCAAGCAAGTGTAAGAAGATAATAATATCAGTATGGCATACTATGACTGCAGCCGAGAACAGGATCACACGCACCCATACAAGTCTATGGATACGTGTGAAACATCGGATGTCATTCAAATACAGTCTGATTACCAAGGACACAGACAATGGAGAAGATGGAGAAATTACTTTCTCAATCTTCTCCACACCTGTACTCAGATTCTCTCAAGCAAAAGAATCGGATCACACAAACATGGCACTTGGATCAAACTCTGGCAGAGTTTGAAACCAGTGACAGTAGCATAATCAGAGCGATTGTCTCGCATAAGAGAACATACGTCCGTGCAAATGTAGCCTACAACTCACATGATTGAAAATGCCGAGTACCTTGTTCCTACATGTAGACATCAAGCCTGACCTTCATAAAAAAGACATCTCAGATATAATGAAGCATGACTGAACATTATTAATGATGAAAACAGGGATACTACTCACAATTCTAAGATCTCAAAATTCAACTCCCTCGTTATATTGTCTGGTGTAGGCTAAATATGGCAAGGAAAAAATAAAAGTTAGCAGAAAGCAAAATACAGGTAAAGCTCCTAAGATAATGACAGTAGGCTTCCTATAAATTTACATGGTGTTCAAAGTCTTATTTCATGTTGACAGATCTCAAAATATATCTGTGCAGGGACATGATTGTGGTCACAGAGGTCATGACCGGGCCCGTGAGGGGTCCACAGACTTCAGCGCATTCGGATGTGAGGCTTTGGATGCACGTTCAGCTGAAATGTATTGTGAAGCAGAGACCCACTTTGTCCGTGCGCTGCAATACAGGCAAGCAGCTGACGTTGGTGTGCATGAGTGGGGCGCATGACAGTGACATCATGCGCTGCCTAAAGGCCCTGTCACACACACAGATAAATCTTTGGTAGATCTGTGGTTGCAGTGAAATCATGGACATATTGTTCCATTTGTACACAGCCATAAACCTGTCACTGATTGTGTACAATTTCACTGCAACCACAGATCTGCCGCAGATTTATCTCTGTGTGTGACAGGGCCTTAACTCTTGCACACTGAAGTAAGCTGCCAGCTTTAGAAGAGGACATCACGCGGCAGAGGAACAGAGGAAGGGGAGTAGAATTTTTTTTCTATAGAACAGCAGCAAAACAGAGGACATATACACCAGGATGGACTCAGGATGGGGGACATATATAATAGGATGGGGGACATATATGCCCCATACCCTGGTATATATACCTGGAAGGGCGCATTGGTACATAATACGGAAGGGAGGGCACTATCCTTATAGGATTTAGAATTCTAAAAGGGTCCATACATATGGGGGGAGGGGCAGGTTCAAATTTTGTACTGGCGAATCAGTGGACTCTAGTTATGCCACTGTCTCTGTATGGTAATTTAATAATAGGAAATAATTCATGTGAATACCTTTCATGATGGGGAAATTTCCTACTTTTGAGCTCTCATTTTTACTTCCCTTCTTTCACGAGCCAAAACTCTTATTTTTCTGTCCATTTATTCGTATGAGGGCTTGTGTTTTTGAGTGAAAAGTTGTACTTTTGATTGGCACTGTTCATTTTTAAACACATAGCGTACTGAAAAAAGGGAAATGAAATCCAAGTGCAGTGAAATTGGAAAAAACAAAACAAAACGCTATTCTGCCATTGCTTTTGGAAATTATTTCTACAGCAAACATTGTATTGTAAAAAGAACATTGCAATATGTTTCTCCTCATGAGAGTAGGCTGCGTGCCCACGATCAGTGTTCACAGCACAGCACAGCAGGATGGGATTTCTAGGAATCCCGTGCCAGTGTGCTTGTTTTCCCCGCAGCAAACACTGACCTGCAGTGCGAGTTTCCGAGCCGCAGCATGTCAATTGTTTGCTGCAGAGTCGAAAGTGTTATCCGTAGGGGGAACACAAGCGAGAGATGCGGTCTCCTGTGTAGAAGACTGGCGGCCCCGCAGGTCAGGACCCGCCACATCCAGGACACAGCGGGTCCTGATTGTGGGCATGTACCCTTAAGCTGTGTGTGCACAGTGCATTTTTTTATGCAGATTTGGTGCAGTTTATCATGCAGTTTGTTACCCAAATCTGCATGTCTATCTTTATGCCAGCAGAGTCGATAAGAATTCTGAAGTGCTGTGCTCATGTTTAATTATTTTTTCCTTGCAGATTTGGGTGCAGAAAATAACCTGCAGCATGTCAATTGTTGGTGCGTTTTTTTCCTGCGTTTTTTAGCCCTTCCACTCATTGACTTCATGAAAATAAACACACGTTTTTCTGCCACAAGGTGCAGATTTTGATGCAGAAAATTGTCTGCGGCGGGTGCACATACTCTTACGGCAAAACCAAAAATGTCCATTGTTTCATTATTTTAGTGAGGGGGTTGTGATGCCATTTTCTGAGACCCGTAAAGTTTCAATCTTTTGAACAATGGAGCTATTTGAGGGCTTATTTTTTGTGTGACAAGACCAAATTTTTAATCGCATGTTACAGCATTCATTTTTTTATTGCAGAGACCAATAAAACCATAGCTTGGCATTTTTTTGATTTTTTTCGCTGTTTACGGTGTTTTCGAATCATGTTTTTATATTGTGATAGATCGGACGTTTCTGAACAAGGCAATATCAAATATGGGTATTTGTTAATGATCTTTATTTTTAATGGGGAAAAAGGGTGTGATTTGAACTTTGTTCCCTTAGGTGACTTGAACCTATGATTGTCTGATACTATATACTGTTATACCATAGTATTGCTGCATATAGTAAAAGTGACCTCCTATGAAGACCAATCACAGGCTGGGTTTCAAGGTAGCTCCATGATGCAGACACGGAGGTCTTCAACAGACCCCCTGGCAATCATAGCAACCTGTCGGTGACCCGCCACCATGTCATGGGCACACCTATGGGCATATACAACACTTCCCTATGCTGGCATGCTGTTAATGCCACTGGCAGAGTTTAACAGAGGCATTTAACATGTTAAAAATCATGGATGGCTCTTTGCTAACCCTATAGTTGTTAAAGGCAGGTCCTGGCTGTAACACACGGCCATTACCTGGTATGTATGGTGAGAGCTGACCTCATAGACATTTAAATTGCAAGAGGGCCCCCTCCCCTCACTGCCTCAGGGCTCTTAAAGGCAGTGGCTGGAGAACTATCTTTATATTTTATTACCTCACATCACATGACAGCCAGGCCAGAAATGTCCCTCTGCTGCTCCTCTCAGTCTACAATGGTGCTGCTTGGGCAGGCTCTGCGCCAATCACTGCACAGCTCCTTGCTTGTGCTGATGTGGCCACAGAAAGAAAACTAATTCTGATTGGCTTGCACTGCAACCAACCAGTGTTAGACTGTCACCACCGCTGTCCAGGGTTTTGAAAGTGGAGCTGGAGACGCAAGCAGGGACAGATGATCATGAGCTGGTGAGTGTGTTGGCAGGCTGAAGCGATCAAGCACCGCTGCTAAGAGAGATTAGGTAATACAACTGCAGCAGCAGTAGGTGATGTGAAGGCACTGCACTGCACTTCACATCAACTTGTTGTTTTAGCGCAGGCTAAAAAGTAAAGAGCAAATGACACCCCTCGGTGCATGCAATTAGAATACTGAGCAGGGCAGGAGGAAGCAGCTGCAGTGCTGGACTGGGGGTGGGGCCCACCGGAGGATTCTCCAGTGACCTAGTGTGCCAGTCCGACCCTGCATATTCATTTACAGTGTATACACACAGACATACAGTAAAGTTTAGAAATATTTGGACAGTGACAAATATCTGTGATTTTGGCTCCGCAGGCCACTATTTTTCATTTAAAATTAAACAACTCAGATGCAATTGAAGTGTAGACTTTCAAGTTTTAAAGGCAACCTATCACCAGGTTTTTGCCTTAACACTAGAAGTCCCAAGAATTTCAAGCTCCATAGGGTTCCAATGGTAGAAATGTTAAATGACCCCTCTCTGTGACTTCCAGTGTTAAGAGTGTAAGGTCCAACATTTCCATAAAAAAATAAAATAAATAAATCGTTATTTTTATATAGCGCTAACATATTCCGCAGCGCTTTACATACATCAGGAACACTGTCCCCATTGGGGCTCACAATCTAAATTCCCTATCTGTATGTCTTTGGAGTGTGGGAGGAAACAGGAGTACCCGGATGAAACCCACGCAAAGACGGGGAGAACATACAAACTCCTTCCAGATGTTGTCCTTGGTGGGATTCGAACCCAGGACCTCAGCGCTGCAAGACTGCAGTGCTAACCACTGAGCCACCGTGCCGCCCTTGTTGTGTCTTCCTGCTCTCGTCCAAGATGGAGTCTGTTGCCTCGTCTTGCCCTTGAACTTCCTGTCTGCCCTGCTTATAAGTCCCGGTACCAGACATTCCTTGCTTGACCATTTTGTGCTGCTGGTTCCTAAGTCACTCCTGGCTTGTTTCTGGACTTCATGCTGCTGCTTGTTAGTTCTGTGCTCTGCCTCATTACTGCACAGCTGCCTGCAGTCTATGGTGCAGTATCCTGATCCTGGCTGTGGTTCCCTTTCTTCAAGACGTCTAGGAGACGAGCTAATACTGCTGGACTTCCTTGAGCTGTAAGAACTTAATGTCTCTGTTCAGTGATCAGTGTACTTAATCCAGGACTCAATCTGTACAGGCTGTGTTCTGGACTTGTGTGGGCCCTAGAAAATACACTGATGATCATTTGATTGCTGTGTGCACTCCTGCATATTGTTTCTGGAGATTCTCGTATTAGTGCTGGCTGCACTCCTGGATTTCATTTCTGAACATTCACGTATCAATGCTAGTCGCACTCTCGTTTATTATTTCTGGACATTCACATAGTAGTACGGTTTGTACTTGCATTTAAGTTGTAGTTGCCTACTGTTACTGGAAACCATGGACATCACCAAACATTGGGTTTCCTCCTTTGTGAGGCTTTACCGAACTCCACTGCAGCTGACTTCTGTTGTTACTTGTTTGTGGGTCTTTCTGCCTTAAGTTTTGTTTTAAGCATGTAAAATGCAGCTCGATGGAGTTGAGATTCGGTGATTGACTCAGGCATTGCAGAATATTCCACTTCTTTGCCTTTAAAAAAACAACTACTAGGTTGCTTTTGCAGTATGTTTTGGGTAATTGACCATCTGTACTGTGAAGCGTTGTCCAATCAACCTTTGTGCATGGTTGAACCTGAGCAGAAAGTATCACCCTGTACACTTCAGAATTCATTCGGATGCTTCTGTCCTCAGTCACATCATCAATAAATACTAGTGACCCAGGGACATTGGAAGCCATGCATGCCTGGCCATGACACTGCCTCCACCATGTATTACAGAGGATGTGGTGTGTTTTGGATCATGAGCCGCTCCAAGCCTTCCCCCATACATTCTTCTTCCCATCATTCTGGAAAGGTTGATCTTAGTTTCATCTGTCCATAAAATGTATTTCTAGAACTGGGTGGCTTCTTTAGATGTTTTTTGCAGAAGTCTAATCTGGCCTTTCAATTTTAAAGCTGATTAATGGTTTGCACCTTGTGATGAACACTCTGTATTTGCTCTCATGAAGTCTTCTCTTTAAGGTAGACTTAAGATACCAAAACACCGACATCCTGGAGAGTGTTCTTCACTTGGGTGGATGTTGTGAAGAGGATTTTCTTCACCATGGAAAGAATTCTGAGATCATCACAATTGTGGTCTTCCAGGCTGTTTTTGAGTTCTTAAGTTTACCAGTACGCTTTTTTTTTTTATTAAAGAATGTACCAAACTGTTGATTTGGCCATTCCTAACAATTCAGATATCTCTCTGATGGATTTCTGATTTTTCAGCCTAATGATGATCTGTTTCTCTTACACTGAGAGCTCCTTTGACTGCATATTGTGGGTTCACAGCAAAAGAGATAATTGTCCAATTACCTTTCGTCCTTTGAAAAAGAGGCAGTTACATATGAAAGAGCTGTTATTCCTAAACCCCTACTCCAATAAGGATGCGAATACCCTCAAATTAATGCAGAGTCTGGACTTTAAATGCATATTGATTATATAACTATATATTGGATAGGTTTCCGTAAACAGCTAAAATGAAAAAAACTTGTGTTATTGTCCAAAATATTTCTGGGCCTAACCATACATTATATCATAAAAGTGAGTACACCCATCACATTTTTTGAGTGCACTTACCTTCATTACCAGCGCTTTAGACATTAATGACTGTGTGTTGAGTTATTTATACAAGCTGTACACTGTCTACTGTATATTGTATCAAAGTGTCATATCTTCAGTGTTGTCCCCTAAAAAGATATAATAAACATTTACAAAAAAATGTGAGGGGTGTACTCACTTTTGCAATATAGTGTATTTGCAGGGGTAAAATAGGTATTAAACACATCATCAATAGCCTAAAATATCAAGAAGTATTAGCTACCTCTTACATTCCCAATCATAAAAGAGGTCAAATTCTGTAGCAGGATGGTGCTCCATCTCATACATCCATCTCTACAACAAAGGTCCTCCTGGCAAAAAAGATCAAGGTGCTCAAGGACTGGCCAGCCCAGTCACCAGACATGAACATCATTGAGCATGTTTGTGGTAGGATGAAAGAGGAAGCTTGGAAGACAAAACCAAAGAATCTAGATGAACTCTGGGAGGCATGTAAGACTGCATTCTTTGCTATTCCTGATCACTTCATCAATAAATTGTATGAATCATTGTTCAACCGCATGGATGCAGTCCTTCAAGCTCATGAAAGTCACACAATATATTAAATATGTCTCTAATAGCACCACAACTTCATTCACCAATGTTAAGCAACATATCTTTGTATTAGAAGTTAATTATTTGTTTGAATTTCACATTACTTTCTGTGGGCGACAAAACTTTTGTCTTGTCAAAATCTGACCTTTCTGTGTTCATTAAATGATCAACATTTCAGCTTTGCAGCAACTTTATTTTCATAACCTAATCCAAATTTGGGAAGGTTTCAGCTTTCAAGAGAATAATTTATAAAACCAATGGATGAATTTAAAGTCAGGTTATAAGCTTTTATTTACATAACATGGATAAGCGACAGAACTTCTGTCAGGGAGTGTAAAGAAAATAAGAATGAAGCGAGCACTTCATACTTAACGAGGCTCCGGCCCAGCTGTACGCTGCTCCCGCGCTGCTGTGCACTGCTCCTGCAGCCTACCTGGGCCGCTCATTATTGCTCATTTCATATGAACTGCTTTCCCCGCCCACCGACCGGGCCTCTGTAATTAGTTGCAGTCAGATGCACCCCCAGCCTGTGTGACAGCGTCTGCCTGCATCCAGTCATCGCTCATCACGGCTCATTCATTCTGCATTCACAGCGGGCAGTCGTGCTCTATGGCCACTCGCTGTGATATTCAGATGTAGCAGAGCTGGAGTCACCATGGGATCTCGTGTGGATTACTTTGGACCTGCAGGGGTGTGTTGGTGTAAATAAAGGGGAGAAAGAGGGTGTTTTTTTGTATTTTAGTCCAAATAAAGGATTTTTTCCGTGTTTGTGTTTATTTACTTTCACTTACAGATTAGTGATGTGGGTGTCTCATAGACGCCTGTAGAATCAGTGATCTAGGATTTAGTAGCAGCTGTGCGCTGTTATTAACCCCTTATTACCCCGGGTCAAAAATGCAGTAAGGATAGAATATGGTTTCACACCAAATTTGCATCCCTTTGCCCAAAAATGCAAATAAAGTTGTTTTTTTCTGCCAGGAGGTGCAAAATTAGTGCAGACGATTTCAGCACCAAATGTGCATTTCTTGGCAGAAAACCGTGGCAAAAATCACGACACAAAACCTTGACAAAAATCGAGGGAAAAAAATGCGTTTTTTTTGCCAGGAGATGTGCTGTAGATTGGGTGCAGGAATATGATGTAAAAATTTCATCACCAAATCTGCATCTCTTGGCAAAAAAAACCCTGTGGTTTTCTGAGAGGAGATGCAGGTCTGTGAACTCAGCAACCTCATCTGAGGTCAGATTACCTGCAATCACAGGTGAAGGACCCTGGGAACCTCCAGCTGTGACCGAAAATGACTTGAGTGATGTCACCGCTCATTGTGCAGCTCATTCATTCTCTGCACTAACAGTGGGCAGTTATGTTCTATGGCCGCTCGCTGTGACTTGGATGTAGCAGAGCTGAATCGCCGTAGGATCTTGTGTGGATTACTTCAGATCTGCAGGTGTGTTTGGGGGGTTAATAAAGTGGTGAAAGAGGATGGATTTTTGCATTTTATTCCAAATAAAGGATTTTTTCTGTGTTTGTTTACTTTCACTTACAGATTAGTGATGTGGGTGTCATAGACACCTGCCATCACTGATTTAGTGTTTAGTAGTAGCTGCAGGCTGCTACTAACCCCTCATTAACCCGATTGCCACCGCACCAGGGCAATCGGGAAGAGCTGGGTAAAGCGCCGGGCTTGTCACATCTAATGGATGTGACAATTCCTGGTGACTGGAGGCTGATATTGTTAGGTTGGATTTCCCCAGCCTGAGAATACCAGCCCCCAAATGTGGGGCTTTACTTTGGCTGGGTATCAAAATTGGGGGGAACCGCACATCGTTTTTTTAAATTATATATTTAAATAAAAATTAAAAAAAAAGCCACATGCGGTTCTTCTTCTTTTGATACCCTTCAAAGATTAGTGCAGGGCTGTAGTTGTAGCCATGGGCTTTATCTGTGCTGGTTATCAGAATATGGGAAGGGGGGGGGGCCCTGCACCAATTGTTTTACTTATTTATTTTTATACCACGATACTGACGGTAGATGCTAGAGTGTATGGGCTCCTTCCTGATATGATGTCATTTTAACACGCCCCTTATCACATGAGCGTGTTCAAAATGATTCCAGCGAGAATAAACATTATTTTTCTAAGTCCACGTGAGCATGGAGTGTAATAAAAGTGGGGGTCTGGGGGTGAGACCTCCAAATAGAGGGATTGCAGGGGGGGGCCAAACCACCCTTACATGATTATGGTGGACAAGAGGAAACATCACCACGTCCACTAACTAAGCCAGTAACGCCCACTAACCTGGAATGAGCCCATATATTCTAGGTGCACGATAGATGCTAGAATGTATGGGCTCCTTCAGTTACACAGCTTATCCTGCCTACCGACTGTCCTGGTGCCTGTGATTGGATGCAGTCAAGTCAGCTGACACGCTGCCACTCAGGGTGGGAGCGTGTCTGACTGTAAGGCTGGTTTCAGACGTTCGTGTTTTAGGTACGTGTGACATCCGTTTTTAACACGGATGTCAAACGTACCCATATTACCCTATTGTGTACTCACACAGTCGTGTTTTCACATGGATCGTGTGGTCCTGCTTTTTCACATGCAGGCATGTCCGTTTTTTCTCCGGCAGCATGGGTGTCACACGGACCGCACACTGATGGGATCTGTGTGACATCACTGTGACACGGACTGGAGAAAACACGGATTTTTAAATAAAAAGATTTTCTATATTTACCTGTATCCAGCGATGCTGTCTCCGGCTCTGCTGCCTCCCGCTCCTGACCCCCGCTCATTATTTTCATTGATTATTCACTGCAGTGAGCAGCTGGGAGCAGGGGCATCACGGTGACAGCGCTGGAGACAGCACCGCTGAGGACAGTATCGCCGAGGTCATCGCTAGTGACAGGTGAGTATCCTACCAGCAGTGTGTGTGCAGGGATGTCCAGGAGGTAATCGGATTTCCCAATAAACTCTGATGACCTCCTGATGACACCCCTGCGACAACTGCGCTACAGCGAGTGTCACGATGATGACTTCCAGGGGTTCATGAGAGTTCATTGGGAACTCCGATGACCACCTGGATGTCACTGCACAAACTGCTGTATACTCACCTGTCCCCGATGATGTCCCCGGCGGTGCTGTCCAGCGCGGTCCCCGCGATGCTCTGGCTTCCAAATCCTCGGGCAGTGAATAATCAATGAAAATAATGAGCGGGGGTTAGGAGCGAAAGGCAGCAGAGCAGAAGACAGCATCGCTGAATACAGGTAAATATAGAACACCTTTTCATTGCAGAGACACGTGTTTTACCCGGTACTTGTCACACGTATGCAAACATGGATGTCACACGTGTGACCATAACCATGCGTGTGACTGGTACCTGATTTAACACGGACGTCTGAAACCGGCCGAATTAGCGGCCCAGGAAGTGAATGAAAAGCAGTGTACAGCCATGCAGGAGCCTTGGTAAGTCCACCGCTTGCGCTCTCATTCCTTTATTCTTTCTACCACCATTTTTAATCTCTGGATTCTGCTCCCCATAGACTTATATGGGAGCCGGATTCCGGACTAGGTCATGGGCCTTAAAATTACTGTTGGGAGAAGTTGGCTTCAAATATTGAGAACCTGGAGCAGTTTGCAAAAGAAGAGTCCAAAATTCCAGTTGAAAGGTGTAAGAAGATTGATGGTTATAAAAAGCGATTGATTGCAGTTTATTCCAAAGTGTGTGCAACCAAATATTAAGGCTATGCGCACGTTGCGTTCTATTCCGCAGCGTGTAAGTCACTGCATGTGCGTCTCAGAACGCCGCCGAAAAGCTGCGTTCTGAGACGCATTGTTACTGCAGAATTCCTGCTGAATACATGCGTTCTGGATGATTCCAGAACGCACATTTTTGACAGTGTTGTCCCACTCGGCTCTGCAGCATCCCCATAGACTTGCAGCAGAGCCGAGTGGGACTGCACTGTCAAAAAGAGCATGGCTGGCTGCGAGACAGTGCCGCACGATCAGAATGAACTCGGATGAACTTCACCCGACTTCATTGTGATTGCGCGGCTCTGTGCGTGTGCCGTGGCTTGATTTGCGGTCACACTTGTAGGACTCACCTGTGATCGCAAATCCCCTGAGTGACTGCAGTGAGCCGCGCGATCAGCTGTGCTTTGACTCAGGTTGTGGCCACAGCTGCAGTCCTCCACCTGAGAGCGGTGGCCACGAGTAACCTCAGTGACAGCACAGCTGATCGCGCGACTCACTTCAGTTGCTGCATGGAGATCACAGGAGCGGCGGTGTTCTACTGCCGCTCCTGTCAGCTTCCAATGTAGCAGAGCTGAAAGCGTCGTGGGACCTTGCGTGGATTACGTCAGACCTGGAGATGTTTTTGAGGGGTTAATAAAGTGGTGAAAGAGGGTGTTTTTTTGTGTTTAATTACAAATAAAGGATTTTTTGGATGTGTGTGTGTTTATTTTCTTTAACTTACAGGTTAATCATGGAAGGTATCTCGGGGAGACGCCTGTCATTATTAACCTAGGACTTAGTGGCAGCTATGGGCTGCTGCCATTAACTCCTTATTACCCCGTTTGCCACCGCACCAGGGCAATTCTGGATGAGCTGGGTAGAGTCCCGGGACTGTCGCATCTAATGGATGTGGCAATTCCGGGCGGCTGCTGGCTGATATTGTTAGGTTGAGAATCCTGAGAATACCAGCCTTCAGCCGTGTGGCTTTACCCTGGCTGGTATCCAAATTGGGGGGGGACCGCACGTCGTTTTTTTTTTAATTATTTATTTATTTTTTACTGCTCGATATAGACACCAGCGGCTGTGATTGGTTGCAGTGAGACAGCTGTCACTCAGCGTGGGGCGTGTCTGATTGTAACCAATCATAGGCGCCGGTGGGCGTGGAAAGCAGGGAATTCGAGTTGGATTAATGAGTGGCCGGCATTTTCAAAAGAGAAGCCGCCACAGTGTGAACGCTGTGCAGTGCCGGGGATCGGTGAGTATGAGAGAGGGGGTGGGAGGGAGAGACTGACATGGACAGAGAGAGAGATGGAGACATAGAGACCGACAGACAGACCTGCCTTTGTTATGTCAAAAAAACATGCGGATCGCAACAAATATGCAGTGCAAATGCAGTGCTTCACATTTTGGCAGCGTTTTTCTACAACTCATTGATTTCAATGGGTGTAGAACGCTGCCAAAACGGACAAAAGAAGTGACATGCTGCTTTTCTAAATGCAGAGATTTTGTCAAATTTTTGACAATCGAAACGCTGCGTTTCAAAAAGCATCGTGCTCACGGATTTTGCATTATTCCCATAGACTTTGCAGGGGAACCAGAATGCATGCATTTTGACAATGTGACGCTGCAGAAATGCAAAAAAAAAAAACCACAACGTGCGCACATAGCCTAAAGGGAACCTGTCAGGTCCTGTATACAACCAAAACCAAGAGCACTTCTGGTTGCATATTTCTAATCCCTGTCTAGCAGCCCCAGCCTATAGTAGCATACATAAAGACAGCTTTTGAAAAAGTATTTCTAAAGATCCTTTATGATATGCTGATCACGTCAGCGACTAGTCGCAAGGGTGTTAGTTCCCTTGGCTAGTCACTCCCCTTAGCAAGTAATCACGCCCCTGTGGGTGTGCAAACATATTAATCAATGCGCAGCATCAGAGGCATGGTCGCTCACTTCTCTGCTGCCACCATGTCCAACGCTGGATTTCGGCTCAGTGTGCATGATCTCTAGACTTTCGGTCGGATCATTAATTACACAATTTTTGTGTAGCTGTGAGGTTTAGATCGTCTGTTATTGTCTTTTAATGCAATGTTGTAGTGACGA
This sequence comes from Anomaloglossus baeobatrachus, assembly GCF_048569485.1. Taxonomy (NCBI): domain Eukaryota; kingdom Metazoa; phylum Chordata; class Amphibia; order Anura; family Aromobatidae; genus Anomaloglossus; species Anomaloglossus baeobatrachus. The sequence goes on along the minus strand of NC_134353.1, from coordinate 884,321,318 downwards.
AAAAAACCCATAATTCTGGCGTTTTGATTTTTTTTTATATATATGTCCTTTATCGATCAATTAATTGATTTTATATTTTGATACATCGGGCATTTCTGAACGCGGCGATACAAAATGTGTGTATTATTGATTTTTAGTACTGTTTTATGTTGAAGGGGGCAAAAGAGGGAGATTTGAACATTTAGGCTAAGGACACATGGGCATTTAGCATTCGATGCGAGAGCATCGGATGCATTATGCTAATGAACTCCGACTCCCGCTCTACAGCGAGCGTGCTCAGAGTGTCATTATACTGTGCTGTGATCGGATCACAGCTGCGGAGGAGAGGGAGGGACTAATCTCCCCATCTCCTCCATTATCAGCTGATGCGTATATTGCACTGCACGCCGCTGTAATGCGAGTGCAGTGCGATGTTTCTCTGGCACCCATAGACTTGAATGGGTGCGAAAGAAAATGAATCAGATTCCACCTGTAGCATGCTGCGATGTTTTCTCGGTCTGATTAGAAAAGAAAAAAAAATATTGCATATGGATGCGGCCCCATAGAGTAGCATTGGTCCGAGTGGAGTAAGATTTTATTATCGATCGCATTCCATTCGCTCAGTTTTACTCGCCGTGTGTCCTTAGCCTTAGGTTATGTGCCCACGATCAGGATCTTGCTGCATTCAGAATGCAGCGGGTCCTGATCTGCGGGGCTGCAAGTCTCCTCTGCAGGAGACCGCAGCTGCTTGTACCCACAACCAGGGTTCAGTGTGCTGCGGTCTCTCGCTTGTGTTCTCCACACGGAGGGTGCATGCGAATTGACATGCTGCGGTCTGGAAAGACGCTCCGCAGGTCAGGGTTTGCTGCTGAAAAAACAAGCACAGTGGGCACGGGATTTAATGAAATCCCATCCACTATGCTTGTACTTTACATCGCAGCGTTTTGGATGAAGCTGAAGCATGCAACATCCAAAACACTGCAACCACTGATCGTGGACAAGCAGCCTAAAGGCTACTTTACACATTGCGTAATCGGTCCCGATATCGCTATTGTGGGTACCCGCCCCCATCTGTTGCGCGACACGGGCAAATCGCTGCCCATGCCGCACAACATCGCCCAGAGCCGTCACACATACTTACCTGTCCGGCGACGTCGCTGTGACCGGCGAACCGCCTCCTTTCTAAGGGGGCAGTCCGTGCGGCGTCACAGCAGCGTCACTGAAGCGTCACTGAACCGCCGCCCAATAGCAGCGGAGGGGCGGAGATGAGCGGGACGTAACATCCCGCCCACCTCCTTCCTTCTGCATAGCAGCCGGGAGGCAGGTAAGGAGAGCTTCCTCGTTCCTGCGGCGTCACATGCAGCGATGTGTGCTGCCGCAGGAACGAGGAACAACTTCGTTACTGCTGCAGTAACGATTTTTAAGAATGGACCCCCATGTCGCCGATTAGCGATTTTGCACGTTTTTGCAACGATGCAAAATCGCTTATCGGTGTCACATGCAACGGCATCGCTAATGCGGCCGGATGTGCGTCACAAATTCCGTGACCCCAACGACTCCGCATTAGCGATGTCACAGCATGTGTTTTTTTTTTTACATTTTTTATTGATTTTACTAGCCCCCTTAGGGAACTTTATACCTGCACTGTCCGGTCACCACTTTTGATCAGAGCGATGCGTCAGCATCCCTCTGTACAGCAGAAATGCTGTGATCCTATGATTATTGATGCTCTGCCGCCATTCACAGGACGTGAGTCATGACAGTAAGGCGATGTGCACATGTTTTTTCATGCGTTTCCGCAGCGTTTTGAACTGCAGCGTTTTAATGCAAAAATGCATGCGTTTTGGATTTCCAAGCAAAGTCTATGGGAAATAGGCATATTGTGTGTGCACTATGCATCCAATAACGCTGCGTTTGTTGTGACAAAAATTTGTCAAAATCTTTGCGTTTGAAGAAGCAACATGTCAATTGTTTTGAGCGTTTTGGCAACATTGAAGTCAATGAGAATTATCAAAACGCATCCTAAAAGAAATTTGTAGCGTTTTACATGCATTTTTCATGCTAAACGCATGCTTTTTTGACCAAATCAAAGCATGTGTTTTTGGCATTATAGTGAGGTCAAGAGGTTTCCATTTGCCCTCACATCCAGCCCGACTATAAAAAATGAATTGAACAATACTTTTACTTTATTTTGAACTTAACGATTAAATCTCATTAATCATTTTCGGTAAATTATCATTATACAGTGCTGGCCAAAAGTATTGGCACCCCTGCAATTCTGTCAGATAATACTCAGTTTCTTCCTGAAAATGATTGCAATCACAAATTATTTGGTATTATTATCTTCATTTATTTTGCTTGCAATGAAAAATCACAAAAAAGAAAGAAACAAAAATTAAATAATTTCACACAAAACTCCAAAAATGGACAGGACAAAAGTATTGGCACCCTTAGCCTAATACTTGGTTGCATAACCTTTAGCCAAAATAACTGCGAACAATCGCTTCCTGTAATCATCAATGAGTTTCTTACAATGCTCTGCTGGAATTTTAGACCATTCTTCTTTGGCAAACTGCTCCAGGTCCCTGAGATTTGAAGGGTGCCTTCTCCAAACTGCCATTGTGAGATCTCTCCACAGGTGTTCTATGGGGTTCAGGTCTGGACTCATTGCTGGCCACTTTAAAAGTCTCTAGTGCTTTCTATCAAACGATTTTCTAGTGCTTTTTGTAGTGTGTTTTGGGTCATTGTCTTGCTGGAAGACCCATGACCTCTGAGGGAGACCCAGCTTTCTGACACTGGGCCCTACATTATGCTGCAAAATTTGTTGGTAGTCTTCAGACTTCATAATGCCATGCACACGGTCAAGCAGTCCAGTGCCAGAGGCAGCAAAGTAACCCCAAAACATCAGGGAACTTCCGCCATGTTTGACCTTAGGGACCGTGTTCTTTTCTTTGAATGCCTCTTTTTTTTCCTGTAAACTCTATGTGGATGCCTTCTCCCAAAAAAGCCAGACTGGAGTTTGCCAAAATTTACCTGAGAAAGCCTAAAACGTTTTGGAAGAATGTTCTCTGGTCAGATAAGACAAAAGTAGAGCTTTTTGGGAAAAGCCATCAACATAGAGTTTACAGGAAAAACAAGAGGCATTCAAAGAAAAGAACACGGTCCCTACAGTAAAACATAGCGGAGGTTCCCTGATGTTTTTGGGTTGCTTTGCTGCCTCTGGCACTGGACTGACTGACTGTGTGCATGGCATTATGAAGTCTGAAGACTACCAACAAATTTTTCAGCATAATGTAGGGCCCAGTGTGAGAAAGCTGGGTCTCCCTCAGAGGTCATGGGGTCAACGCACAATCCTGCATTTAAGGGACAGACACGGCCAAGGACGTTTATATACACATCCTTGGTCGTGAAGGGGTTAAACAAAAGTAAAACTCTACGTTTGGTATCTACGAACTCGTACTTACCTGAGGAATCATAATGCCAGGTCAGCTTTACCATATAGTGAACATGGTAAATAAAACCCCCACAAAACAATTGTATTGCAATTTCACCACACTTGGAAGTTTTCCCTGTTTTCCAGTACAATATGGGGCAGAAAGAACGGTGGCATTCAAAAGTACAACTCATCCCGCAAAAAACAAGCTCTCGTGGCTATAGTGACAGAAAAATAAAAAAAGATATGGCTCTTGGAAGGAGAGGAAAAAACATAACAAAAATAAGGAAAATCAGCAGGTGGTGAAGGGGTTAACACATGCATTTCTGTAATATATATACACACAGAATACACGTGTCTTTATATATATATATATACACACACACATATACACACACACATACATACACACACACACACACACACACACACACACACACACGTGAGCCGCACTAGCCCCATCTCCATGGTAACAGTTACGTTCGCGCTCCATATCAGAACATCAGAACACGTCGGCGGTGACGTCACCACGCTCTCTTTCGCCCTTCTGCATTTTGTCCTTCGGCTGTTACCGTAGCTCCGTTCCACACGCAATATGGCGGCCTCAATGTCACTGGCGCTTAGACAAGTGTTGTGGGTTAGGAAAGCACCGACGGCCATTCTCCCCCCGACCAGGTAACTGAGTGCAGCCGCCGCCTGTGTGTCAGCCTGTGTGTATGTGAGGGGCTGGGCTGTGTGTGATGCAGTGTGCTCAGGCTGGGCTGCTGTGTGCCCTGCACTGACACTGGGGACGTCGTGCTGTGGGTATACTGTGTGCAGTATTCAGTGCAGGCTTATTCATTATTATTAGATTCAAACTGTGGAGAATGGTGACGTGTCATGTAGTATTGGTATTACCAGGTGTGAGGTGATAGCTGAGCCCTGGCTGCTTCTTATGGTGAAACCCACGTATACTGTATCACCCATCACATTCTGGCCCCTGCGCTCGTCGGTCGCTCGTCTCTGTGGTCCTTTCCTATGTGACGACGTCAGTTCAGGATCCACCAATGTAACATTGGTCAGTAAGGGCTTCGCGAGTGGGTAGCGTAGGGCTCGGCGGGGGGCGGCTTAGGACTTGGCCTGGGGGGGGTGGGTGTTGGCGTACTGCTTGCGAGCAGGGCGATTTAGGACTTGTCCTGGAGGGTAGCGTGGGGGGCTTAGGGTTCACCCGGGTTGCGGCGTAGGGCTTTTTCCGAAGTAGGGTTTCCCCTGGGGGTTGGCATAGGGCCTGTGAGTGGGGTGGATTACGGCTCAGCCTAGGGAGCGGCATATGGTTTGTTCTGGGGGGGTGGTGTAGGGTTTGTCATGGGTGGCGTGGTCCCAGCACCACTCGTCATGCGCACTATGAAGCCGGGTGTATGTGTCCTGGCTTCATAAAGGTCTAGTGCACATGACCGGAATTGCTGGGACTTCTGATCTTGTGCACTGAGCCTAAAGGGTGCTTTACACGCTGCGATCTCATTAGCGATGTGACACGCCAGATCGCAGATGTGATCTGCCGAGATCGCACATAGGTCTTTTTATAGCGCCGGTTACATGTGCGATCTCGGCAGATCACATCTGCGATCTGGCGTGTCACATCGCTAACGAGATCGCTAGTGATATCGCAGCGTGTAAAGCACCCTTAAGCCTGAAGTCTGATGCGGTGACAACGGACACAGGTACTCGCGTCCATGCCGATGACACTGGGCAATGGGCTTTGAATACATATTAGCACAACCCTGTGGGTGTGATATCATGCTAAGAGGCTGGACTAGTTGGGGGAAAAACGCCCTTACTACTAGTCCCTGCTCTCATTAGCATATCATAAAGTATCTTTAAAAATACTTTTTCTAAAGATCCCTTTATCTATGCTAGTGTATACAGGGACAGTAAGGCTATGTGTGCACTAGGCGTTTTTACCCGCGGATTTACCCGCGGTTTTGCTGCGGAAATTTCTTGAGAAATGTTTGAAATCTTTCTGCAGACATTTCCCAGCAAACCTATGGGGAAAAAAAATAGCTGTGCGCACGCTGCGTTTTTTTTTCTCAAGAAAATTCTTTGAGCAGAATTTCTTGAGAATTTTTTGAGAAAATGTGCAAGTCACTACTTTTCCGCAGGTGCCTGCGGTATTTCACTCCATTCACTGTAATGTAATCGTGAAATACCGGGGCTATACCGCATCTAGCAAATGATGTGCGGTATACCCTCGGTATAGCCGCGATTTACCTGCGGTAATGCTCATCACTCCCTGCGGTTTTGCAGGAAGTGATGTCATTATGACAGAAGAGGAAGCGGAGCAGAGTAAACACACACACGTTAGGCTAGTTTCACACCTGCGTTGAACGGGATCCGTAGCATTGCATTGTGTGACGCATGCAACGGATGCGTTGCATATAGTGGCACAACGCATGCTACAGATCGTACAAAATAACGCAGTCCGTTGTAGTTTTTTTTCCCTTGACTTTACACATCTGAGCATGCGTAGTTGTGTAAAGTCAGGTGCGTTAACGGAATCCGTCAAATGACGCAATCTAACGGAATCCGCCACCATAGGCATCCATTATAAAAACAACAGACGCCTAACGGATTCCTGCAGATTGCGTTTTTTTGACACTCCGCCAAGCGCAGAAAAACGTTACATGCTGCGTTCCATCCGCCCGACTCGGCGTCAAAATAACGACGCTGCGTCGTCCAGCGGATGCAACGCAGACACTTGCGTTACAGTGCGTCGTGCATACAAGTCTATGGAGAATAGCGCAGTGCGTTAACGGACTGCGCTAGTCTCCATAGTGACGGACTGCGCTGAACGCAAGTGTGAAACTAGCCTTACACTCCCTGGACGCCGCACAGAAGCACGTCCGTGTGACCTCCAGGTGCCCGTGCAGCCTGTGTCCCGCTCCAGCCCCGCCGCTGCCAGCACTGCAGTGTGTCAGTGTCTGCCCGCAGTATCAGCAGCTTCTCACCCTGCAGTGTCAGTGTCTGCCCGCAGTGTCAGCAGCTTGTCACGCTGCAGTGCTGGCAGCCGTGGGGATGCCGAGCGCTGCTGTCAGGTTAGATGAGATCATTACCTGCTGTGACGATCTCCTGCTCTGCTGACGTCACGGGCTCTCGCGATACTGCTGAGAACGCGGCGGGCATAGAAGTCAGTGACAGCGCTGACATCAGCAGTGCAGGAGATCGTCACTGCAGGTAATGATCTCATCTAATCTTCTGAAGTCAGCGCTCGTCATCCCCTGCAGTGACCTGGGCTGACCTATTGATGTTAGCTCAGGTCACTACATTGCTCTCCCAGCCAATGGGGAACATTCTGTTCTTCATTGACTGGGACAGTGACTATGGTATGGATCGCCGTGGGACCCCCCCCCCCCCTTATTGGATTACGCCGGACGTGGAATTGATTATTCTTTTCAATAAATTGGTGAAAGAGGGAATGTTTTGGGGAGTGTTTTTTAAAATAAAACTTTTTTTGTCTGTTTTATTTCTTACTGACTGAGTTGGTGATGTCGGGTATCTGATAGACGCGTGACATCACTAATCATAGGGCTTGATGCCAGGTGACATTACACATCTGGCATCAACCCCATATATTGCCCTTTTTGCCACCGCACCAGGGCAACGGGATGAGTTGGGGCGAAGCGCCAGGATTGGCACGTCTAATGGATGCGCCACTTCTGGGGCGGCTGCGGCCTGCTATTTTTAGGCTGGGGAGTGTCCAATAACAGTGGACCTCCCTAATCTGAGAATACCAGACCACAGCTGTCATCTTTACCGTGGCTGGTGATCCAATATGGGGGGGACCCCACGTTTTTTGTTTTAAATTATTTAATGTAAAATAACAGCGTGGGGTGCCCTCTGTTTTGGATTATCAGCCAAGGTGAAGCTGCCAGCTGTGGTTTGCAGGCTGCAGCCGTCTGCTTTACCCTAGCTGGCTACAAAAGATGGGGGGACCCCACGTCATTTTTTTAAATTATTTATTTATTTTTTGGCTAAATACAACACTAGGCACCCTTTAGTGCCACATGAAAGTCACTAAAGGGTGTCAGCTTAGAAAATGCAGGGAGGTGGGGCATTATATATGTCTTCCTCATCTATCTCTTTATCTCTCTATCTGTCTATTCCTCTATCCATATTTCCCTCTATCCATTATCTGTCTATCTATTATCTATATTATTTATTGCAGTTACAGCATAAAAAACCGGAAGGACCAACCTGCGGAAAAACCGCATGCGTTTTTCCCGTAGTTTTGGTGCGTTTTTTTTTTCCGCAGATGCGGTAATCTTAAACTCCCAGAAGTTTCTCAAGACATTTTCTTGAGAAAAATCACTTTTCTAGTGCGCACATAGCCTTAGGCAGGGATTAGCAATAAGCACCCAGAACTGCTCGTGGTCCTTGCTGCATATTGGACCTGACAGGTTCACTTTACCATTAGTCTAGGTTCATGACATGAATTTCAGGGGTTTTGTCTTTATATTATTACTGTTCTTTTTGTGAAACTTTAATTTTAGCGATTTAGCTTACAACCTCCATACTGGAGCCTTGGGCACGATGGAAGAACACGTGTAGTTTTTTGGAAAGAATTGGTTTATTTGCTAAACTTACATTTCAATTGTCTTTTGGGGAGAATATACAGTAAATGAATAAAAAATGGCAATGAGCAAAGCCAAATTTAAAGGGAACCTGTCACCAGGTTTTTTCCCTTTTGACCTGCGGACACCACCAGTGAGCTCTTGTATACAGCATTCCAGAATACTGTATATAAGAGCCCAGGCCGCTCTGTAGAACGTAAAAAAACACCTTTATATTACTCACTTAGGAGGTGGTCCGGTCCAATGGGCATCGCTGTTCTTGGTCCGGTGCCTCCTGTCTTCTGATCACCGTCCTCCTGCCCAGCCCCATGTACATGACGCGTCCTACGTCATTCACAGAGAGGCCTCCATTGTGTTCCTGCGCATGCGCACTGTGATCTGCCTGGCAGAGGGCAGAGAAAAGTATTGTAGTGTTCATGCGCGGGCGGTCTGACCCTTCCTCGTGCATGCACATTACAGTACTTTGCTCTGGCCTCAGCCAGCTAGATCATAGTGCGCCTGCGCAGGAACACAATGGAGGCTTACTTATTAAGTGAGTAAAACCAAGCAATTTACATATTAAAATTAATTTACATTTCAGGAACAGAGGGTATTTTTAATTTTGTTTTGATAGAATGGTAGAGTTGGAAGGGACCTCAAGGGCCATCGGGTCCAACCCCCTGCGAGTGCAGGTTATCGTAAATCATCCCAGCTATATGTTTATCCAGTTTCCGCTTGAAGATTTCCATGGATGGAGAGCTCACCACCTCCCGTGGTCGCCTGTTCCACACTTTGACTGCCCTCACTGTCAGAACGTTTTCCTAATGTCTGATCTGAATCTCCTTCCTTAAAGTTTCATCCCATGGCTTCTTGTACTTCCTTGTGCTAATGAGAATAGGGGAGTTCCCTCTGCACTGTGACTACCTTTCAGATATTTGCAGACAGCTATTAAGTCTCCGCTCAGCCTTCTCTTTTTCAAACTAAACATCCCTTTTCTATTAGTTGTCTTTGAGATGGTGGCCTGCCCGATAGTTTTTTGTGTCTTACCTGAAGCGCCTAAAATACTGATGAGGCTTAAAAAAAGTGACAGAACATGTGCATGGCAAGTTGTTTTAGCATTGCTAGGCATATGGTCATACTTTTTGATGTTTTTTGGGGGGAAATGCAGATCTGCTATCTCAGGTGGAACCCACCTGAAAATCCGCATACCCTTACTGGCCACTTCTTGATTCTATCAAGAGTTGACGGTCTGCCAGCTAGGAGGAGTGCAGCCTTTACAAGTGCTTTGCTACAGAGTTTGCAATTGCTGCTGCGACCGGTCCGGATTCCTGGATCCAGCTTTTACACCCTGCTCTTCTCCAATGCCGCAGCGCAGAGTTGTGGCCGTCTGTTTTAGCCATGCCGCTCATTGATCGGTCAGTCCCGTGGCCCTCTTACGTGTAGAAAGCTGGCAGGCTGGGGAGCGCTGCGCTCCTGAAGACTTCATGAAAATAATTCATTAATCTTGATTGATTTATGCTGATTTGTTTCTAAATTGCACTGTTATTGTCAATATGAAGCCTCATCCGAAAAGTATTTTTCATAATTTGGTAAAAAAAATAAAAAATTGTTATGCTTGTTGTTTTATTGTGACCTTTCCAAAATATGGAATGTAAAAAATGCTAAAAGAAAAGCCAAAATCAATATTTATCATCCCACCCCACAATTGTGGGTTCATTGCGCCCAGTATGTTGTGTAATGATGGTTGAATCGGTCAAAGAGTACCGGAGGTCTGATGATGCGGCTGCACAATAAAACTGTCACTCGCAATGCCCCCCTGGTTACTTTAATTATACGTGTAAGAGCCAAATTAGATGCATAAATCATGTGTTTACATATCTGATAATTGTATTTGAAGGGTTGCAGTAAAGAAGACCAGAGTACGTTCCGCCTGTAAAATATTCACTCACCCTTGGACGCATTTTGTGTTTTGTTGTGTAACTACATTAAGTCCCAGAAAGACACTTTAAAGGGTATATGTCAGAGGGTTTTCTATGTAATCTGAGCGCAGCATGGTGATGGGGCAGAGACCCTGATTCCAGTGTTGTTGCTGTCTAGACTGTGTTCCTGATCCAATAAAATCAGTGTTTTATCAGCAGGAGATTATCATTACAGGACTAGGTGTCTCCTGCCATGTAGTCCTGCTGTGTAATCTCTCCCCACCACTGATTAGCAGCTTTCTGTCAATAAGTGGTGTGGGCGGGGTTATACAGAGCTCAGAGAACTGACAGATCTGCAGCAAAGAAAACAGTGATTGTATCAAAATGACAGCAAACAGCTCAGTAAGTGACACATCACTGGAATCAGGGTCTCAGCCCCTACATAAAGCTGCTCCCAGATTACTTGGGAAAAACCTGGTGACTGATTCCTTCTAATCTTATTGTGACTGCATTTTCTCCATTCAATGTTTTTCATAAAATACTGAACACACAACCTGTGACAGCTGCAGGTTTATTGGCGGTCACTTAGTCCTATCCGAATCGCACCTCCCTGGCTGCATCTTAGTCCTGCTCCACCGTTGCCCCGCTACAGCTGTATAGTGATCCGAGGCAGCCAGTAACGCCTCCCATGTCACTCGTCGTTCCATCCGTCCTTCATGGCTTGGACCTCATTCACACATCAATGGTTCACATATTTGCTCAATCCGTTTTTGGCACTCGTACCCTTTAGGCTATGTGTCCACGGTAGAATGTACCTGCGGATTTTTCTGCATGAAAATCCGCGACTTTCGCGGCAAATCCGCACCTTATTTTTGCCGTGGATTTGCCGCGAATTTGCCGCGGATTTTGATGCGGATTTTTTTTTTCTTTTCCCTATTCTATACCCAAAATCCGCACCAAAATCTGCAACAATAATTGACATGCTGCAGATTTTTCCGGATCAAAATCCGCGGCAAATCCGCCGCGGAAAAATCCGCAGCATGGACACAGCATTTCCAAAATGCCATTGAAATGGCTTGGAAGTGCCGCTGCTGCAGATTTTCGGTAAATCCGCGGCAAAATCCGCAGCGTGGGCACATAGCCTTATAGTCTGGTGCTGGTCACATGTATGCATTTTTGTGGACCGAGTGGTCAACATCAAATAAGGGAGACTTGTCCAATCCCAGTTATTGAGGAAATTCCCAATGCAAGTCTACGGGTCAGTGAAAAATCAGACAAACTGGGCGGCCATCGGGGAGCTGGCCCATCCTCACTGGGTGTTGGAATGGTGAGGCTGGGTTTTTTAAAAAATTTTTCTGTTTTTTTTTTTTTTGTTTTTGCTTTTTTTTTTTTTTCTTCAAAAAACTGATGTTAAAAACTGACAAAACCTGATGACATTCTGATGAAACCACTGATTAAGCTCAGACCAATTTCTGCTTGAGAAGTCACTGATGTGAATAAGGCCTTAGCGTTCCCATGATGAGTTTTTATTGCTGTATATTCACTACAAAAAAACTCAGTGTCTTACAGTCCAAGCAAAGTGGATGGGATTTGGAGAAATCTCTTGCCCTCTGTCTTTGTAGGCTGGTTTCAGACATCCGTGTTTTAGGTACATGTGACATCTGTTTTTAACATATATGCCACACGTACCCATGTTATTCTATGCTCTTACTCACCCGGCCGTGTTTTCACATGGACCGTGTGACCCCGCACGCACACATGGAGACATGTCCATTTTTACTCCGGCAACATGGGTGTCAGATGGACCACACACTGATGTGATACATGAGACGTCAGTGTGACACGGACCGGAGAAAACACGGGTCTTTGAAATAAAAAAATTTCTATATTTTCCTGTATCCAGCGATGTAGTCTTCGGCTCTACTGCCTCCCGCTCCTGACCCCCCCGCTCATTATATTCATTGATCATTCACTGCTCCTCTTAGGACCTGGAAGCCGGAGCACTGTGGTGACAGCATCGCCGGGGACAGTGCCAGGGACAGGATCGCCGGTGATGTGAGTATCCAGCAAGCAGTGTGTGTGCAGTGACATCCAGGAGGTTCCCAATGAACTCTGCTGAACCTGTGAAGTCACGGTGGTGACACACGCTGTAGCACCGATGTCATCAGAGTTCATTGGGAACTCCGATGACCTCCTGGACGTCACTGCGCACACACTGCTTGCTGGATGCTCACCTGTCACCGGCGATGCTGTCACCACAATGCTCCAGCTTGCAGGTCCTAAGAGCAGTGAATGATCAATGAATATGATGAGTGGGGGTCAGAAGCGGGAGGCAGCAGAGCCGAAGACTGCACTGCTGGATACAGGAAAATATAGAAAATCTTTTTGTTTCAAACACCCGTGTTTTCTCCGATCCGTGTCACATTGATGTCACATGTATGCAAACACAGATGTCATACTGATACGTGTGGCTTGTACCTGATTAAACACGGGCGTCTGAATGGGGCCTTACTCTGTGTATTCTGACCTGCGGTGTGAGTTTCCAGTCCGCAGCCTGTCGATTTCTCCTTTGGATGCGCTGAGCTTTATGTGCAGATTTTCCCCATAGACTTGTATTAGATGCCAAAAATCTACAGGAAAAAGCACCCATGCTGAAACGCACTACAAAGGTGTGGATCTGTACATAACTACGTCCATAAAGCTTTGTCTAAGCCAAATACCAGTAAATATGAAAAATACAGCAGCTTTAGTTAAAGCATGATACACTAACGAGACGAAAAAACCCCCCGCAGCTTCAAAAGTGCAGTAAAAACTAACCTTAAAATAATGAAAAAAAAACTTGTGACCTAATTTACACTGTTTTGTGCACACATATAGGCAGCAGAAAAACCTGCTAAAAATACTGGACTGTTGGCAGGAAAAATGCTGCACATAATCATGTTTTTGTTTCTTTTATTATTTTTTTTTTTTGCCAATTCATTTGAAAGAGTGAAAAACACTGCAAAGAATCTGAAAGAATTGACTTTCTGCAGGTTAGAAACTGCTTCGAATCTTCAAGGTCAGAGCAAACTGTGCACGAGAGTCAGAAGTCTTTCATTTTGCTGGCACAGCACAATTCTGCTTTTTTTTTTTTTTTTGAGGCAAAAAAGTGTGAAAAAGTAAACATACTGTAGTAGGTGCAGAAAATCTGCAACGTCACACTCCCCAAATTCTCCTGATGGGAGCACAGCCTGAAATGTAAGTTAAGCCAGGCACTCCACACTGATGCTAAAATGATGAATGTAGCCTCAGGCAATGTGTGACTGGTCCAAGTGCTGCCACCATGCTTTACTGGACAGCACACAGCATCACAGATCAGAGTGTGAGACCCCAGAGACTCGGAGCAGCTCCTCTTCTGATCTGAGTTTCTAAATACTGATAGGACATTATTGGTCTGTGTGTTTTCAGAGAAACGTGAGCATCACTGTGCTCGGGTACGCTGGGTGCTCGGGTACGCTGGGTGCTCCGCCACTTGTAGTGTTTGGCTCACACTGGGGAAAACAGTGTGATCGGATGTAGAGTGCACCATACAAAAATGGAAAATCTCTGTCCATCCCCCCCCCCTTTAGAAGTGATCTGTTTATGGCTGGCTACATGTGGGCAGAGACCTGTACTGCCGAATCAGTGACTTCCATTAGGATTCAGCTCAAGGCTATATCCAAAACCGAACGTTATCCAAGTCCGGCTGCACCTGCTGAACCGAACTTTCAGATGTCCGCTCATCTCTAGTTTTTGGAGCGTTTTGTTGTGATGTATGCTGTGGGTACAGGGGCTTCCCGCGGTCGGCACATTGACGTTCTTGGGGCTTTGCTACTATATTTATTTTTTTAATCTTTTTGCAACAGCCAGAACATTCTTTTCTGAAAGATGAAAGCCGGGACACGATGTTCTCAAAGTTTATTTTCCTATCTCGACAATTCACTGTCCGTTTCTCACTTTTTTTCAAATTTAGGGACAAGTTGAAGACAAAATGTTGGCATCCATAACCGTTCTCATGGTGGCCGTATTGTTTACACCTATGGTGGCTTTGCCTGTTAGTAACACACTGGCACAGCCGCTCATTGTCCTGGATTGCTCACCTGTGGCTGCATCGGCGCATTCTCTGCTAAAATGTGCAAGTCTAATTATCTGAGCAACAGAGACACCAAACATCTGGGTCATGGGCATCCAAGCCGCCTTGATACATTTGATGGAGGCCCCACCTCGAAATTCAAGGGACATTTATACACTGCAAGGTGACCAGTAACCCAGTTCTCATTTTTTTGTTGCATTTTCGATCATTCCTCCCCTTTTTTCCCAAAGCCATAAATATATATCTTCCGCCCATATATGAAAATACGAGGGCTTGTTTTTTGCGGTACAAAACTTTAGAATTGCACCATTCATTTTATCACATAGTGGATGAGCAGGTGAGGGAAAAAGCTCAAGTGCATTGGAATTGTGAAAAAAACAAACACAATTCTGTCATTATTTTTGGGGAATTTTACACTGTGCGCTAAAAGTGACCTGTCAATATGGTTCTCCTCATCAGTACGATTACGGGGATACCAAACATGTCCAGGATTATTATTATTATTAATAATAATAATAATAATATTATTATTATTATTATTATTATTATTATTACGGTGTAAATTTAAAAATTTGTAAACTTTTTTTTTTTCTTTTTTTTTTTCTCCGTTTACATGTATATCAACCGGGTGAGTTATTTTTATTTCCATATTCTGATAGATTGGACTTTCTTGAACGCGTCTAATCATGTGTTTTTGGTGTGTGGTTTTTTGTATGTTTTTAAAGGGTAAAAAGGTGAGTTGAACTTTTTTTTTTTTTCTCTTTTCTCTATACTTTTTAAAGCTTTTTGTTCTTTTTTGTAACTACTGCATTTTTTTAGTCCCCTTAGAGCAGTGATCCCCAACCTTTAAGACCTTTGAGAGCCACATTCAGCTCTGAGAGATGGTCGCGAGCCACATCCAGCTCCTGCCGTCCTCCTCCGAGTAATAAAAAGGATACAGTTGTACTCTGTAGTGGTGAGATATGTGGGACACTGAATATGGAAATATAGTCATGCATTACTGTTATGAAAAACACATAAAAATTGAGATACTTGGCACACAAAAATGGCCACATTTTATGTGAGCTCAACAGCCAGCGGCAAGGTGACCTCTTTTTGTTGGGTCCCTACCAATGCTTCTTTGGATTAAAAACCCTCCAATGTATGGGCAGACAGCTACCTCCAAGGAGTGACACCCAGAGCCCCCATTACCGATATAGCAGCCAAAGCTTCTCCACCGACATCACACCGAGGTAGTAAGGCTGGGATCCCCTGGATCTTGGTAATCTCCATCCAGATCTGCTCTTCCATGTGAAGCAACTGACAGAAATCACCATTTGGAGACCTGCTCTTCATAGCTGTTTGTTAGACAAGGTGCTTATGCACCAAGCAGGCACACAGCCACGAGCTACATATCACAGGCCCGCGAGCCACATGTGGCTCCCAAACTACAGATTGGGGACCTTAGAGGATTATAACCTGTGATCGGCTGCTGTCTTGTGCTATATACAACAATGCAATAGTTTTGCTGTATATAGGAAAAATCTGTCTCATTTGAATCCCAGCCACAGACAGGCAGGTAGGTGTCAAGGGATCTCTGTAAAGATTGGAGGTCTTCAGCAGACCCTCAACTGTTATAGCAACCCATCGGTGACCTGTGATCACATCACATAGAATGGCGCTCCCCTATGCCAGAGTGTTGTTAATACCACTGTCAGAGTTCGACACTGGAATATAACAGATTAACCATATCGGGTGGCTGCCTACTCAGTTCCTGGCCCGTAAGCCCGCTCCATAACACCACTTCTGACTTGCACCGTATAACAGCGCATGTTGTGATTAACACTCTCGTTTCTCAATTATCCGGCCATGTAATCAGGCTTCCAATTACCCGATGGACAAGAAAAAGGCTCGTTCGTAGGGTGAAATAATGTTTTGCACCTAATAAAGATCATGATAATTGTCGGTACATGGTTCTGTGTAAGGCTAGGTTCACATTTACGTTGTTTTGCATCATTCACATGCGTTGCTTGACGCATGTGACTGATGCGTTGTACAACGCATGACAAAGAACAGAATTCATTGTCGGACTCCGTTGTGTGCGGGGGGCGGAGCGCGAGGGGGGCGGAGCGCGAGGGGGGCCGTGGCGCTGAGGACATCAGTGTCGCGGGGACTACAGGGCTGAGGACGTGTGTGTGTGTGTGTGTGTGTGTGTACGTACACATGCGGAGTGCAAGAGGGGGCGGAGCCGAGTGGGGAAGTGTCGGCCTCCTTGCACACGTATCCAGGGTAACTAGAAGCAAAGCACTTTTTGCTTGGTTACCCGATATTTATCTTTGATACCAGCGTACACCGCTTAGCGCTGGCTCCCTGCACACGTAACCACTGTAACTATCGGGTAACTAACCAAATCGCATTGCTTGGTTACCCGATGTGTATCCTGGTTACGGGTGCAGGGAGCCAGAGAGAGCATGCGCAGCAAAATCCTACGGATTGCGCTGCTCAAAAAACGTTACAGGCTGCGTTGCTCCCGCCCGGCGGTCAGTTAAAAAACGACTGACCGCGACGCAGCGGATGCAACGCAGCATCATCAGTCGCAATCCGTCACTAATAGAAGTCTAGGGGGAAAAACTGGATTCCTGCAAAATATTTTGCAGGATACCGTAATTCCTGAAGGCTACGGATTGTGACTGATGCAAAACGGAAATGTGAACTTAGCCTAAGGAGGACTTGCGCTTACAAGAGCAATGGTGGTCTGTAGTGTAGATTGCTCAGGGCGCATCGTTTATCTTTATTTTCACTGACTTGTAAGGGTAATTTTGATCCAGGACATGGACATTTGAAAAGCTCTAAGGATTATTGTAGGGATTCCATCAGCATGTATTTGCTCTGTAATCTGAGGTCAATGTGATGGATGAGAGCCTGATTCCAGCAATGTATCACTTACTGTGTTTTGCTGTTTTAATAAAATCAGTGTTTTATCAGCAGGAGATTATCACTAAAGGACTAGCAGCCTCGTGCCTCCTAGTCTAGCCACCCCACCACTTAGTAGCAGCTTTCTGCCTATGCACAGTGTATATAGAAAGCCACCAATCAGTGTTGTGGGCATGGTTATACAGAGCTCTGCTTAGTCTATGTGCCCACGCTGCGGAAAATGCACGGATTTTGCCACGGATTTCTTGCGGAAAAGCCGCGGATTTTCCAGAAATCTGCAGCACAGCTACTCCCCAGCCATTTCTATGGCATTTGGGAAATGCTGTGCCCACGCTGCGGATTTTTCCGCAGCGGAAATCATGCGGATTTTCGTGCGGAAAAATCTGCAGCATGTCAATTATTGTTGCGGATTTTCGTGCGGATTTTGCCTATTCAATTGAATTAAAAAGAATTGCAAAATCCGCGTCTAATCCGCACCTATGAAAAGGTGCGGATTCCGGGGGAAAGCTGCGGATTTTTATGCAGAAAAATCTGCAGATACAGAGTCCCGCGGGCACATAGCCTAAATCTGCAGCAGAGAAAACTTTGTATCATCCAGTAAACTACGGTAAGTGATGGATTGCTGGAATCAGAGTCTCAGTCCCAACTTCAAGCTGCTCTCAGATTACAGAGCAAAAACCTGCTGACAGACTCCATTTAAGAGATTTGTTTTACAGGGAAAAAAGGATGTTGGACTGAGGCCTACAGCTCAGATGTGTGTGTGACTGCCGTCTGTGGGGTCACAGGGTTTATTCCTAGGGTATATCCACTGAGACCCCTTTGCATAGGAGCTGTATACTCGCGCTGGTAGGAATATGTGCAGACTGGTGCAAGTGTAATTCTCCAGCTTTGTAAACCTTTATCTACAGTTTTTGTTCTGGATGCCGACTAGATGATCCTAGATTGTATCCTCTGCTTTTGGGTGGGTTTCAGGTGGGAAAGGTGATGTGCGGAGCGGCGTGCCAGCCTGTCGCTGCCTGCAGCGCTCCCTTGGTGTTCTGTGCTGCTGCAGCGCCAGGATCAGGTGTTCTTTCTGGAAGGTGCCAAGTTCTGTATTTATGTATTTTCTGCAAGTTCCAGCTTTTGTGGAAGGAAGTGCGGCTTATTAATATGTCATTAAATTATGTTACCTGACTTGATGTCTAAAACATGGCTCTGGGTTTGGCACTGAGCTTATGAGAAAGGAGGGGTTTATTTCCCTTATCGCTGCTTCTGCCAAACTTCTCGCAGGGTGACCCGAGACACTTGAAGAAATGTACTCGCTGTTATGTCTATATTTACATTTTTTTTTTTTTTTTTTCCCCCAGATTTCTCAATTTAAAACTTACATTTCACATAGCTCTTAAACCTGATGAGGCTGGTGTACTCACTTTGAAAATCCTTTTTAGAATGACTATATGTATTTTAAATGGTTGAAAGTTTCCCCTCCAAATATTGAAACAAGTATTTATTTATTTTTTTTTTTTTTAGCTCCATGGGGACTTGTTTTTTCTTTTTCCAGGATAAGTTAAAGTTTTTATCGGTAGTATTTTGGGGTACATAAAATTTTTTTGATTACTGTTACACCTCCGTTAATATTTTATGGTATCATGTGCTTAAAGGGAATCTGTCAGATGATTTATTAGTGTAAAATTAATGTTGGCTTTAAATGGGGCTTAAGAAGCGTAAAGCGCTGCGGAATATGTTGGCGCTATAGAAATAAAGATTTATTTATTATTATTATTATTATTATTATTATTATTATTATTATTATTATTATGGAGATCTTTCAGGATCACTAGGTTTTATTGCTGTACATTATCCTGTTATCTTGTTATAAGCGCTGTAAAAGTGTGTGTGTGTGTGGTAATTAGTCAAGCATATGTAAATACAAACTACATATACCATGCTCTCCCCCCATCGCCTTGAAGTGGTGGTATCAGTGATATTAAGGGTATTTCTGCATGCTTCGTTCTTGATTTGACAAAAAAATGCACCCTCTGGCAGACTTGACAACTGTAAACACTGTGTTTGACAAAAAAAGAGGGAATGCACACGGGGTTTTTTTTATTTTACTGTACAATATAAACCTGTCCACTGGTGGCTGTGATTGGTTGTAGTCAGACAGCTGTCACTCAGCGTTGGGGCGGGTCTATCTGCAACCAACTATATGTGCCGGTGGGCGGGGGAAACGGTGAATATGAAATGAGCCTAATGGGCGGGGGAAATGGTGAATATGAAATGAGCCTAATGGGCGGGGGAAACGGTGAATATGAAATGAGCCTAATGGGCGGGGGAAACGGTGAATATGAAATGAGCCTAATGAGCGGGTGCAGTGAATATGAAATGAGCCTAATGAGCGGGTGCAGTGAATATGAAATGAGCCTAATGAGCGGGTGCAGTGAATATGAAATGAGCCTAATGAGTGGACGGCACTTTCAAAAACAAGAGAGACCGCGAGAGCAGTGTGACAGCCGCGCTGGTGATCGGTGAGTATGAAGCAGAGAAAGGGAGATAATTGAGAAAAGTTGGTGACCTGCGTTTTTTGTTAAGAACTGATCCAAAATGCAACAAACGTGATGCAAATGCACAGCTAAACATTTTGGTTGCGTTTTGGACACTCATTCATTTCAATGGGTGATAAAACATGACCAAAACCTGAAAAGAATGACCATGCTGGTTTTGTTTTATTTTTTTAGGCAAAGATTTTGACAAATACTTGTCAAACATAATGCTGAGTAAAAAAAAAAGCAACCTGCGGATGGAAATTTTGATTTCTCATAGACTTTGCTGGGGAAGCAAAACGCA
Source organism: Anomaloglossus baeobatrachus (assembly GCF_048569485.1). Classification (NCBI taxonomy): domain Eukaryota; kingdom Metazoa; phylum Chordata; class Amphibia; order Anura; family Aromobatidae; genus Anomaloglossus; species Anomaloglossus baeobatrachus. Next base: position 884,301,551 of record NC_134353.1, on the reverse strand, counting down.
TGCATTTTGTCATTGACAGTTGCAGTTTCCTACATCTGAGCAGAATTTGCACTGCTGCCCCCACCTATACTCCTCCTGCCTCTCAGCAGGCATAGTGAATGCCCTGAGAGGAGGGTGGAGGGAACAGTGAATATACAAATGGTTTCTACATACGCTTGACCAGCATGCAGGAGACACTGAATGTTACAGAGCTTACAGCAGGATAAAGTATATCAATAAAACGTACTGAGTCTGAGGCCTCTGCCACACTCACGTGAAAATCACGCACGTGCCGCGAGCCACGTATTTTCCCTGAGTGTTGCGTAAGTACGTGTCTCTGGTACATGCGTGCCACGTATGTTCTCTGTGTGCTATCCGTGATAACACACGGAGAGCCGGTAATTTGCATACTCACGTGGTCCGCGCTGCTGTCCGTGGTGCTGATCTTCGGTCTCCGGTCCTGCCGTCTCCCCGCTGCTGCTGGTTGCAGTGAAGTGAATATGCAATGAGCATAATGAGCGGCGGTCGGCAGCAAGTGACAGCAGCGGCAGAGACAGGAGGGCTGGAGAAGGTAAGTAAAGATTTATTTCTTTTTTTCTCCGACACGTGAGTTTTCTTCGGCGCATGTCACACGGAACCACATCCACACTACATCCGTGTGGTACGGGTGCGGGCCGTGTGACACCCGTGATGCCGGAGAAAACGTGGACATGTCAGTGTGTAGAAAAACGCACACACGGACACACGTTCCATGTGGTTTTTACATGTGTGCCTGCTACCATAGGATAGCATTGGTGTACATGTCTCCGTGCCGCCGGTACATGCAAAAAACGTACCAAATGTGTACCGGCGGCACGGATGTGTGTCGGAGGCCTGAAAGGTCTCATTAAGTCCTCTTTAGGCTACTTTCACACATCCGGTTTGAGCTGTGCGGCTCAATCCGGCTGTGAAACCTATGCAATGGATGCAGCGAAAACACCGCATCCTTTGCATAAGTTTTTACACGCGGCCCGTCCGCTTTTTTCCGGTTATGGCATGCTACTGAGCATGCGCAGTGGAAGAAACCACATTCGGCGGCCGGATGCGGGTTTTTTTGCCGGAGCAAAAAACGTGCCAGGGAACGTTCCATCCGGCCGCCGCATTGGCTAAATCTGCCGCATGTGGCAAAAACTGGACGGAACACAAGCCCATGCGGCACAATGCGGCACCAATGCAAGTCAATACTGGACAAAACGAAACCGGCGGCAAAAAACCCCAAACGGTTTTGTTTTTTCAGCAGAGCGCCGGATTGTGCCGCACTTTTGGTGGAGCGATATAAGCCTTTCCCACCATTTGCTGGGATATACCGCTGGCTGGTCCACTAGACTGTATTTTATATTGTACTTTAGACCCTTAGGGTATTTTTTATTTTTCTGAACACCCCCCCCCCCCCCACTTTATGTTTCAATATATTGATATTTAATAAAAGTTTAACGATAAAATTTTTAGGAGTATTTTTTTCTGTGATTATATTTTCGGGTTACTCCCCTTTGATCGTTTTTTCTGTGATTTTATTGTGCCGCACTGCTACAACCGGATGTGTGAAAGTGGCCTTAAAGTGACCCTGTCAGGTGCAATATGCACCCAGAACCAAGAGCAGTTCTGAGTGCATACTGCTAATCCCTGCCTAAGACACACAGCGAGAAAAACGTTGCGAGTGGAGTGTGATAAAACATCGCATTCCACTGGGACGAATATTAGCCTGTGTGTCAGCGCATATGAGCGATTATTTTCTCAGCCCTAATCGGCAGGGCTGTGGAGTCGGTAAGCCAAACCTTCGACTCAGACTCCTCAATTTCCCTTGCACCAACTCCGACTCCCACATATATTGCTTATAGTTAAGTTAAAATATATTTATTGGATACAACTTTAGAACACAAACTGTAATAAATTGTAAATATGTAATACACTATGTAATATACAGTAGATTACATATATATCTTGTGTGTGCATGTATAAAATAAATATATATATATATATATATATATCTCTATCACTATGCAATACACTATGTAAGTGGCAAAAAACTGTTTTCAACAAAAACCTAGTAAATAAAATTTGTGCAGTCTATGAATTTGTTGTAAGAAATAGAATTGCCTCCATCAGAGCCTCCTTCGCAGATGACCTCAAATCTGGCCTAATAATTTTAAGGCTAGAGAACAACCTCTCTACAGTAACTTGGGTTGGAGGCAAAGCCGTAACCACATGGGCAACATCTCTAACAATTTCCAGGTATAAAGGAATTGCCTCATGCACAGTCACTTTTGATGAACGGTTGAATTTTTCTATTTCTTTGAGAGCAAGTGAAAAATGTTACTGAAATCTGGTCAATCTGCTGCTATAGGAGACGGAGTGAAATCTTTTTCCTTGCGGCAACGCTTTGCCTGCTCCATGTCATCCAAATACTTGTCAAAGTTAAACTCCTCATCTGATGAGGATGAAGATATGGCAGCAGTTGCACTGTCAGGCCCCTAGTCCTCTTGCGCCTGGCAGTCCTGTAGCCGCTCATCCTAACTGCTACCTCACTCAAAGCTTCTTTTCCTTTAGTAAGCTGTTGATCATCAAGCAGTATATGATGACTTGGGTCCACATACACAGCTGCCAGAAGAATGTTATTGTCCAATAGCTGTGTCTCTCTCCGTTTCATTGAAGCAGAAATGCCATCTGCGATTAAACCTCCTCTTTGGGACAGGCAAAATAACAAGTTCTTCCACTCCCTTATGAAAATGCCAGGAGTTAAATCCTCAGCTTGTATTTTTTTTTGTCGCGGTAAATGGGTGATTAAGCAATTCCTTCAATTCAGCCACCTGTGTCCATTGACCTTCATTTAAGGTTACTTGAGGGTTCACCATATCTATAAGAAATGATTTTAGTTCAAGCAATCGCTCAGTCATTAAATAAGTGCTGCCTCACCGAGTGTCTTGATTAACAATTGCCCCTTCCCCAGCACTTCTCTTCAAGATGGAATCAATTTTAGGGGTTCTGGCGGCAATAACCAACTTCCTCACTTTTCGAATCAGATTTCCAGCATGTCCGCCCAGTTTCACACATCCGGCTTTTCGCCGATTTGGCGGATGTGGCGCACACCAGTACAGTACAATACAGTACAGAGTGCAGCGCCACAACGTCCGGGTCACATGCTCCGGTCACATGAAAGCATGTGACCGGCGTTTGTCGCACTGTCACTGTACTGTATACACTGTACTGGAGTGCACCGCATCCGCCAAACCGACGAAAAGACGGATGTGTGAAACCGGGGTCCCTCTTGCAGACTCTCTCTTATTGCCAGCTGCAGCGTGTGCACAACACAGCGCATGTGATGAATAGGAAAGTGTTTTGAAGCAGCTTCAACAAGATCATCTAATCCTAAAGTATCATTTTGCTGTTCTTCTGTTGTAATATCTGTTTGTTCCTCAGTTACATGAACAGCGCTGTGGCTCCATCTCACACATACTGAATCCTAAATTTTCTTCTAGATGTTGTTCATTACTCTCATTTATCAGTGTAATTGTACTTATGTTTGAAGCACTGTTCGTTACAATGGCAAGAACCTGTTCTTTTTTGCGTTCCTAATCTTGCAGAACTTTTTCCACTAAGGCCTGGAGAAACTGGCCGGTGTGATGAGCTTTACTATCTTTTACTGACAGTGTCTTACTAACAATTTCTTTCTTGTCACAAACATATTGAACATTGATGGCAAAATAATTCAGTGAAATGCAGTGACTCTGGGATCCCAGCAAAGGCAATGGGTGACAAGATAGGACATTCAGACACAGCGTTCTGTGAGGATCCTCACAAAGAATGAGCAGTCTGTGGTGTTTTTCTAATCTGCTTTTGCTATTGAAAGCATTATTTATGAGCTCAGAAACCTTTCAGGTGATGCGGTTTTTTATAAAGCTGATCTGCTTTTGCAGCTGAAAAACGTATCCTCAAAAAACACAGCAAAAACGCTGTGTGTGAATGCAGCCTTAGATCAGGAATAGAACAGACATTTATAGGACATTTCATAACTTTCCCGAATTCCTATGAAAACATTTTCCTCACACTCTGCATTGCACTACTGTCCCCAATTTATTATATATTTTAGGAGTCAGTCGGTGCATTTTATACCGACTCCACCAAAATGAGCTCCGACTCCACAACTCCGACTCCGACTCCACAACCCTGCTAATCTGACCGAGAAAACAATCGCAGCATGCTGCAACTGTAATGCGAGACTTTCTCTCGCATCTATTCAAGTGTATGGGGCGAGAGAATAATCGCACTGCACTCGTGGTACACCGGTGTACCCCAAGTGCAGAGAGGGAGAGAAATCCCTCCCTCCCCTCCGCAGAGCCGGTCCGGCCCCCGCAGCTGAGGTCCACTCGCACAGTCGGACCTCAGTCGCAGGGACACTAGCATGACACTCGGCTCTGCTGTACTGCCAGCATGAGCCCAGTGTCATACGAGGATCGCACTAGTGCCCCGTGTGGCCCCGGCCTAACCGTCCTTGTATCTAGTAGCATTTAGATATACTTTTTTTATAAAGATCTCTTTATTATATGCTAATGAGTGCAGGGAGTAGTTGCAAGGGCGCTCATTCCACCCTCTTAGCACACCCCTATGGGCGTGCTACCATGCTAACGTGCTATTCACTACATGTGTCCGTTGCTACAGCCTCAGAACTCCGGGCACTGCGCATGAGCAGGTCACAATCACCGCCCTTCTGGTCATGCGCACTATGAAGCCAGGTATACACGTTCCGGCTTCAGAGAGGTCTAGTGCGCGTGACCGGAAGTGCCGGGAATTGTGATCATGCGCCTAAACCTGGCGTCTGAGCCTGTAGCAATGGAGACAGGTAAGTGCATCACCGCTGGTGATGACACTGGCCAATGATCATTGAGTAGCATGTTAACACGCCCCCGTGTACAAGCTAACATGCTAAGAGGGTGGAATGAGCGCAGGAAATAAAGTCCTTGCAACTAGTCCCTGCTCTCATTAGCATATCATAAAGAACACACACAGAACTGTTCCTGGTTATGGGTGCATATTGCACATGGGACAGGTTCCTTTTTAAAGGGGTGGTTCACTGCTTAGCTTTACTAGCCCCATCGATAAAATGTTCAGAAACAAGGCTTCTCTCAAATACCTTATGTTGACAATAGTGCCTCTGAGTGCCGCTGATCCCCATTGCATGACCTCTGAAATTCTGTGATATCACGTCAACTTCCAGTTGACCCGTCATCACCGAGGCAGCCCCAATCTCAGTCAGTGACTGGGCTGTGTGCGGAGTTTTACTGCTCGTCACAGCCCAGCATCTCGCGCACTCTCTCCTTTGCTGCAGAGCTTCACAAGCAGGAGCGATTCTGGACTGTGATGTGCGCCCACTCCGCCCACAGCCAAGTCACTCGCTGAGATTGGGGCCGCCTCGGTGATGTCGGGTCAACTGGAAGTTCATGTGCTATCACCAGATTTCAGAAGTAATGAAGCCCAGGGTTCCCGCAATGGGGATCAGTGGACCGTAATAGCACCGCTCAGAGGCACTATTGCCAACAGAAGGTATTTGAGAGAAAACTTGTTTCTGAACTTTAGATCGATGTGGCCAATAAAGCTAAGTAATGAACCACTCTTTAAAGGGAACCTGTCAGGTGTAATATGCACACAGAACCAGGAGCAGTTCTGGGTGTATATTGCTAATCCCTGCCTAACCGTCCCTGTATACGCTACCATAGATAAAGAGATCTTTAGAAAAAGTATTTCTGTATTTCTAAAGAGTTTTTCTGATATGCTAATGAGCGCAGGGACCTGTCGCAAGGGCGTTATTTCTTATGCTCTTTCCACCCTCTTAACATGTTAGCATGTCCACAGGGGCGTGCTAACATGCTAGTCAGTGATCATTGCCAAGCGTCAACAGCGGTAACACGCGTACCTGTGTCCGTTGTCACAGCTTCAGACACCATATTTAGGCACAGTGCGCAGGATCAGAATGCCCCGCACTTCCGGTCATGCGCACTAGACCTCTCTGGAGCCGGAACCCATACGCCTGGCTTCATACTGCACATGACCGGAAGTTCTGGGACTTCTGATCATGCGCACTGACCTTAAGCCCGGCGTGACAGTGGACACAAGTACGCGCGTCACCGCTGATCACGCTGGGCAATGGGTATTGAGTAGCATGTTAGCATGCCCCTATGGGCCACTGTGGGTGTGCCAAGATGCTAAGAGGGCAGACTAGTCTGGGGACATAATGCCTTTGTAACTAGTCGCTGGCCTCATTAGCATATTGTAAAGGGTGTTTAGAAATACTTTTTCTAAAGATCCCTTGATCTATGCTACTAGATACAGGGACGGTTAGGCAGGGATTAGCAATATACACCGAGAACTGATCATGGTTCTGGGAGCATATTAGACCTGACAGGTTCCCTTTAATAAGATTTGCGTTGTTCTTGGGCTCAGTACGATTAAGCAATACCAGATTTATATACCGTATATAATGTGTGTGTGTGTGTATACAGTTAGGTCCAGAAATATTTGGACAGTGACACAATTTTCGCGAGTTGGGCTCTGCATGCCACCACATTGGATTTGAAATGAAACCTCTACAACAGAATTCAAGTGCAGATTGTAACGTTTAATTTGAAGGTTTGAACAAAAATATCTGATAGAAATTGTAGGAATTGTCACATTTCTTTGCAAACACTCCACATTTTAGGAGGTCAAAAGTAATTGGACAAATAAACCAAACCCAAACAAAATATTTTTATTTTCAATATTTTGTTGCGAATCCTTTGGAGGCAATCACTGCCTTAAGTCTGGAACCCATGGACATCACCAAACGCTGGGTTTCCTCCTTCTTAATGCTTTGCCAGGCCTTTACAGCCGCAGCCTTCAGATCTTGCTTGTTTGTGGGTCTTTCCGTCTTAAGTCTGGATTTGAGCAAGTGAAATGCATGCTCAATTGGGTTAAGATCTGGTGATTGACTTGGCCATTGCAGAATGTTCCACTTTTTTGCACTCATGAACTCCTGGGTAGCTTTGGCTGTATGCTTGGGGTCATTGTCCATCTGTACTATGAAGCGCCGTCCGATCAACTTTGCGGCATTTGGCTGAATCTGGGCTGAAAGTATATCCCGGTACACTTCAGAATTCATCCGGCTACTCTTGTCTGCTGTTATGTCATCAATAAACACAAGTGACCCAGTGCCATTGAAAGCCATGCATGCCCATGCCATTGCCATCACGTTGCCTCCACCATGTTTTACAGAGGATGTGGTGTGCCTTGGATCATGTGCCGTTCCCTTTCTTCTCCAAACTTTTTTTCTTCCCATCATTCTGATACAGGTTGATCTTTGTCTCATCTGTCCATAGAATACTTTTCCAGAACTGAGCTGGCTTCATGAGGTGTTTTTCAGCAAATTTAACTCTGGCCTGTCTATTTTTGGAATTGATGAATGGTTTGCATCTAGATGTGAACCCTTTGTATTTACTTTCATGGAGTCTTCTCTTTACTGTTGACTTAGAGACAGATACACCTACTTCACTGAGAGTGTTCTGGACTTCAGTTGATGTTGTGAACGGGTTCTTCTTCACCAAAGAAAGTATGCGGCGATCATCCACCACTGTTGTGATCCGTGGACGCCCAGGCCTTTTTGAGTTCCCAAGCTCACCAGTCAATTCCTTTTTTCTCAGAATGTACCCGACTGTTGATTTTGCTACTCCAAGCATGTCTGCTATCTCTCTGATGGATTTTTTTCTTTTTTTTCAGCCTCAGGATGTTCTGCTTCACCTCAATTGAGAGTTCCTTAGACCGCATGTTGTCTGGTCACAGCAACAGCTTCCAAATGCAAAACCACACACCTGTAATCAACCCCAGACCTTTTAACTACTTCATTGATTACAGGTTAACGAGGGAGACGCCTTCAGAGTTAATTGCAGCCCTTAGAGTCCCTTGTCCAATTACTTTTGGTCCCTTGAAAAAGAGGAGGCTATGCATTACAGAGCTATGATTCCTAAACCCTTTCTCCGATTTGGATGTGAAAACTCTCATATTGCAGCTGGGAGTGTGCACTTTCAGCCCATATTATATATATAATTGTATTTCTGAACATGTTTTTGTAAACAGCTAAAATAACAAAACTTGTGTCACTGTCCAAATATTTCTGGACCTAACTGTATATATATATTTTATGCTTTGCACATTTGTACACTAAAAACATTTTACAAAAAAAGATTGATCTTGCATCGTCGCACCCTGAGAGCTGTAATTTTATTTTTCAGCCAATGGATGTGAGATGGGGTTTGTTTTTTGTGGAACTCATTAATGTCTCTAGTATACAATTTTTTATTTTTTTTTTTTTTTCATAAGAATCGCCTTTTGTAGTCATTTATTTTTCCATGTCATGATGATGAAAAAGCTACTCTGTAGTTTTTGATTATATGCACAGCATTCACTGTGTAGGATAAAAAATTGACTCTATAATGCACAGCTGACACCCACCTGTGGCATTGTCACTCATCGGGGGCGCTAGTCACTTATTAAAAATTGGCAATGAGGAATAAGGCTCAGTAATCACTGCCGTATTGGTGGTCATTAAGGGGTTAAAGAGAGCCTGCAATTGTTCTTGTTCATTTTCCTTTTATGTCCATCAGAAAAGGTGACTGACTTTTTTTTTTTTTTTGGGTAAAGGAGTTGTGATTTCAGGGAAATGTTGGCGATCAGAACGAGTGACGGCTCCTGTAATATTTTCTCGGGCCTTTGTTTTGGAAGCGTGTTGTTGATGAATTGAATAAAGGGACATTGCTATCGATTGTGAAAAGCCCGTGTTTAGTGAAAACGACCTGGTATTTTTGCTTTCAGACATTTCCCATTCCAACACAACACCATTGTTTAAAAGTCCTAAGTCAGACATTTTTCCATAAGGTCCCGGACAAGGGGAGAACTTTCCGTCCAGCTGGCATGTCCTCCACTGGTTCCTCTACACAGTGGGGGAAATGGCCGTATCGTCCTGCGGTTACTTATCTTGGCGGTGGCCGGAGGCTTTATGTAATGCTGCTTTCACTGCCTTCCTTTCCATTCTTCATTAGTTGGGTTTTTCACTTATAGTAGTATTTGTGTTAACAATTGGTGTTTTTCAGAGAATATATACAGTTGAAACCAGAAGTTTCAATTCCCTATCTAAAAAGACACATCTGCAGGTTTTTCCTCACTATTTGACATGAAATCAGAATAAACCTTTCCCATTTTAGGTCAATTAAGAACCAAAATTATTTAATTTGCCAAATTCCAGAATGAGAGCGAGCATAATTAAAGGCATTTTTATAATTTTCTGCAAAGTCAAAAGTTTACATACATCTCATTAGTAATTGCTACCATTGCCTTATACTGTGTGACTTGGGTGAAACATTTTGGATATCCTTCCACAAGCTTCTTACCATAGTTGGGTCCATTCCTCCTGACAGAACTGGTGTTACTGAGCCATGTTTGTAGGTCACCTTGCTCACTCCGTCCTTTTCAGCTTTGCCCATACATTTTCAATAGGATTGACATCAGGGATTTATGATGGCCACTCCGAAACATTGACTTAGTTATCTTTAAGCCACTTTGTAACCAGTTTGGCAGTATGCTTTGGGTCATTGTCCATTTGGAATACCCATTTGCGCCCAAGCTTTAAGTTTGTGGCTGATGTCTTGAGATGTTGCTTCAGTATTGTCACATAATCTTTTTTTTCCTCATGATGCCATCTATTTTGTGAAGTGCACCAGCCCCTCCTGCAGCAAAACAACCCCACACCATGATGCTGCCACCACTGTGTTTCACAGTTGGGATGGTGTTCTTAGACTTCAAAGCGTCTCCCTTTTTCCTCCAAATGTAATGATTATCACCAAACAGTTCAATTTTAGTTTGTCAGACCGCAGGACATTGCTCCAAAAATTAAGGTCTTTGTTACGGTGAGCATTTACAAGCATTAATCTGGCTATTTCTATGTTTCTTTTGGCATTGTTTTCTTACTTGCAGAGTGGTTTTTCAGCCCATGTTGATACAGTACTTGTTTCACTGTGGATAATAACACAATCTTACCAGCTTCCTCCAGCATCTTCACGAGGTCTTTTTGCTTTTGTTCTTGGGTTGAGATGCACATGTCTGACGAAAGCACTTTCATCTCTGGTACACAGAATCCGCCTCCTTCCTGAGCGGTATGATGGCTGGACTTTCCCATTTTGTTTGTACTTGCATATAATTGTTTGTACAGATGAATGTGGCAACTTCAGGTATCTGGAAATTGCACCCAAGGATGATCCAGACGTACGTCCACAATTCTTTCTGAGATTTTGGTTGATTTCTTTTGACTTTCCCATGATGCTGCACAAAAAAGCAGTGTGTTTCAGGTGTGCATTAAAATACATCCACAGGTGTGTGTCTAAATAATTCAGATGTTGCCAATAATTCAGAAGCTTGAAGCTTCCAAAGACATGACTTCATCGTATGGGCGCTTAGAAAATAACTACAGCACTTCTGGTGTGGTGCACAAGTAGGATCCAATCCCTTGAATACGATAATAAGAAACTTGGCACTCAACAAGATGAAGAACTGATGTTAATTTATTGAAGAATCTTTAAATGTGCTCTGTTCACATTTGAAGATTCTTTGATTCTTTAATAATTTTACATCAATTCTTCATCAGCTTGAGTGCCAAGTTTCTTACTTCTTATAACATGGGCTGTCACCTATTGTTTACAGGCATAGTACTCTAAGGGGGGCTTTACACGCTACGATATCGTTAATGTGTTATCGTCGGGGTCACGTTGTTAGTGACGCACATCCGGCGTCATTAACGATATCGCAGCGTGTGACACTTACCAGCGACCTCAAAAATGGTGAAAATCGTTCACCATGGAGAGGTCGTCCCAAACTCAAAAATCGGTAAGGGTTGTTTATCCATGTTGTTCATCGCTCATGCGGCAGAACACCTCGCTATGTGTGACACCGCAGGAGCGAGGAACGTCTCCTTACTTGCCGCCGGCTCCAATGCGGAAGGAGGGAGGTGGGCGGGATGTTACGTCCTGCTCATCTCCGACCCTCCGCTTTGATTGGCTGGCCGCTTAGTGATGTTGCGGTGACGTCGCTGTGATGCTGAACGTCCGTCCCCCCTTGAAGGAGGGATTGTTCGGCAGTCACAGCGACGACGCCGACCAGGTAAGTGCGTGTGACGCTGCCGTAGTGATAATGTTCGCTACGGCAGCGATCCCAAACAATCGCATGCGCGACGGGGGCGGGTACTTACACGCTCGATATCGCTAGAAAGTGCTAGCGATATCGCTACCGTGTAAAGCCCCCTTTAGTGTAAGTAAACTTTTGACTTTGCAGAAAGTAATAAAAACCCCTTAAACCATTCTCTCTCGCTCTCATTATTCTGGTATTTGGCAAATATAAATTAATTTTCGTTCCTAATTGACCTAAAATGGGAAAGGTTTATTCTGATTTCATGTCTGATAGTGAGAAAAACCTGCAGATGAGTCTCTTTCGATGTGTATGTAAACTTTTGATTTGAACTGTAGATTTCCAGACAGATGTTAGTTAAATCCTCCACAGCCTTGGTGTATATATACGTCCTAGGTCGTGTCCCGTCCCCCATATCCCCCCACCCCCCTGGTAAACATGGGCTCCGGCGGCAGGTCCACGATAATCCGCACACGTTTGCTTGTCCAATCAGCAGACGTGCAGCTAACGGGCATGGGTGGATCAGAGATCCACCTGTGCCTGCTTACTACTTAGATTGCTCTGTCAAAATCTGACAGTGTGATTTAAATGGCTGCGGCGTGGATCGCGCCGTTCCTCGCCGCCATCAGCAACCCTGTGACGCGATCACGGGGTGCCAGTGGGTTGCCATGGTAACATGGGGGCAGCTCATTTCCTGTGGGACCCGACAGAGCGCAGCCACTTACAGGAACGTTGTATTTCTGCTGATCAGAGCAATGCTGCTGTGATCAGCAGAAATGCACAGGCGATCAGATAGTTAGCCTGCGTTTTTAAGTCCAATTGTATAATATACTTGCACTTTGCTGTTTAGAGCATTGTCTATGTGCAATTTGCACACATCCTATGATGCATCAGCTCAGGATGACAGTCTCTGCCTGGATAACACTTCAAATATTTTATATGTTCTTCTGAAAAAGCAAATGTATGATCATGAAAGCTGAAATATGATCTTGTACATAACTATGTGAAAGAAGCTGTGTAGTCATCATCATTATCTGTGATTGCAGCTTCTATCTTTCTTTCACTAGAGGACTTCAGTGGCACAGTCCATACAGTTTTATTATGTAGGAACTTCTACTGAATGAGATGTTGACTCCCTTCAAGAAACAAAACTCTACGTAATTCAGAGGGAGTCCATATGAAATCACATGACGAGAAGTGTACCATGACGTCATATATACAACTGAATAAAGTGGACTTTTGATTGAATCCATAAAAAATTAACAACCTATAGCGCTACTTTACGGTTTGCAGTGGTCCTGTTGGGGGGGAGGGGGGGCATCCGTTCGACCTGTGCTCTCCGCGGCAGGTAAGTCGGCCCTGCGTGCTGTGGGTGAGCCGCGCAGCACACTTTGAACTCGATCACAGATGTCTTTATTACAACCCGTGGGACGGAGGCTGGATGCGCATCATCTGGACATATTGTAACTTTTTTAAACTCATTATTTAATGCTCACTTGAAAAGCTCAGATGTTGGATCAGTCCGGTGGGGTTGGTATGTGATAAACATTCCCATCTGGGTGGGTAAGTATGACCTCAAACAATCTGGTATGCAATTCACCCATACGAAGCGAAGGGAACGACACTTTCAGCTAATTACCACTTCCTCTCCCTTTCAGGTACTTATAATTGGGGGCTATGCAGGAATTACAGGGTCCTTACATTGTAATTGCGCTCTGTAAATGATGTGCTATCTGCTATATCGCCATCCATGTTACTGTGTGTTGGGTTTTTTTTTTTATTCTCTTCTGCAAATGCTTGTAATAATGACTTATGAGCGTGAGACTGAGCAGACCACGGAGTAAGCTGTATCGGTTGTGCAGAAGAGACAGAAGACAGACGGAGGAGTCTTCCCTTAAACCAGCCCCCAGCGGTTTTTGACGTTTAGTACAGCGTCTCTGATTTACGATCTCCCTGAAAAATGTTAATGCAGAGCGGTTTTACCTTCACCGGCCTGTAAACGCTGATGGCTGTTTTAGATCAGATTTGTGGCAGATATTTGGCAGGATTTACTTGCCTCGCAGTATAGAATTAGGTTAGCCATGTGAGTCGTGCAGTGGTCATTCCTTCTTTGGCAACTAGTCTTTCTTTGTATGTTGTGTGGTAGAAACCTAAGAAACCATGTTTTTCCAAAAATTAAGACTGTTTTATACTTTTTCTACCCCGAAAAAAAGCACTAGGACTTATTTTCAGGTAGGGCTATTCTTGGGAAACGTGGTCGGGGGCAAGTTTAGCACCCCCCCCTTCCTTCCCAGGAGACTTATACTTACCAGTCTCTGAGCATATTCATGGCTCCCAGGTCCTCCTGCGATCTTCAGTGGGGGCTCCCAGCAGGTATGTTGCACGCAGTCCTCCCCTGCTTCTGGCCCACACACTCGCATATATCAGATCGCTCACACACATTTAGTCACACACACACTCACCACATCCAACGATACAGATTGATTCCGGCCAGCAGGGAGAAGATGGGATGCAGTGCGGTGGAACGCATCAACGCGTTCCACCGCAGATCCTCTTTGCGTTCCACCGCGCTATGTCACAGGATTCTTTGCCGGCCAGAAGCAATCGGTATCACCCAATGTGTTGGCGAGTGTGAGTGTGCGATCTGATGGTGTGTGTTCTGCCGCGGGTCCTCCCATTCGGCGTGTGGTGTGTATGATTGCGGAGTCTTCTCTCCTTTATTTTGGGGTTGTCTGCTTTCTATAATGAAGTGTCCTGCAGTATTCTTTAAAGGGAACCTGTCACCACTTTTTTGGCCTATAAGCCGCGGCCACCACCACCGGGTTCTTATATACAGTATTCTAACATGCTGTATATAAAAACCCAGGACGCTGTGTAGAGCATAAAAAAAACTTTATAATGCACACCTAATAGTTGTTCTGCGGTGGTTCACGGTCAGATGGGCGTCTCCGTTCTCCGATGCCGGCGCCGCCTCTTTCGGCCATCTTCGTCCTCTCTCTTCTGTAACCACGCTGCATGATGTGCCTACGTCATCCACATTCGCTGGCACTGAGGTCCTGCGCTTGCGCACTTTGATCTTCCCTGAGCAGTATTGTAGTGCGCACGCGCAGGACCAGCGAGTGTGGATGACGTAGGTGCATCATGAAGATGGAGGACGAAGATGGCCGAAAGAGGCGGCACCGGAGAACAGACGCTTATCTGACAGTGAACCACCGCAGAGCGACCGTTGGGAGAGAGTATTATATCATTTTTATGTTCTACACAGCGGCCTGGGCTCTTATATATAGCATGTTAGAATGCTGTGTATAACAGCCTACTGGTGCTGTCCGCGGCTTATAAGCCAAAAAACTGGTGTCCGGTTCCCTTTAACTTTTTTAGCTACATGGACCCTTCATTATCGAACCGCTTATTTTCAGGTTAGGGCTTATATTTAAGCCTTATGCCAAAAAATGCTGAAAATTCCTGCTAGGGCGTATTTTTTTGAAAAACACGGTACCTCTGCTATAGAAAAGCCCAGAAGTTTGGTCAGAAGCATAGCTGGTTGTTCTGCTCGTCGGTGCGCGTTACAGCGGGCAAACTCCCACCCACCTATCCCATGTTTTCACCTGACAATCCATTTAAGTTCTGTCCTTTAGTGTTACAACCATGTTATAGCACGTGCTGATGTCCGGCACTGACGTGCTTTGTGTCTGTATCAATATATACTTTGCCAAAAGAAGATTGGCGTCTGCTAAGTAAACAAATAGCAAGTATGTGACCAGCCATTACCAGAGCCATTGTGCAGACCAAAAAGGTTGCAAGTGCATCAAAACATTTGGCTGGATTAGGATTTGCTTGGGAAAGTCAGTCAGCAGAAGTAGGACCTCTAAAAGGGTCCTTTCCATGTTTGAGAAGTGGAAGTCTACCTACAGCAGTGATAGTTGATTGCAATATTTTGGCATTGTCCAATTTGATGACGACGTTGAGGTGGTGTAGATTAGGTAGAGCCTCATCTCAACGTTTTGTTGATGGGTCGATTATAACTTCTGACTACTGTACCCGGGTTGTCCATTTATTCTCTTGTATGGCCACATCCCGCTTTCCACAGATATTAAAGTTGATCAATGAAGGTTCTAGGGTCCAGACCGATTCGGGAGTGGGTCTGTCTTCTGATGACAGCACGGCACCGAGACTACTTTAAAGGCCAAAGGGGGAATTTCGTCCCCCACATCTATGATCGATGTGAATAGCTGTTCAGAATTGAACAGCCAATCACCGCGATTTCAATGTTTTGGCAGATTACATTTCGTGAAACATTGAAGTCCAGATATGATCGGTGCTAGAACAGCAGTGATCATAGACTGGAGCCTGGCAATGGCGGTGGCACCAACGCTGATTGGACCTCCGTGACCGCTGTGCTCCATCGTTTGTCCCCCCCCGCTTTTGCAGCACTTCCTTGTCTGCGTCCTGCTGCTGCTGAGCCATTGATCAGTGACTCACATCACTGATCGGCATCATGTTGTGTTTGTTGCAGTTGTTTTTGATTGTTGTTTTTGTGTAAAAATAAGAATCCAATAAATTATTTAGATCATTTGATAGGGCTAAATTAGGGACAGTAAAAATATACTGTAGTAATCGGCATCTACTGCAGTATTTCCTTTTTTTCCGGAATATAGTCAGGAGTCGCTTGGAACGGCTCATGATCCGAAGCATACCACATCCACTGTAACACATGGTGGAGGCAGTGTGATGGCTGGGCATGCATGGATTCCAGTGGCACTGGGTCACTAGTGTTTATTGATGATGTGACTGAAGACAGAAGCAGCCAGATGAATGCTAAAGTGTACAAGGCGATACTTTCTGCTCAGAATCAGCCAAATAAAGCAACATTGAATTTACGGTGCCTCACAGAACAGATGGACAATGACCCAATATATACTGCGAAAGCAAGCCAGGAGTTTAAAGGGAACCTGTCACCAGTTTTGGGACCTATAAGCTGCGGCCACCACCAGTGAGCTCTTATATACAGCGTTCTAACATGCCCAGGCTGCTGTGTAGAACGTAAAAATCACTTTATAATACTCGCCTAAATGGTCGCTGCGGTAGAGTTGGGTCATATGGGCGTCTTCGTTCTCCGCTGCCGGCGCCTCCTCTTTCAGCCATCTTTGTCGTCCTTCTTCTGAAGCCTGGGTGCATGACGCCTCCTACGTCATTCACACTCACCGGCATTGAGTTACTGCACAGGCGGAGAACGGAGACACCTCAGCAACCGGTTTAGGTAAATTATTATAAAGTGTTTTTTATGTTCTACACAGCGGCCTGGGCTCTTATATACAGCATGTTAGATTACTGTATATAAGAACCCACTGGTGGTGGCTGCAGCTCTTAGACCCCAAATCTGCTGACAGGTTCCCTTTAAGTCAATAAAATGTAGTAATCTGCAATGCCCGAGTCAATCACCAGATCTCAACCTGATCGAGCTGCATTTCACAGGATTAAGAAAAACGTAGAGTAAAGACCCACAAACAAGCAACATCTGAAGTCAGCTGCAGTAACGGCCCGGCAAAGCATCATAAAGGAGGAAACCTGTAGGGCTATATGGGGCTCAATGTATTTAGGAAGCTATGGGAAGGCTCACTCAGTATATAGAGGGGCTGTCAGGGCTCATACTGTATATAGAGAGGTTATGTGGGGAGGCGGCTCATACTATTTATAGGGGCTATGTGGGGCTCATACTGTATACAATGGGGCTGTGGGGGCTCATATGGTATACAGTACAGAGGCTATGTGGTGGTCCCTGTGTATAGGGGGCTGTGTGTGGGCTCATGCTGTATATAGGGGGATGTCTGTATACTTAGTTCTACAAAATATTAAAGGGGTTTTGCCGTAAACAAAATTCATTTTTATTAATAGAGCTTGAAATAATAATTTCTACAATTGGATGATTTTATTTATTTATTTTTTTAAATATTCCTGTGCTGAGATCTCATGTGTCCCTGCTATGAACTGTGTAATGGCTGTGTCTGACTGTACAAGGACGTGGTCTGATCATACCACAGCTCCTGGGCCAGGGGAAAAGCAAAATCTACAGACAGTACCGCATGCGATCACAAATAATTGTTTCTTTGAAGTAAAACTGTTTTTAAGAACATGTAAGGAAAAGTTTTACCTCACAAAAAGAATCACCTGTGATCCTGTGCTGTAATGTCTGTATACTTTACTTCCTCCCCTGCCCAGGATCTGTGGTATGATCAGACCGGTCAGACACGGCCATTACACAGTACATAGCGGGGATACATATAGAAGATTCTCTCAGCACAGGAACTTTTTTTTATTTTTAAGTACGCATCCAATTGTGAAAATTATTATTCCAAGATCTATTGATTAAAATAAACTTTTAAAGTTAACATTGTTGTGGGGAAAACCCCTTAAGTGACACAATTTAATATTTTATTTTAAATTTATAATTTTTATTGATTTTTCAAAAGCAAACAAATCATTACATAGAAACAAATAATATTGTTGATATTATTATCCGCAAGATGACAAGAAAATTGTATATCACTCCTTTTACAATTCAGTACTACAACATCTATTCAATGTTCACAGTATTCACAGTAAAGGCCGCTTTACACGCTGGAATATCGCTAGCGATCACACCCTCCCCCATCGTTTGTGCGTCACTGGCAAATCGCTGCCCGTGTCGAACAATATCGCGTCACACCAACTTACCTTCCTACCGACGTCGCTGTGGCCGGCGGACAAACCCCTTTTTTTAGGGGAAGGTTCGTTTGGCATCACAGCGACGTCACACAGCGGCCCACCAATAGAAGCGGAGGGGCAGAGAGCAGCTGCATTAACGACATGCCCACCTCGTTGCCGGAGGACGCAGGAACGCTGTTGTCAGTCATTCCCGGGGTGTCACATGTAGATGTGTACTGCCTCAGGATCGACTAACAACCTGCGTCCAGCAACAATATTTGGGAAATGAACGACGTATCAACGATTTAGTGAGTATTTCTGATCGTTAGCGGATGCTCGTAGGTGTCACACGCAACGACGTTGCTAACTATGCCCCCTCTGCTCAAACCCACTCCCACCTGCTAGTCACCTTTAACCTCCAATCCTCCAAGTGTACCACCTAATTTCTCAGTGATACCACGCCGTCTACTTAAATGGTGACATTAGGCCTTCTATTTCCTCCGAATTGTTGTAGATTATAATAAAGTCCCTCCACTTTTTGAAGTGACTGCCCAATCGTCCCGACTTCTTCCAGCATCAAAGCCCTCTACCTCAATCAGCCGTTTTATGTGGATTAGTGCTTCTTCGAACGAGGGTACTTTTGACTGCAATTTAATATTAATATATAATAATTCTAGTATGTTAATAATATTGAGCAGAATTCATATCAGCCTATAGATTCGTCCTCCACACCCGTCACGTTGTCTCATGTGGCCCCTCGGGGAAATGAATTGCCTACCCCTGCATTAGCGGATGCTCAGTCTGTGCCACCAGATCTGCTCACGTCAGCTGTAGGCTCCTGGCACTGGATGGGGGCAATGTTTTGGCCTCTGTCAGGGGAGCAGGGAAATTGCAAAAATCCATATGTACAAACATAATGTGAAAAATGTGGTCAGTGACACCACTTTCATAGATGTAGTGTGTATATATAGCGATTTATCAATGGGATAAGTGTCAATGCATCATAAACAATGCTCAATCTAGAGCCATTTGACGCTTGTATGGCCAATCTCCTGCACGGGTAACTAAAGAAGGATTTTATTTGGACTGCCGCCTCCATCTCCTGAATTTTGGTCTGGTTACCCATGCATCTTCACCTGTGACCGCTGCTGCCGTCTTCTGGATAACTATTCTACATATTTTATAATCTGTCCCGGAGTATCAGATGCTCCGGAAAAAGCAAAGTCTCCCGTAAAATCAAGGAGAAATTTTTGGATCAAAATCACTAACTCAAAATTACGGGTCTGGAAAATTCATGAACCCCACCCTGATGCCAATTGTGTTCCATCCTTGTGCTTTCCTTGTTTTACAGGTAGGGGAGGCCTGGATTTTTTTTTTTTTTTTTTTTGGGGGGTACTTGAGAAACTCATTGACAAAGATGAAAATCTGATCCATCAAACCGATGGCAATTTGTGGTGACCCCCCCCCCCCCCCCCACCACCAATGATTAATAATAGGCAGTGGCCTAGTGGTTGAGTTCTCTGAAGTTCGTGTCTCGTGATGACATTTAACTTTGTCATGTTTTGTAAGAAATAAAGTCCATATTATAGTGGGAAGTAAACTACATGAGTCTGTATTTGTGCCATAATGGGAACGTTTGTGGAGTTACTGCAAATATCAGACGTTCATCTTCAAACCTTGTGAAGTATTGAGGCCTCCAAACCATATGGCTCATCTTCAGCTTCTAGTACTACTTAGAACCTCTTTTAGCAATTACTATCTTAAAAAGAATTGGACTAACAATTAGTGATGGGCGGACCGGAGTCCAGATCCGCTCGGTTTCAAAGGTACCCGAGTGCTGGACTCTGGCCTGGGATTCTGAGTGTTTGATCCGGATCGGGTCTGGATCGGACACTCGGGCAATGAAAAAAAAAATAGGAAAAAATAAAGCCCTTCATACTTAGCGAGGCTCCGGTGCGGCTGTACACTGCTCCCACGGCCACCCATTCACTTCCTGGGCCGCTCAATCTTGCTCATCCATATGCACTGCTTTCCTTGCCTACCAGCCATCCTGACATCTGAGATTGGTTGAAATCAGACATGCCCCCAGCCTGTGTGACAGCGTCTGGGTGCAACCAATCACAGGCACTTTCTGCGGGTCAGTATTGTGGTATAAAATATTTGGCTTAGGGTCCCCTCATATTATGATATCCAGCACAGATAAAGCATACGGCTACCAGCCGTTCACTTCTCTTTTATGCATTGACCACCTCATGGAGCCTTGAAGTGAAACATGTTGAGGCACCCTGCATCTACTCCCTGATAAGTTCCCCTCTGTACTGTTTGCTGCTAATAATTGCTATAGGGCAACACATGGCCAGTAAGGGGGTGCCGTTGAGGAGTGGGGGCACCACTATCTTATGGTGAACCTCTGCTGGTGGGTAGGGTGCACCATCAGTATAACCTCTGTTTTAATCACTTGAAGGGGTTGTCCATTACTTTTACATTAATTGCTTACCCATAGGATAGGTCTTCAATGTCTGATTTGGCCGGGGTCCGACACCTGCTACCCCCGCCGATCAGCTGTTTTCGGTGCCGGTGGCGTCCTGTCAGCAGCCACAAGTGCTCAGTTCTGCTAAGTGCTTTTGCGGGTGAAACAGCTGTACTCTGGCAAAAACAAGGCTGTTGAGCAATACAATTATTAAACACAAGTGTCTGTATCTGGATTTAGGGGTACTTCTCACATAGCGAGATCGCTTGCAAGATCGCTGCTGAGTCACGGTTTTTGTGACGCAGCAGTGACCTCATTAGCGATCTCGCTGTGTGTGAGACTGAGCAGCGATCTGGCCCCTGCTGTGAAATCGCTGCTCGTTACACACTGCTCTGGTTCATTTTTTGGACGTTGCTCTCCCGCTGTGAAGCACAGAACGCTGTGGTTGACAGCGAGAGAGCAACTTGCAGCTTGCGGTAAGCTGTAACAAAGGTAAATATCTGGTAACCAAGCGAAGTGCTTTGCTTGGTTACCCGATATTTACCTTGGTTACTAGCGTCCGTCGCTCTCAGGCTGCCAGTGCCGGCTCCCTGCACACGTAGCCGGAGTACACATCGGTTAAATAAGCAAAGCGGTTTGCTTATTAACTCGATGTATACTCTGGCTACGAGTGCAGGGAGCCAGCGCTAAGTGGTGTGCGCTGGTAATCAAGGTAAATATCGGGTAACCAAGTGCTTGGTTACCTGATATGTACCTTAGTTACCTAGCGCAGCATCGCTTCCACGCGTCGCTGGAGGCTGGTCACTGGTGAGATCTGCCTGATTGACAGCTCACCAGCGACCATGTAGCGACGCACCAGCGATCCTTACCAGGTCAGATCACTGGTGGGATCGCTGGAGCGTCGCTAAAGTGTGACGGTACCCTTAGCTTTCAAAAATCTGAAGAGTGTAGATCAGTAGCATGCCGTGGTGAGCGGTGGACAGTTCTGCGTATGGGAGGTCTCGGAGACTTCTGTCTTTCATGGATTCTTTGCGGTTTTCGGTATCGTGCCTGATCATCCATTTAGGCTCTAGACATTTATGGACCTTTAATAGTTACAATATTTTGTTTTCTTGGCTTTTTTTTGTTTTCTTTTAAACCCAATCTTTAGATTTTAATAGATATTGAATCTTTTTTTTTTTTTTTTTTTTTTTTTTCCGTAAATTCCATTTATTCAGTCTGGATTCATTGTGAAACAGTGAAGGTACGCTCTAACTTTTGGGATGTTTCTCAATCTGCTCCTCTCACATACGGTAAGTTTCTACATCTAGATAATGGGTACGCAGTTGTTTCCACTTATGAGAGGTTTTTACATCATAGTAAACAGATGCCAGATTACCGTAGTTGGAGATTAGGGCGGCTTTTTGTATCTGTTTTATTTTATAAATGCTGTGGTTTTTTTTGGTCTTTACTAAAATGCAATTTTAGCTTCCTTTACTAAGAGAGAAAACCATATTCCAGCGCCCATTAAGTGCAGATGTCTCCGTTAGTGTAGTATAGACGTAAAAGCTCGTGTAAACCAATAGAAGAGAAGAGAAATAAAATCTTAGCGCTCCGGAGACAAGACGACGACGACGATATATCACCACAAACCTGAGTTGTAGCAGGAAAAACAATGTACAGTATGCACCAATTTGCAGCACTTTTACATTTTTGTTTTTTTTGTTTTTTGTTTTTTTTCCCATTTGTGTGCAAAAATACTGTGAAAGTCAACATGCTGAGGATTTTAAAAATGCCCGGCAGCTCGAAAAGTGGAAGGGAAAAAAAAATGCAGCACATAAATTAGATTTTTGAATCATTTCTGTAATGAAAAATGCAGGGATTGTGCAGAAGAAAAAGAAAACTAACCAAAAAAACCCTGCAAAAATGGCTCATGTGAACATATCCTTAGTGTAATTGACGTCAGTCACTTCTGGTTCTGCATTATAACACAGTCCAGCAGTCTGATCCTTTTCTCCCCTAACATCTGTCGGAGGAGATTCGGGAGGCCCCCCGTACACATCATGTAGTATGCTGGTCAAAATTTGCGAGTTAAACCATCTTTTATTTATTATGTATGGGGAACCTTAAAGATTACCCATCCATGCTCAGAAGAACAAAATGGGCCTAACTGCCAAATATCAAATGTTTATGGTGAATTAAAGAGGATGTCCCCTACTTTTTCATTGATTGCCTATCCTTAGGATAGGTCATCAATGTCAGGTCTGCCAGGGTCTGACACCGGCACTACCGCCGATTAGCTGTACTCTGTGCCTGCTGTGGCATCAGACAATGCTCAGTTCCAGAGCTGCTCTGTCTTCTGATAGTGGCCGTGGTTGGGTACTGCACATCCGCTTGAATAGGAGGTGGATGTGCAGTACTCAGCCACTATGAGAAGACTGAGCAGCTCCGGAACTGAGCATTATCTACTGCTGCCGCCGGCGGTATCGAGGACAGCTGATCGGCGGGATGTCGGAACCCGGCCAATCTGACATTGATGATCGAGGATACCTAACAAAAAACCTTCCTAAAAACATACATTTATTTATAAATATTTAAAATACAAGACAGTAATTGTTCAAACAAAAGCAATACCAAAGGAAGACAAACTCACTACTCTACAGATACATGTATTTTAAATATTTATTAATAAATGTATGTTTTTAGGAAGGTTTTTTTGTTAGATATGTTTTTACTTCCTTTGAATTCTGTGATTGAGGAGAGAGGCCATCAATGAAAAAGTAGAGGACAAGCTCTTTAACTCTTAAAGGAGTTGTCCGACAAGCTCAACCATTTTTTGTAAGCTAATCTATGCTGTACTGTCATCTTAAACACTCCGACATATTTTTTTTTTTTTTTCTAACTTTTGTTCCTCTTGAATTATCCCTTTATTCTCTGCAGCACTTTCTTTACCTGCAGCTCAACCAAACATGACATTTTTTTATGCGAAACCTCAGTCAGAGCTAGCACCACCCAGCCTCACTGTCTAGCCCCGCCTTCTGCCCACACTCTGCACACTCATTGGATGTCAGTATTCTGCCGAACACTTACCTCTCATCACTACAGCATTGGAAATAACAGCACCACATAGGGCTCGGCAGGCCCCCACCACATAGGGCTCGGCAGGCCCCCACCACATAGGGCTCGGCAGGCCCCCACCACATAGGGCTCGGCAGGCCCCCACCACATAGGGCTCGGCAGGCCCCCACCACATAGGGCTCGGCAGGACCCCACCACATAGGGCTCGGCAGGACCCCACCACATAGGGCTCGGCAGGCCCCCACGTCGCTCAGGGAATACATACTTACCAATCCCTGCCGCTGCTCCTTGTTTGCGCACTGTGTGCCCTGGCCATATCAGCACAGTAGTGACGTCACCGCTGTGCTGAACTGTCAGAGCAGACAGCGGGACAGTGATGAGAAGCAGCGCTGCCTCTCATCATTGCTGTGAAGTGTATTAGCATCTGTGATGTCGATACATTTGAAGTGCGATCCTGAGCAGGGGGCCCGGTGCTGGCGCTGATACCACGGGCAGCCACTGCCAGGCCCCTCCCTCCAGCTCATGAACCCGACAGCAGTGGCGGGGAAGAATAGGAATGTGGGGAGGGTACGTGAAAATGTGTGGGAGGGTGCGGGGGACTCTGGCGCCATGTACCTGCTAAGCAGGGCGGCTACATGACATGGGCTGTGATGCTCTTCTACATTGCAAGCATAAGCTCCTGGCCTGTCGACGTGACATCATGGCAGGAGCGGTCGCATGACCGCTCTGAACCGGGGGAGAGGGGCTGACAGCAGGGCACATAGTAACTACCTATCTACTTACCTGCCCCAATGTAGCCCAATAGTGCAAGAAAGAGAAAAATTGGCAAAATACCCACTTTAATGTTAAATATCAAAGAAGGGAAGTGGAGAGGCTAAACTCCCTCCACTCACATTACACTCTTATTCGAATCCGTGATATTGTCAGGTTCTTCCAATAGTCTTATATGTATGGGAGCAGCAGTCAACTGATCATTGAGGGAGATGTCGATTTTGTCATTTTGGATTTAGGATCTTTGTTCTTCCAAGGATTCTCCAGCAGCCATGTTTGGCAACGGCTCTCTCATAGAGAAAAGACGAGAGCTCAACCTAGAAAATCTGTGTATGGAGAGACGATCACAATAGCGGTTAATCAATGGTTCACCCAACAGTCATCTAATCTGTGTTTTGGCCATAGAAAGGGGTCTGACACTACTTTATTTTTATTGAAGACCTATCTTTTAAGATAGGTCATCAATATCTGCTCGGTGAGGGTACGACACTGGGCACCCCCGAAGATCAACCTTTTCCGGTGGCGGTCAGAAGATCTCAGATGCTGCTGGAACGTAGCAGCTCAATCAAAAAATATCGTGGTCATGGCTGACTACTGCATGTCCACCTCTATTCAACTGATTGGGAGGAGGAGCTGCAGAACTCGTCCGAAGCCGATAAAGGAATGACAGATTGTATGTATGGAAAAATTTCATCCACAGAAGATCAATTGGTAATGCTCAAAGAGGGGCAATAATTCATTGAGAACCCTCAATCTATCTTTCCACTACCTATTAATGGAGATATGACATGCGTCACAAGCACCCTAAATTAAATTGGTGCCCCCATTCCTCGGTGGCTTTCCCTGATATACTGTCCCTAATTTCCCTTCCTATTCAATTGGGATTTATGGGACAATATCACGTCCGTAATGGGAAAAGACAAAAAAATCGCTTATCTGGGATGTATTTCACATAGCAGCCTACCAGGCTATATTCGTTATTACCATACAGTAGTTCCAAGGTTCTCCATGATCCTCCACAGTATTATCGCAGCCTGTGCGTTCACCCCCCCCCCCTCCCAATCTGTTGATTGGGGTTCATCAGGATCATGGAGAGCCTTGGAACTACTGTATGGAAATAACGAATATAGCCTGGTAGGCTGCTATCTGACATAATCCCAGATAAGCGATTTTTTTTTTTTTTTTTTCTTTTCCCATTACCGAAGTGATATCGTCCCATAAATCCCCATTGAATAGGAAGGGAAATGAGGGACAGTATATCGGGGAGAACCACCGAGGAATAGGCGCACTAATTTAGGGTGCGTGTGACGCAAGTCATATCTCCATTGATAGGTAGTGAAAAGATAGATTGAGGGCTCTCTTAATGAATCATTGCCCCACTTTGAGCACTACCAATTGATCTTCTGTGAATATAATTTTTCTATACTGGTTGCATACAGTCAAGACTGTTCCATGATCCTTTTGGTTTTTTTTTATTTTTGTTTTTTGTGCTATTGGTCACGGTGTAGAATGGTTTGTTGTTCTGTAAATTTTAATGAAATTTAATGTAAAAGGTTTTTTATCTCGAGGAAATGCTGTCAATCTTACAGAGGCACATGCACAGTGAGGAGTTGGACCTAAGGACATTCGTTCCATTGATCTGTGCATGCACTGTGAAAACCTGAGGACATCCGCTCTATTGATCTGCGCATGCACTGTGAGAACCTGAGAACATGCGTTCTATTGATCTGGACATGCGCTCTATTGATCTGTGCATGTGGAGTGAGGACATGCACTCTATTGATATGCGCAGTGAGGACATGCACTCTATTGATATGCGCAGTGAGGACATGTGCTCTATTGCTCTGCGCGTGCGCAATAAGGACATGCGTTCTATTGATCTGCACATGCGCAGTGAGGACATGCTGCCTATTGATCTGCACATGCGCAGTGAGGACATGCAGCCTATTGATCTGTGCATGCGCTGCGATGACATGCTTTCCATTGAACTGCGCATGTGCTGTGAGAACCTGAGTACGTGTTCCATTGATATGTGCATGCACTTACATGAGATCTCAGGCAGGGGAGCAGATCAGTGACAGAAGAGGGACCTGTCAGTCATTAGCGGAAGGTCGGCAGAGAAAGGAGTGAGGCCGGAGAGCTGTGTGTGCCCTGCACTTGTGGCTCAACATACAAAGTTGGACAAGGGATTTCTTTTAAACTGAAACAGATTGCTAAAAAGAAGGCCTAGATGTATTTGTACCCCAAACTAATATAATAGTTTACGGTACAAAAATCTGCTGACAGGTTCCCCTTTTTTTTTTGCCTGCTTAGACGGTCCGCCGCCACTTCTTGCGTGCACAGACTGATTTTTTATTGTGCGCATAGACTGCTCATACTTCTCGGCAGCATGTCCTGTATACACAGGGCATTATGCTGCCGAGAACTATGATTTTATTAATTCTCAATCATTTCAATTGACAAATGAGTGTTTTCATGTGACTGACAGCCTGTTATCCAGAAACGAGTGTTTCTGTTTTTGTAGCTTGCAGTTACCCCTGTAAACCGATTTACATGGTTTATATACTTATCTGTTTTTAGTCTCTTTTGTAGGACATCGAGACGTATTTCTACAGTTGAGAAGCTCCATTAATGTCGTGGTTGTTAAAAAAAAAAAAATAAAATAAACTCCGCAGACACAGAACATTTGTTTCCGCACATTTCCACGTCAGTCTACGCTAAAAATTATCTGAGGGCAACGTGTTCAAATGTCTGTAAATTCTAAAGAATTTGAGGTCAACGTAGACTTAAAGGATTGACCGCTATAAGCTGGCGTGATGGCACATATGATCGCCTACTGATCTGCACAAGCCATCTACGCTATTCACACATCTGAGGGCTTACAAACGGCGCTTCCATTGAAGGTACTCCCACACAACCATTGCTCCTTACCATGGAGTCTCAAACTTGCAAGTATCACAATGTATTTACTGACCCTCTTTCTAGATGGCTTTAAAATTTACATCCAAACATGAAAGCTCAGTGGCATCCATCTGTTGTATATATTTTGCATGAAATAAGTATTGAACACGTGACCAATTTTCCAAGTATATATATTTCTAAAGGTGACATGAATTTCTCACCAGATATGAGTAACAACTCATCCAATCCACAAAGGCAAAGAAATCAAACCATAGATGTCCATACATTTAGTAATGTGTAATAATAAGAAATGACCCTTGAAAAAAATTATTAAACACACTTACTGAAATTTATGTAAGCTTCAAGACGCCTCCTGTATGGAGAAACCAATTGCATGCATTGCCCAGGTGTTATTTTGGACCATTCTTGCACACAAACACACTCTTCAAACACTGAAGGTTCCATTCTCCTTCTATGAACGCTGAGCTTTACTTCGTTCCATAAATTTTCTATTGGATTCAGGTCTGGTGATCAGCTCGGCCATTCTAGCAGCTTTATTTTTTTTCTCTGAAACCAATGTAGAGTTTCCTTGGCTCTGTGTTTGGGATTATTATCTTACTGAAATGTTCACCATCGTTTTGTCTTCATCATTCTGGTAGATGGCAGC
Source organism: Anomaloglossus baeobatrachus (assembly GCF_048569485.1). Classification (NCBI taxonomy): domain Eukaryota; kingdom Metazoa; phylum Chordata; class Amphibia; order Anura; family Aromobatidae; genus Anomaloglossus; species Anomaloglossus baeobatrachus. The sequence continues at coordinate 884,273,790 of NC_134353.1, read as the reverse complement.
AGATTCTTATCAAGAATGTCTCTGTACATTTGTCCATCATCCTTCCTTCAATTACATAAAGTTTGCCAGTGCCGTATGCTGAAAAACAGCCCCACACCTTGAAGTTCCCACCTCCAAACCTTACTATTTTAATGTTTTTGTGGTGATGCAGTGCCTTTTGGTCTCCAAACATGGTATATTATGGCATCCAATGAGTTAAATTTTGGTCTCCTCTGACCAGGCTATACTCTCCCACTATTTTACAGGCTTGTCTAAATGTTGAGCAAACTTTAAACATGCTTTAACATACTTTTTGTTCAACTTTGGACTCTACTGTGGTGAGCGTGCATACAGGCCATGGAGTATGAGTGTACTACTTTATTATTTTCTTTGAATCAATTTTACCTGCTGATGTGTCTCTCTATAGCTCTCCAGTTGGTCCTTGAATCTTTGACTCTTCTGATAAGTCCATTAACTACTCTGTCTGAAATCTTGTGTGGAACACTTGCTATTGGGCGTGTTATGGTGAAATGATGCTTTCCACTTCCGGATTACCTATCCGTGCACACTGGAACCTTCAGTAGTTTAGAAATTCTTCTGTAACCAGTGCCATCAGTGTGTTTTGCAACAATAAGGTTACAAAGGTCTTGAGACAGCTCACCGGTTTTACCCATCATAAGCTGTTTCTTGTGTGGCACCTTGGTAATCAGTCACCTTTTTATAGGCCATCCATTAAACCAGCTGATATTTTTCACAGAATGGCAGGATTGCTTTCTTATTACTGATAGATTTCAGCTGGTTTCATGACTTTCCATGGCTTTTTTGCCTCCTTCTTCATATGTTTTTTTCCCTGTCATTTCTCATTATTAGGCTATGATTCCACTTGCAAGAGACTTGCGCATATCTCGCATTGCATTACTCAGGATGGCCTGCCTCTTTCCCGACAGGAGCGGGTCAGCCGCATGTATTTCTATGCAGCTGAGACACTCCTGTTGGGAAAGAGGCAGGCCATCCCGAGTAATGCAATGCGAGATACATGCGAGTCTCTTGCAAGTGGAATCCTACCCATACACAAATTTAATTTCTGGACATCTGTGGTTTGATATCTTTGTGTGGATTTCATGGCTGTTGTTACAGATGACGTATAGTGAGAAATTCATGTCAATAGCACGTTTTACCATACATTTTCTTAGAAAACACTGGGGAACAAAATTTTTTTTGCATCCACAAAACCACTTGTTTTTAATTCGAGTGTGCTTATCTCAAATCTGAGATTAGTTTTTTTTTTCTCTAGCTACAGTTTTTTTCAATTCAAGATTTTAGGTTTTCATCTTATTGTACCAATTTCAACATTTAGTTTAACATAATGACGTAGAATGCTTCTTGGGCATCATCTTTGTGAAAATGTAATAATGTAATGCAGTAAATACTTGAAAAAATATGATTGCATCACAATTTGTCTACAATTTTCGAAATAGAACCTATTAAAACACTTATTTTAATCATAAAATATGCACAAAACGTATTTAAATTCTTTTGATGGAAAAATTTGCATTTGTAGCTCTTGTGTTTGTGTACTTGTTGAGGACAATCTCGTTTGATGCTCCAGCAGTAGTCTGCGGTCATATTTTTGTCCCATCACCCCTGATAACACTCTTCCGTCATCTTCAGATCTTCATGAAAGCGTTCTCCCTGCTCACCACTAACAGCTCCAAGATTTTCGGGAAACTTATCAAGGTGACTGTTCAGGAAGTGAATCTTAACGCTCATGTCACATCCAGTGTCGCTGAAAGCCAACAGCATCCTCTGAATCAGAAGTTCATAGTTTTCTGCTTTTTGTTGGCAAGGAAGTTCTTTGTAACTGCCACAAAAGACTGCCATGCTGCTTTCTCCTTCTTATTCAGCTTCTTCGCAAATTTTTGTCACGTATAAGGGTTCGAATTTGAGGTCCACCCATTATCCCTGCTGTTATCTTCTCGAAAGACAAGGCAGGAAAAGCAGAAATAATATGTTGAAAGCATTCGCTTTCTCTATTCAAAGCCCGAACAAACTGCTTCATTAAGCCAAGTTTGTGAAGTGAGGTGGGGGAAAAATGATGCTGGACTGTACGTGGTAACACCTAGCTGGCTGAGAAGACTACTAATATATCAGAAAACAAAGCGTTTGTCTTTGGGGAAAAAAGTACACAAATTTGTTCACGCTTCCTTGCATAGGAAACTTTAGCTGACCGGTGAAGAACATTCTTTTCTTGAAGCCTGGAGGCTAATATCGTAATTTTCGGACCATAAGACGCACTTTTTTTTCCCCCAAATGTTGGGGGAAAGTGGGGGGTGCGTCTTATTGTCTGAATGTAGGGCTGCGCGGAATTAGGGTGCTGCAGTGGATCGGATCATCTGGGGCACGAGCAGGCTGCAGCAGCGCCTGCCGTGACCACGTGGACCCGCTCATTTAATATGCACGCCCATCCTCCCGCCCATCATCTCTCAGCGCTGACAGGTGGGCGGGATGATGGGCGAGGGATAAACAGCCGGCCCACATGATCACCCCTGGCAACTACAGCTTGGAGTGATCATGTGCGGCTGTATTCACTGCCCCCCGCGCATCATCATCGCGGGGTGCAGTGAATCAGCACACTCACCTGTCACCGTTCCCCTGCAGTACCGCGATCTCCTCCTGGCTGCCGGCGGCCGCTGAGTGGAGCCATCCCCGTTCCCCCTGCAGTATCGCGATGTCCTCCTGTCTGTGCCGGCGGCCGCTGAGTGGAGACTAGCAGTGCGCACAGCGATGACTTCATCGCTGTGCGCACGTGTCCACATGCAGCCACCGGCAGCCAGGAGGACATCGAAGTGCTGCAGGAGAACGGGGATGGCTCCACTCAGCGGCCGCCGGCAGCCAGGAGGAGATCGCGGTACTGCAGGGGAACGGGGACGGGTCCACTCAGCGGTGCTGACACAGACTGGAGGAGGAGCGATGCTGCAGGGAGTGAGGTGAGGTAAGGTGAGTATGAACGTTTATTTTATTTTATGTGCCACAGGATGCGGGCCGTATACCAGCATGGGGGTGTATACCAGGATGGGGGTATATTATGAGCAGGATGGGGGTATATTATGAGCAGAATGGGGGTATATTATGAGCAAGGATGGGGGTATTTGAGCAGGATGGGGGTATATGAGCAGGTTGGGGGTATATACTGTATATACAAGGCATGAGGATCATTACCAGGATGGGGTACCTTAGTAGAGAATTTGGGGACATTACCCCCATAACAGTGTCAGCAGCAGATCCTCGCCCCATAACAGTGTGTCATGACTCCATTTTTTGCTTAAAATTTTATTTTCCTATTTTCCTGCTCTAAAACCAGGGTGCGTCTTATAGTCCGAAAATACGGTAACTCAGCTGCTTTATTTGATAGGCCCAAATCTCTTACTAAATCATTCAATTCGGGTTGGGTAAACTGCTGACTGCTTGGTATAAGACCCCTCAGATTCTACATTAATTTCCTCATGCTTCTTATCAAAATACATTTGATCACCATGTTCACTTTCTTCGTCCTTGCAAAAAATAAAACCATTGAAAACTGGAACCGTGAGTGTCTCAGATTGTGGAATAGGTCATATTGCTGAAGGAATATTAGGATATCCACCATATATCGTTTTTTTTTTTTTCTTGCCGATGCCCTGTGTATGGATCAGACAGAAATAACGGTCACTGTTGTGGTCCTTAGGTTCACGCCAAACCATGGGAATATGAAAAGGCATTCCTTTGTGTTGTTGTTTTGAGTTGTTGCCCTTTAACGCCAATTGAAAATCCAATGCATATGCCATAAACTGTAACAAAAAGAAATTAAAATTGCCAAAAAACTAAAGCATGCACCAAAAAACGGATTTCAGATTTGGAATCTGCAATGCCGAAATGTGTAGAAAAAGTTCTAAAATCTCATGTATTAGAAAATGAAGAAAAAAAAAAAAAAAGAGTTGTTGCCCAGGGAAGTGGGTGACTTAGGCCAGAGGCACTACTGCGATGCTTGCATGACACTCGGCTCGCGCTGACAGCATAGCGGAGCCAAGTGTCATGCTAGTGTCCCTGCGACTGTGGTCCGACAGTGCGGGCGGGCCGGTGCTGCGCGGGGCGGGCCGGCACGGAGGAGGGGAGGGAGGGATTTATCTCCCTCTCTCCTCCATAGAGGCTATTGTAATTCTCGCTTTCCATTTGCAGTACACCGGTGTACCGCGAGTGCAGTGCGATTTTTTTTTTTTTTTTTTTTCTCTCTCGCCCCATTCACTTGAATGGGTGCGAGAGAGTCTCGCATTAGTCGTAGCATGCTGCGATTGTTTTCTGGGTCCGATTAGGGCTGAGAAAATAATCGCTCATGTGTGCTGACACACAGGCTAATATTGGTCCGAGTGGAATGCCATGTTTTATCGCAATCCACTCGCACCGATTTTCTCGCCATGTGGCTTAGGCCTTACTAAATACTTTTAATCTGCCGTGTGTGTGTGTGTGTGTGTGTGTGTGTGTGTGTGTGTGTGTGTGTGTGTGTGTGTGTGTGTGTGTGTGTGTGTGTGTGTGTGTGTGTGTGGTGTAAATATATATTTATTTTTTTTTCTATACCTTTAAACAGCTCAATGTGAAAAGAGAAGTTTAACTTTTTTGCGGCCCTTGATCTACATTAGTCTAACAATGTTATATTTTTTTTTTTTTTTTTATAAACTAAACTCAAAATAGCAGACCTTAAATGACGTCTGAGGACACCCATCATTGGGTCTGCTGCTTTTCCCGTACACTGAGTTCATTCTGCGCCTGAGGAAAGTGCGGATGTTCAGTGATTCTTCCATTTGCAGTGGAATTACAATATATATTTTTTTAATAAAGAGCCACACCTTGTTCTATTCTGCTGGAGACCCGTCTTCCCCCTCTGTCCATTCTGTTTTGCACTTTTTGTCTCTAGCCATGCAGCTAATACAATTTAACAAATACTTTCTTTTTCTTCTTCACCTCTGATGCCATCGTTTTGGGTTCAGTCTCAAGCTGCTTTATTACAGCTTTGTGTTCTTATGTCTATTCGTGACAAACCCGCTACTGTACATTCCCATAGAGCAATTTTTGCCACCGGCGGTCTCTCTGTGACAGGGGCTTGTAGCAGACATAAAGTGCAGCCTGTTGTGAACTGCTCAGTGGGAGACTGCCAAAAACTCAGCAGCTTGAGCTACTGTAACTGAGGACAAGAAAGAAGTGTTGTGTCCTCTCGTTCTCTCTCACTTTTCCTTTTTCTCTGCAGTATCTCACGTCTTGTTCTTCCTCTAGGCCTCACGCTGCCTCTGGCACAGTCTCTTTGGCTATTGCTTTCTCTCCTCGCTATTCCTCTTAACCTCTATTGCTCTACAAATTTATTTGCTCTCTTACCCGTCTTCTTCGCTTTTTCTCTCATTCATGCTCTTCTCTCTTTCTTGAGCTCAACTAATCTCGTGCTCTCCTGCTTTTTCGCTCGCTATCTCACTATTCTGCTTTCTCTTGTGGTTCTGCTTTTTTACTTGCACTCTCGCTCACTCTCTTGCACTTGTGCTTTCTCGCTTGCTCTCTTGCTCTTCTGCTCGCTCTCTTGCTCTTCTGTTCGCTCTCTTGCTCTTCTGCTCGCTCTCTTGCTCTTCTGCTCGCTCGCTTGCTCTTCTGCTCGTGCTCTTGCTCTTCTCGCTCGCTTGCTCTTCTGCTCGTGCGCTTGCTCTTCTCGCTCGCTTGCTCTTCTGCTCGCGCGCTTGCTCGCACGCTTGCTCTTCTGCTCGCGCGCTTGCTCGCACGCTTGCTCTTCTGCTCGCACGCTTGCTCTTCTGCTCGCGCGCTTGCTCGCACGCTTGCTCTTCTGCTCGCACGCTTGCTCTTCTGCTCGCGCGCTTGCTCTTCTGCTCGCGCGCTTGCTCTTCTGCTCACGCACTTGCTCTTCTGCTCGTGCTCTTGCTCTTCTCGCTCGCTTGCTCTTCTCGTGCGCTTGCTCTTCTGCTCGCGCGCTTGCTCACACGCTTGCTCTTCTGCTCGCGCGCTTGCTCGCACGCTTGCTCTTCTGCTCGCGCGCTTGCTCTTCTGCTCGCACGCTTGCTCTTCTGCTCGCGCGCTTGCTCTTCTGCTCGCGCGCTTGCTCGCGCGCTTGCTCTTCTGCTCGCGCGCTTGCTCGCACGCTTGCTCTTCTGCTCGCGTGCTTGCTCGCACGCTTGCTCTTCTGCTCGCACGCTTGCTCTTCTGCTCGCGCGCTTGCTCTTCTGCTCGCGCGCTTGCTCGCACGCTTGCTCTTCTGCTCGCGTGCTTGCTCGCACGCTTGCTCTTCTGCTCGCGTGCTTGCTCGCACGCTTGCTCTTCTGCTCGCACGCTTGCTCTTCTGCTCGCGCGCTTGCTCTTCTGCTCGCGCGCTTGCTCTTCTGCTCGCGCGCTTGCTCTTCTGCTCGCGCGCTTGCTCTTCTGCTCGTGCGCTTGCTCTTCTGCTCGCGCGCTTGCTCTTCTGCTTGCTCGCTCACTCTCGCTTGCTCTGATGCTCGCTCTGTTGTTCTTCTGCTTGCTCGCTCGCTCTGATGCTCGCTCTGTTGTTCTTCTGCTTGCTCGCTCGCTCTCGCTTGCTCTGATGCTCGCTCTGTTGTTCTTCTGCTTGCTCGCTCGCTCTCGCTTGCTCTGATGCTCGCTCTGTTGTTCTTCTGCTTGCTCGCTCGCTCTCGCTTGCTCTGATGCTCGCTCTGTTGTTCTTCTGCTTGCTCGCTCGCTCTTTCTTGCTCTGATGCTCGCTCTGTTGTTCTTCTGCTTGCTCGCTCGCTCTCTGGCTCTTCTGCTTTCCCATGCGCTCCTTGCTTTATCGCTCCTTTTTCCTTTTATTGCTCGCTCTACTGCTCTCTCGCTGTACTCACACAATTTTGTTACTCCCCTCCTGCAATCTTGCACTTTACTGCATCACATCTTCCATTGGTCTTACATTTTTTTCTAGATAGACATTGTATGTCAGATTTTCTGTCTTTATTCTTATTCATTGAATGATTGCTAACTTGGAGTCTTGCTTTGCAGGGCGTTGAGCACTTCCACATGGAGGCAGGCACAGAACCAAACCCAAGACACTGAACTCATACCTGTAGATGAAAAATTGGTAAGTTGCACAATATTTATCCCTCACACTTCGGTGAAATAGAGGTTTGAGTTTGTTACTGGAATGTACAAATGGTTGCATTTTAAAGGGGTGGTCAAAAGGCCAAATAAACTTCAATCTAAGTCCCATCTATGTCGTGCCATGAGTTAAACTAATTTCTAATATATTTGCATTAATAAGTCCCTGTTGTTCCTTAATTACACTATCTGTTCCTGTATTTTTCTCCCTATCTCCTGTCTGATGACACTGAGAATCCCAGTGCATCCTAGGATACTGAAACAAAATGTCATAAGGGGGCGGAGGCTGCAGTCACTGGCACACTCTGCCCCCACCCTGAAACAAAGCGTCATGAGTGACGCTCATATCAGGAGCTGGGCTAGTCCCTGTTTTTGTTCTGTCCTGTGCATGCTTTGCACTATGCAATGTGCACAATGACAGTGCACTCTGTTTTGTCAGCTCTGTTCATTAGCAAGGAGCCAGCAATACAGAGTGCGGTGTCAGTTGCAGTGGTGACGCTGGTCTTGGAACGCTGGGTATCTGGACACCACATACTAACAGTGCGCTCTGCTCTGTTGATGGTTCCTTGCTACTGAACTGAGCCGGCAACAGAGTGCATTGCCATTGTGCACGTCGCACAGTGACAGCACGCAGGGACTAAACCAGTCCCTAAAATGAGTGTCACTGGTTACTCTTTGTTTCAGGGACGGGGCAGATGCTGTGGCAGTGACCTCAGCCTCTTCCCGCTGATGATGCTTTGAGTATCCCAGGATGCACTGGGTTTCTCAAATGATGCATCATCATAGAGAAAAAAAGGAAAAATACAGTAAGGGTATGTGCGCACGTTGCTTTTTACCTGCTTTTTACCTGCTTTTTTGCTGCTTTTTCTTCTGCGCTGTTTAATGCCAAAATGGATGTGTTCTTCTATTCAAGCAAAGTCTATGGGAATTTGGGTTTCTTGTTCACACTATGTTGTTCAAAATGCTGCCTTTTTGTGGCAGAACTTTGGTCAAAAACTCAGCTTTGCAGTGCAAAACCCAAATGGCAAAAACAATTGACATGTTGCTTCTTTGAAAAGCTGAGTTTTTGACCAAAGTTCTGCCACAAAAAGGCAGCATTTTGAACAATATAGTGTGAACAAGAAACCCAAATTCCCATAGACTTTGCTTGAATAGAAGAACACATCCATTTTGGCATTAAACAGCGCAGAAGAAAAAGCAGCAAAAAAGCAGGTAAAAAGCAGGTAAAAAGCAACGTGCGCACATACCCTAAGGCCCAGTGTCCACGCTGTGTATTTTGACGCGTATTTTCAGAAATCTGCAGCAAAATCTGCATGTCCATTGTGAAGCCAGCAAAGTCTGAGAATTCAGAAGTGCTGTGCCCACATTGCTTATTTTTTCCTTGCGTATTTGGTGCAGATTGGGTACAGAAAAAAAGAAATCTGCACCAAATACGCAAGAGGAAAAATACTCTACATGGGCACAGCACTTCTGAATTCTCATAGACTTTGATGGCTTCACAATGGACATGCAGATTCTGCATCAAAATCCACAGCGTGGGCACAGGGCCTAAGGCTATGTGCCCACGCTGCGGAAAATGCGCGGATTTTGCCATGGATTTCTCGCGGAAAAGCCGCGGATTTTCCAGAAATCTGCAGCACAGCTACTCCCCAGCCATTTCTATGGCATTTGGAAAATGCTGTGCCCACGCTGCGGATTTTTCCGCAGCGGAAATCGTGCGGATTTTCGTGCGGAAAAATCTGCAGCATGTCAATTATTGTTGCGGATTTTCGTGCGGATTTTGCCTATTCAATTGAATAAAAAAAAAATCGCAAAATCCGCGTCAAATCCGCACAAAATCCGCACCTATGAAAAGGTGCGGATTCCGGGGGGAAAGCTGCGGATTTTGATGCAGAAAAATCCGCAGATACAGAGTCCCGTGGGCACATAGCCTTACGGGGAACAATATGAAACTTTTTAAGGCAAGTATATCAGAAAATAAAGTTACTTTGATTTTGACAGATGCAATAATAAAGAGGACTTTATCACATAGATAAGCACAAAACCATGACCAAAATACTGATGGTTTCTGTACCCAGCTCAAACTGGTGTTTGTTTTATTTATTTATTTTTTTAAACTAAAAATTAGTTTGGCTCTCTTGCTTTTATGAACAAACAATTTTATGGATGGGTTTGAGTTTCCTCCATGCGATTTATTGTATAGCGCTGCTGAAGGGAAATCCATATAACATGGAAAGAGGCTCACCGGGTCACATTGTAAAGGAGACTAGTGCCTGGTGCCCTTCACCACTATTGGGTGCCCTATGTGTCTGTGTAATTGGTATTTCTAGTTTCTCCCATTCGTTTGAACCCAGATGCAACCATAAAATCAACAGGAAAACAGCTGCTTTCACACTGTTTTTTTTAGCATGCGTCATGAACGTTTTTTTGCTGCAAAAGCGGATCCTGTTTTTGCAATGAAAAACGCATGCAAACGCATGTGTTATTTTGCAGGATCCTGTCACTTTAAGTTTATGGGCGGGCATTGGAGTCATGTGAGGGGAACTGAATGTGACAGACTGGGAGCCGACATCTGACAGCTGCGGAGGTTCGTAACCAAGGTAAACATCGGGTAACTTGGATACCCGATATTTACCTTGGTTACGAGTGTCTGCAGCAGCTAGGAGCAGGGCTGCCTGCTCCCTGCACACGTAACCAAGGTAAACATCGGGTAACTAAGCCCGCGGTTACCCGATATTTACCTTGGTTACGAGCGTCCTCCGCTCTCAGGCGGGGAAGAGAGGAGAGAGAGGGAGGGGGAGGAGGGAATGATCACGAGAGGCTGGTTTCTGGGCATGCTCAGTAGAGCAAGCAGGATCCTGTCTATCAGCATGCCAGCGTTCACATACGATTGCGTGCAGTATAGTCAGGATCCAGCAATTTGCAGTATTTTGACGTAGTTCAAAAACGCTACAAGTAGCGTTTTTGAAAAAAGTTAAACTGCAAGTCGCTGGATCCTCACTATAACGCACGCAAACGCAGGTGAACACATGTTGACGCAAGTCCATTGCGAATGCATTGAAATGAAAACGCATTTGCACTGGATCCGTTTTGCGGTAAAAAAGCGTTCAGGACGCATGTTAAAAAAACGTAGTGTGAAAGCAGCCTTAACTACTTCAGTGACAGAATCCACAGCCCTTTTTACTTACAAATTCTTGAAAGTAGTAGGGGTCAGCGCTCCGAAAACGGATACACTGTGATGTGCTAGTCTTCAGAATATATAAACCCAGAGGGTTTTTTGGAAGAGGACAAATCCATTGTGATTTTCAAGATTTGGAATCTGTGGATTCTGACACATTTTGCAGAGGAGACCTCCATTCAGAAGAATTTTTTTTTACTCTGTTTCGCAGCTGATTTTATAGTTTTATTTGAATTTTTTTTTTTTTTTTCTCCCCGGATAAGGCTTTTAAACCTTGTTGGTAAAAAACTGTTTGAACGGCACAATGTGGATTTGTGATTGACGTCTGTAGGATGAGCACTCGGAGTATTTGATGCGGTTTTGGATGTGGCTTTTGAAGTGGGTCAGCTTCAAAGTCCACCCAAAAAAGTCTCTGAACGCTCCGTGTACTACCCATAATGTTTGGTCTCACCTTAGGGCTCCTGACCAGACGTTACAGCCTTATATGTGCCTATGAGGCTGTGAGCTCGTGTCCGGAGACAATCAGTTCAAGCTGTAGGATTGCTGCGGGCCTGACCTCTGGGACCCTATGATGTAGAGACAGTTGACACAAAGTTCATCATGTGCATGGTGCAGTAGTGAGCATGTGCGACCCATTCACTGTATAAAGAGTGATGGTCGTACTGCTCCATTCCTAAAGCACCACTCCAGCATTTTTCTTTTTTTTAGCATTGGAATGGTGCTTTAAATTAAATCCTCTGCTCCTTGCGATATACTCACCCTTCAGCAGTCTTTCTTTTTCTGCATCTCTCCAATCCCGCTGCGCCATATTGTGCCCGTAACTTCTGTCTGGAAGTCAGAAGTTACATCACAAGTTCTCAATCCAAATCTATGAGAGCCAGAGAGGCTCTCATAGACTTATATTGAGTTTTGGCCTGGCTGGAGGCGACACTAGAGCTGCCGGCAGGTCACAAATCACCAGAGACCGACTGGAGCGCCGTTGGGGAAAAAGATGAAGATGCCGGAGAGAGGAACCTAAGACAGGGGGGCAGGGGATGTCGATTGAAAGCACCACTCCTGCATTGAAATAAAGAAAACACCGGCGTGGCGCTTTTAACAAGTGTTTCTCAGCTCCTACCCTAAAGTATCCACAACTGGTCTCGCTTCATGACCACACCATAGCATGTGACCGCTGCTTTGTGAATTCGCAATTGGTGGGTGCCATCTTGGTTGCTTCTTACAAGGCAGGGATGAGGCGTCTTGCATCCATAAGGCCCTGGATATGGGGGATATTCTTTTCCATCTTTGGTATTGTTACTTTTCTGAGCATTACTTGTTGTGCCCATTTTTTTTTTTTATCTTAAGTTGGTTAAAAACAAGAACTTTTCAGCCGCAGTGAATGTAAACATCATTAATCAGATGCCATCCAATCCCTTTTTCTTAGTCTGGTACACCGCGCTACACCTGGAAGCACATCCCGTTTTCAAGTGTTCTCTGCCAGAAACCTTCTACAGCCTTTAATGGGCAAACAGATCGAGTGGATATCTGGCCATAATCATTACTCCAAAGATTGCCGTCAGATGTCACTGGTGACGTGGCTGGACACTCAGATTGACGATACACGCCTCCATTTATAGCAAAATACATATAAATGATACAACCAGAGGTAGTCGCCTACGTTAGAGAGATCTTTTTCTTTCCTCTTGATCGTTGAATTGTTGGTTGATCAGAATCTAGAATTAAAAGGGATGACTTTTGTAATTCCACTTTAAAAAAAGAAAAATAAATAAGGAAGAGACGTGTACCGAGAAACCTAAAAATATAAAATATATTAAAAACTTCCAACATTATTCCATCATGATCAAGTGAGATTTATCCCAACAAGACAAGCATCAGATAATATTAGACGAAACCTAAATTTTTCCTTCACCCTCTGACTGCACCCTTATATTATGTGGTGCCATCATGTGTTCAGAAAAAACACATTACCGGTAAGTAATTACGCATTTTTCCCCTCACCCTTCACCCTATGATGGCACCACGTAATATAAGGGTGCTGTAGGGGGCTCAGAAAACAAACACATTACCGGTAAGTAATTACGTATTTTTCCCTCACCCTATGATGGCACCATGTAATATAAGGGTGCAGTCATGGGTTCAGAAAAAAACACATTACCGGTAAGTAATTACGTATGTTATACAAAAAGCAAGCACAAGTAAAATGCCGCTAACGATGTTAGCCTTAGATATTGAAAAGGCATTATTCACCTTTCCGCCTGGCCTTATTGCTTCGTTAAAATTGCTTGGTTACACCCACAGATTATCTAAAGCTTCCGTCCACCCTTCCCACAACTATTTAATATACAGAGAGGCACACGGCAAGATTGCCCACTGGCTATGGAACCCTTAGCATAAGCCATACGGGAGCACCCTGATATTAGAGGATGTCAAGTACACGGACTTCAAAGTCAGCTTGTTTGCAAACGACCTTCTTTTAACCCTTGCGCAACCTGACTCTCCCGAACCTCTCCTCTCTTCTAAGAAGATTTGAAAGAATATCTGGTCTCAAAATTAATATCAATGTTAAGCAGTGTTTATTAATACCCCAATCTCCATGCAAGACCAAATAATATCTCAATTCGGGCTCACCAAAAGGGAATGTTATCTCGCTTATTTCGGTATAAATTTAACCATGAGTAAATCCACGCTCTTTAAATGGAACTGTGCCCCTCTAATCCAGAATCTCCGGGCTGATCCCAACAAATGGGCGTCCTCCTACCTATCCTGGTTGGGACTACCACATTTCTTATACCTATTCAAATCTCTGCCTATAGTAATACCTAGCAAGACCTTCTCAGATATTCACTCAGTCATTTCTAAATTTGTTTGGCACGGCCTAGGATATCGCAACGAACAATGTTTTCATAGGCGAAAAGGAGGAGTATCGCTTAGTAATGTTTCGTTATATTATAAGGCTGCACAAATAGCACCGATCTCTACAGTCTCATCTTCATCTGGTAAGCCCAGGTGGATACACATTGAAAATTCCCTCGCTGCACCATACTCCATCTCGGGGCTAATGTGGTCAACAGCTCAGCTACCTTCTAATTTAGCCACTCTCTTGCCATATACAATCCAATCCAATTCTTCCCCTCTGTTGACATTATTTAATAACCCCATGTTTACCCCTGGGTTAGACCCAAATTCCTTTCAATGGTGGAAACTTTGAGATAACTACCATGAAACACCTTTTGGACATCTACTAACTCAATTATCATTAGGCAAGATTTTATACAGTAATATAACCCCCCCATTGGGAGAAATGATGCGTATCAATCAGGTTCTACATTTTGCCAAGACAACCCCTACTAGCAGAAAGGCCTCACCACTGCATTTGAAGAAATGTGCCTATATGACCCTTTTGGTCGAGGGATTATCTCACTACCATACTCCATATTGAATCTTCCCTTGGCTGGTGAGAAATTAAGGTGTATGGAGCAATGGGAAAGTGATCTCGGATTCACCATGTCCTTTGAAAAATGGAATAGATGCTGTGAGGTTTTATCTAAATGCCCCGTTACACGCAACGACGTATCTAACGATATATTGCCGGGCTCACGAATTCTGTGACGCACATCCGGCATCGTTAGCGACGTCGTTGTGTGTGCCAGCAAGGAACGACCGTTAACGATGGAAAATACTCACCTTATCGTCCATCGTTGACACGTTGTTCCTTTTCAAAAAAATCGTTGATTGTTGAACACGCAGATTGTTCGTCGTTCCCGAGGCAGCACACATCGCTATTTGTGACACCTCAGCAGTGACGAAGTACAGCTTACCTGCGGCCGCCGGCAATGAGGAAGGAAGGAGGTGGGCGGGATGTTACGGCCTGCTCATCTCCGCCCCTCCGCTTCTATTGGGCGGCCGCTTAGTGATGCAGCTGTGATGCCGAACGAACTGCCCCCTTAGAAAGGAAGCGGTTTGCCGGACACACCGACGTCGCTAGGCAGGTAAGTCCGTGTGATGGCTCTTAACGATTTTGTACGCCACGGGCAGCAATTTGCCTGTGACTCACAACTGACGGGGGCGGGTACGCTCGGTAGCGATATCGCTGCGTGTAACACCCCTTTTAAGGGTGCGCTCACACGAGCGTATGACCAGCATGATTATCTGATTGCATCACCCGCCGCGGCCGCACACTCTTCGGCCAGGAGCATGTCAGCTGCATAGAAATACATGCAGCTGACATGCTCCTATCTGAAGAGTGTGCGGCCGCATTGGGTGATGCGATCCGATAATCATGCGGGTCATACGCTCGTGTGAGCGCACCCTTAAGGTAGTAATCGGACATCACTCACTGAGACATTGTTAAAAGTCCTACAAAGAGGATATTATGTCCCAGTGAAGTTACATAAAATATATTCTAATGTCACGGATTGATGTTTCAGGGGGTGCAACACCCCAGGAGACATGACACATATTTGGTGGATGTGCCCTTTGGTAAAATAATTTTGGCAGGAGGTTAAATCCCTTATCAGGGATGTTTTAGGGGAGTCTATCCGGCTTGATCCAGCCGTACTACTGTATGGAGACAGACCATCCGGACTTATTAATAAAACCTTTTAATTTACTAAATGTTATTACTATGGTTTCACAAATTCACATAGCTGCGCAATGGAAAACATCAATTCTTTCTTTATCTTTATTGAAAAGAAGATTAGATAATATAATTTATGAATGCATTGAAGCCACTAGGAACCAACACCATAGTTATTTTATGCTCTTTGGACCCTTTGGATAGACTCCCATCCCGACCCCCTACTGAACCGCTCTCTAAATGTGTCCTCCTGAGAGATACGTATAGATGATGGGATGGTAATTCTAAATTGTGCCTTCCATTTAAACCTGGTTATTAATAAGACATTCTGTATTTATATGCACGGAATATCCTCTTATTGAATAATATTGTGACGGGGTATGCGGCAGAGCAGTAAGGGACGCCAGGCCAAGGAACAATCCAAAGGGCTTTATTGAAACCACAAAGATAAAGCACCAAACAAATATAAATCCTTAAAGTCTGCAAGGAGTCCACAATAAAACAAAAGATCCAGGGGCGCCTCCCGGTATTCCAACGCCAGGGAAAATATGGCAATGGTCCTTATATGAGTTTTTTGAGTCCAACAGGGTGAACAACAAAACGCAATCCCACTTGGCCACTGATCTCCAGTCTGTAACAGTCCATACACAGGCTCTAGGATCCAGCCTCAGCAATAGATCCTAGTCCTTCTCCAGCCGAGAGCCAACAAACTGACCTAACATGGATCTCATTGTTCTTCTCTCCTGGGATCAGACCCTAAGGTGGGCAGAAGAGTCCAACTCCACCTGGACACTTGTTACATGAATGGACTTTAGAAGTCCTGGCTCTTTCTTGTTTACCAATTTGTAGATTGGAGAAGTCCCATGCTGAGAAGAACAAACAATCCCCCACCAGTAGTACATACAGGACAGTCAAGGAGAGACAGAGACTATTTATTACACCATGAGCAAAGGCGGGGGAAGGACACTGGTACAAATAGAAGTCATACAACTTGCTCCAGATTATGATAAACAGTGTACAAATATCCCGATTACCCGGCTGTCCTTCCCAGATAAGGATCCTCCCCTCCCTTTCCCTTTTTTTCTTTTCTTTCCTTTTCATTTGTACTTATTGGAATATAAACTTTAATACTTGTGACCCCCTGTGATGGGAAATCATTCTGCTGTGAATGTTATATGTTGTTTAAAAAATTCAATATAACATTTTTGGAACCTAAAATACAGTAAAAACTGACACAACATCTATAATGAGGGGCAACATTTTTCTGAATCCTAATTTTGAAAACAGAAATTGATCCTAGAATAGGTAAAAGGAAAGAAAGATGACGTCCGAAGAGAGAGGGGAGAGATATCGGGATATATAAGAGTTGTTTGCTAGGAAAGGAGGGCTACATTGAGTTCATCCCTAGTGGTCACTTGGAAAGTACGCCTGTTGGCTTTGCATAGTTTATAATTAAAGGGAATCTGTCAGTAGGATCAACCTTCGTAAGTCATCTATATGGGCATGTAGGTCATAGGAAGGCGAATTAAATGATACTTTTATCTGCATTCCGATGTCTTATTCCAGAGGAAGCCACATTTTCATATATATGTAAGTGACCTGTTAATGTCTACCAGACAGACACAGATCTCCCTGAGAATCTGCCTCCAGAGTTCAAGTGAAGGGGGTGCTAGGGGCACTTTGCAAGTTGCGACATTGCTATTGCGATATCGTCGGGGTCAAATCGAAAGTGATGTACATCCGACGCCGGTAACGACGTCACAATGTGTAAAGCCTAGGAGAGAAGATGAACGAGTGTGAAACAGTCAAAAATCTGTGATCTGTCACGTCGATTATTTTCATAATATCGGTGCGTCCGCAGGTACAATGTTGTTCCTCGTTCCTGCGGCAGCACACATCGCTGTGTATGAAGCCGCAGAAGCGAGGAACATCTCCTACCTGCTTCCCGGCTGCAATGAGGAAGGAAGGAGGTGGGCGGGATGTTTACGTCCTGTTCTTCTACGCCCCTCCGCTTCTATTGGCCGCCTGCTGTGTGACGCAGCACGACCCGCACCCTTAGGAAGGAGGCAGCTATCACAATGATATTGCATCTGCGACGGGGGTGGGGACTATCACGCTCGGCATCGCTACAATCTGCTAGCGATGTTGCAGCGTGCAAAGTGCCCCTTACCAGTGTGAGACATCAGATCAGGAAAGCAGACTGTCAGTCATTACATTGCTCACATTTTTTACTCCCCAATCTCCCCCCCCCCCTCTTTCAGTGGTGCTTTTAATGCAAGTTCCCTGCTCCTGGCATTATGCTCACCCTCTGCCATTGCCACCTTTTTCTTGGTGTCGCTCGTGGGCCCATAACTTCTGACTGGCCAGAATTCAGGAGTTACGTCATGAGCTCTCAAAGCAAGTCTATGAGAGCCAAAATGTGGGTCACGTACACTTGTATTTAGTTGTGACATCTGGCCATCCTGAGGCAATTCTGTTGCTTTTTACATGGTAATAGTCAATAACATGCACATCGCTCACTATTTCCACTTTTATCCTTTAGGCCCTGTGCGCATGCTGCAGTTTTTGCTGCATGAATTGCTGCAGAAAATGTTCATAACCTTGCTGCAGTCCTTCCCCAGAAAAACCTATGGTAAAAAAAAAATGCTCTGCACACACTGCGTTTTTTTTTTTTCCCCTACAGGTTTTTCCTGCAGAATTTCTGCAGCAAAAAGGAATTGCATGTCACTACTTTTCTCTGCAGCCATAGATAATGGTTTAAAAAAAAAAAACACAGGGACCAACCCGCGAGCAATCCGCGGCAAAAACGTGAGTGCGTTTTTTGCCGCGGGTGTGGTTTTCTGCCAGAGGGTGCCGATTTTTCTTAAAGTCCATTTTCTAGTGCGCAAATAGCCTTAGACCGGGTTCACATGGACTTTTTTTTTTTTTGCTGTCCATATATAAATCACGATGCCCGGACTGACTGCAGGTTTCATGACCTGAGTGTAGTCTCCTATGTGTCTATAAAGCTGTAAGTTCGGATCACAGGAGCCACTGTCAGTGGTTTGTAAGGCTGCTTTCACACATCCGGTTTGAGCTCTGCGGCTCAATCCGGCTGTGAAGCCTATGCAACGGATGCGGTGAAAACACCGCATCCTTTGCATAAGTTTTTTACATGCGGACGGTCCGGTTTTTGCCGCTTGAGGCATGCTACTGAGCATGCGCAGTGGCAAAAACCGCATGCGGCGGCCGGATGCGTTTTTTGCCGCATCCGGCATCCATAGGGATGCATTGGGAAAGCGCCGCATCGGCCGGATGCGGCGCGATGCGGTTATTTTTGCCGGAGCAAAAAACGTGCCAGGGAACGTTCCATCCGGCCGCCGCATCGGCTAAATCTGCCGCATGCGGCAAAAACCGGACCGAACGCAAGCCAATGCGGCACTACTTAAAGTCTATGCAGGAAAAACTCAACCGGCAGCAAAAAAAAAACGGTTGCGGTTTTCCTGCAAAGTGCCGGATTGTGCCGCATTGCAAAAGCCGGATGTGTGAAAGCAGCCTAAGAAACATATATGAATCGGCTCACCACTTTATCCTGAATCATGGTGGAGCACAGGACTCAGCCTCGCCACAGTCCGAGATTCAAGGAAAAGTAAAGGGAGGAATCCAGCTCTTAAACCTGCGATTCTTTTCCTTTTTTTTTATTGTTTCAAATGCATGACAAACAGATCATTGCTGCATGGGTATCACAGTGGAACCTTGGTTTAAGAGGAACTTGGTTTGAGAGCGTTTTGCAAGACAAGCAAAGGTTTCTAAAAATGTGTAACTTGGTTTAAGAGCAAGAGCAAATATTCACCGTGCACACGTCCGCTTCTGTCCTTTCATCGCACTCTGACCCGCTCTGGAGGTAACTTTCTGTCCATATGTACTGTTTACTGTATACAATATACCATTGTGCAGTACAGTATATACTATACAGCATGTCTATCAATTTGCATTTGTGGATATAGTATTGTACTTTCTTTCTGCTAATCAGTACAGCACATTGCTTATACTGTACCTCCCGCACACCAATTCTATTGTAAGATAATATGCAGTTTAATTTGTTTTATATGCTTTTCCTGTACAGTATCGTGTATTAGTGTACTGTAATTTTATATGAATACAGTACATTATTTTGTATAACTGTAATAATTTTGGGTTGTGGAACGAATGGTCGGCGTTCCAATTATTTCCTATGGGAAAATTCGCTTTGATATAAGAGTAACTTGGTTTAAGAGCTCACTCCCGGAGCCAATTATTCTCATAATCCAAGGCTCCACTGTATATCATTGAACGCATTTAAAGTGCGCTTAATGATTAAAAGTGCCATGTGCGCTTGAAACGCGTTGGTGGATGATACCCATGCGGCAATGACCTGTTTGTCATGCATTTGAAACAAAAAAAAGAGTATCGCAGGTATTAGAGCTGGATTCCTCCCTTTTTTCTTTTTCCTTGTGGTTGATATCGGACCGTGCAATACACTTGTCTGAACCCACCATTAGCCAGTACTGACAGAGCCGCTGCTATCAGGCTATAGGATAATTATTGGGGTCTCCGTAAATGATCATTTCTTTATTTTTCTCACGTGATATATGGTCTGTGGAGAAACGTACTGGTGTGTGCGTAAAGCAGAATATATTTATTTTCACAGCTTAGTTCTTGTGTTTGGTTGCATGTTTTGCCGCTGTCTTTTGGATGCGTGTTCTCATGTTCGGACAGAAGGAGCCCGCTCGGGCTTTCTTCCAGCTTTGCTGAAGTTGGATATTCGTGCACATTAGCATCTCGATATCTCAGCGGATTACATTCCAATAAAGAATATTATGTTGTCTTATTCCTCTCATTCTTTTTATTCTTCTCGTCACCTCGGTGCATGGCTCCGCAACTTCTGCTTACTTTTTTTTTTTTTCTTTTTTTCTTTTTTTTTTGTTCCAGCGCTTATTTAGGTTTAACAGCTTTATTATTCTCAAATTCGGGAAATAAGAAGAAACTAAGGGATAATTGTGTTACATAATGGGGGATGTTGTCCCTGTACATAAGGAACATTTGCAATCCTACTATCCAGTTCTTTTAGCCTTTACCATATACAGTGGACCCTTGGATAACGAGAACAATCCGTTCACGGAGTGTGCTTGTTAACCAAGTTACTCGTATAAAAACTCGTTACCCATATAAAATCATTGCAATGCAGACAATTTGTTCCATAACTTGTAAAATGTCCCATCCTGGTCCCCTATTGTGTCATTCCACACACACACAAACACAGATTATGCTCACCTTACCTTCCGTTCCCTCGCCGGTTTCCTGAACTTGCAGTTCGCCCGTACAAGACGTGTATCGGGTAACCAAAGCGACCGATGCCGGACCTTCCGCACGCTGCCTTTGAGTAGCACCTGACAGGGGAAGTTCCTCCCTTGTCGCGATGGTTACCAAATACACATCCTGTGGAGAGAGGACCGTCCCCTGTCAGCCGCTACTCAAAGGCAGCGCGCTGGCCAATCAGAGGCAAGCGGCTCCTGCCTTTGACGTCAGTGTGCTGGGAGCGGAAGGTCCGGCATCGGTCACCTTGGCTACCCGATACATACAAGTTCCAGGAGGCCGGCGAGGGAACGGAAGGCAAGGTGAGCATATGTGCGTGCATGTTTGTGTGTGTTTGTGTGGACTGCAAGTGCGGGATAGAGCGCGGTGGATGTACGGAACCGGAAGTGTGTGCAGTAAGTATTTGCTCGTATGGTAAAGCTTGCTCGTAAACCGAGTTACAAATTTACACAAAGCTTTGCTCGTTAGGAGAAATACTCGCTAACTGGGTTACTCGTTAGGTGAGGTTCCACTGTAATGTTCTGAAGACTAAAACACAATTCCTCCATTACTTTTGTTGCCCTCATTACAGCAGTCATTCTGCATTACCAATGACCCAACCATGATTCTTTTTCAGTCGATGGTCCGGTTTACAGCCGCCTTTTCTGCATGTTGAGCTTTCGTTTTAATGCCATGTTGGTGGAAGACTTTTTGTATTTTTTTTTTTATTGATTTAAAAAGATTTTTTTCTACATTTTTTGATTTTTTTTTTTTTTGTTTTTTTTTTGTTTTTAAATATGGTTTGGTTTTCCGTTTTCTGAGACCCTTAAAGGGAATCTGTCACCAGGTGTTTGCTCCCCCATCTGAGAGCAGCATAACATAGGGGCAGAGACCCTGATTCCAGGGATGTCACTTACTGAGCTGTTTGCTGTCATTTTAATAAAATCACTGTTTTCTTTGCTGCAGTTCTGTGTAAGGCCTTTTTTTTCACACGTCAGTGATTCTGGTACGTATGTGCTAGTTTTAATACGTACCAGAATCACTGACATACGCAGACCCATTATAATCAGTGGGTCTGCGCACACATCAGTGATTTGTCACTGAAACCGTGTCCCTATGCGGCGTACATGCGTGTCTGTGATTGCCGCACGGAGACAAGTCTGTTTTTTTTTCTGGCATCACTGATGTCCCATGGACCACACTATGGTGTGATCCATGAAACACATACCAGAAAAAAAGTACATATAAAATGAAAAACATTTTCAACTCCCCTTTCTAGTGACGCTCTGTGCAGCTTCTGCTCTCTGCAGCTTCCTGCCCGGCTCATGAATATTCATGAATGCAGTCAGAGCCGACCCGGAAGTAGCTGCAGAGAGCGGTGGGCGGACGCTGAAGAGCCGAGGAGTTCAGCACAACGGACCGCAGGAGTGTGACAGGTGAGTAATGTCTATGTGCAATCACTGAGTACGGATCACGGATTGCTTATGGATACACACGGAGGGACACAGGCTTTTTTTATACGTCAGTAAAGAATGTCTTTGTTTTTTGTTTTTTTTTTATTGACATGTGAAACAGGCCTAACCCTGCCCACACCACTGATTAGCAGAAAGCTGCTAATCAGTGATGGGGGAGGGATTACACAGCAGGATTACATGTCTGGAGACACCTAGTCCTACAATGATAATCTCCTGCTGATAAAGCACTGATTTTATAGGATCTATCCCCATCTGAGAGCAGCATAATTTAGAGACAGAGACCCTGATTCCAGCGGTGTCACTTTCTGAACTGTTTTCTGTCATTTTGATAAAATCAATGTTTTCTCTGCTACAGATCTAGCAGTCATACAGAGCTCATGTATTTGCTGGACTACCTGCAGCACGACAGGTAGTCCTATAATCTACTTTTGATTAACAGTGATTTTATCAAAACTACAATAAGCAGCCCAGTAAGTGACACACCGCTGGAATCAGGATCTCTGCCCCTACGTTATGCTGCTCTCAGATTAGGTGGAAAAAAACTTGGTGACAGATTCCCTTTAACTTTTTCTGTTGATTTTGCTATAGTTTTTTGTGTAGTAAGCTGAAGTCTTTGATAACATTTTGGAGAATGTGATATTTTGATCACCTTTTATTGTATTGTTTTACTTAAAGGGCTGCGCTGACTGAAAAATGAAAATTCTGGCATTTATTGCATGGATTACTAAGGCCGGTTTCAGACGCCCATGTTTCAGGTACGTGTGACATCCGTTTTTAACACTGATGTCACATGTACCCATGTTATTCTATACTGTTACTCACACGGCCATGTTTTCACATGGATCGTGTGACCCTTCGTGACCCCACATGCAGACATTCAGGTTTTTTTCTCCAGCAGCACGGGTGTCACACGGATTGCACACTGATGTGATCCGTGTGACATCAGTGGGCACCTGCCTTGTAACAGTGGTCCTAGCTCCCGATCCCACTCTATATACCAGTATGGGACATTCAGATGTCACATGTCCAGGCTTAAAGGGAATCTGTCACCAGGTTTTTGCCACCTAATCTGAGAGCAGCATAATGTAGAGACCGAGACCCTGATTCAAGTGATGTCACTTAGTGGGCTACTTAGTGTAATTTTTATAAAATCAGTTTAATCAGTAGTAGATTATCATTACAGGACTACTTGGCGTGCTGCAGGTAGTCCAGCATACTAATGACCTCTGTATAACTGCTAGATCTGCAGCAGAGAAAACATTGATTTTTTTTTCCAAAATGACAGGAAACATCCCATCACTGGAATCGGGGTCTCTGTCTCTACATTATGCTGCTTTCAGATGGGGCAGCAAAAACCTGGTGACAGATTCCCTTTAAACATACAAATTTCTGAAGTTGAGTAAGGCTACCTTCATACTTGCGTTGAACGGTATCCGTTGCATTGCGTTGTGTGACGGATGCAACGGATGTGTTTCATATAGTGGCGCAACTGATGCAACGGATGCTGCAAAACAACGCAATTCTTTTTTTTTTTTGTTTTTTTTTACAGTTTTACCATCGGCAGACTATTGTGAATGATCAGCTGATCGTTAATAGTTGGCCGCCGGGTGATCAGCTGATTGTTCGGTCGCCGACAATATGTGCGGGGGGCGGGAGCGGGGGGGCAAAGTGCGAAGTGGGTGGAGCCAAGCGGGGCCATGGCTGAGGACGTCAGTGCCGCGGGGACTGCATCGCTGGGGGACAGGTGAGTGTGAGTGTGTGTATACATATGGAGTGCGGGAGGGGGCAGAGCCGAGCGGGGAAGTGTCGGGCTCCCGGCACACGTAACCAGGGTTGCTTGGTTACCTGATGTGTACCCTGGTTACGGGTGCAGGGAGCCAGAGAGAGCATGCGCAGTGAAATCCAAAGGATTCCGCTGCTCAAAAAAAGTTACATGCTGTGTTCCTCCCGGCGCAGCGTCAAAATAACGACGCTGCGTCGTCCGGCGGATGCAACACTGACACTTGCATTACAGTGCGTCATCCATACAAGTCTATGGAGAATAGCGCAGTGCGTTAACGGACTGCGCTATTCTCCATAGTGACGGACTGCGCTGAACGCAAGTGTGAAAGCAGCCTAACGGAGAATCCAGCTGTTCGTGTCCGGACCATGATGCATGGAGGGGCGGGGGGTTGGGGGGGGGGGTCTCCTGGCATGGACCGGAGGAGTTTGGAGGGGTGTGTTTCTGGCACAAACCGGACGGGAATCTTCTGGCTAAAAACCACAATTTGAACATGTACTTAGACATCTGTCGGTTTTGGTTTGTTGCTTACAAAAAAACAGACCAATTCTCATCAATGATTTCCTAAATTCCTGATTTTTGTGAGTATGTATCCAAAAGTTGTTCACTTTTTTTTTTATTTTCTTTTTTTTTTTTTTTCCTTTCTCCCTTTCATAGACCTCTAATATATATATAATTATACTCTCTCATTGCCAGGTTTAATCTGTCACTTAGATCAATATCAGACATGGCCCCGAGATTTTGGACAGATCAGTCGGTCAACAAAAAATTGACGTAATCAGACAGTCACAGGTACCAGTGCGAACAGTAAAAAAACGGACAGCAATTCTGTGAAAAACTGGTGTGAATGAGCCCTACAGACAGCATCCCAGAACACCGGCCACGCGATTAATAACACCGGTGCGGAGCCTCTGTTTTTTGTGCTACCGTATCATTGATCACTGCTATATCTCGGCCATTCTCCACTTTATTTCCTCGGGCATTTTAAGGATAACTACAATAGGTGGTCTGAGAATAGAAAATAAAAATAATACAAATGTTTGCTTGGACGTCCTCCAGGGATATTACATTCTCCTTCTTGGACTTCAGTGTTCTTTTAAAACTTTTTCTAAGAATTTCCTACCCCGGGAGCTGCTGACGGGAGCGCAGCTCTGGCTGTTCTAATCGGTTAACTGTTGATGGACCGTAGTATCCTTCACCTACTGTATAGGAAGGTGTGAAGTCTATGGGGGGGACAAGACCTTACCGGGATGTAACATCTCCCATTATCACAGCTGGAAAACAATTAGTGAAAAAAGAAAATATCAACGACATTCCACTCCTAATTAGTAGCAGATTAGAGTTTTGGCGATTCTCTCTTCAGGCGCTCAGCAATGTGTGGTCTGTTATTTCATACGCAACCTGATATTTCTAATTGTTGTATTCCAAGCACAAAATTGAGAAAAAGATCCAGCCGTCCTGCTAATGGGTCAGAGGAAATTCACACTTGTCATTTAGGTTATAACCCTTTCTTCTACATTAGTTTTTTTTTTGCGTAGATCATTATCATACAGGAAAAACATTCCGGCATTTTACACGAGAAAGATTCGATGCTGGAGTGAAGAAGCGGGGTTAACGCCGTGCTACCGCCAATAAGGAGAAATGTTGATTAATAATAATAAATTCCATTACTCCATAGGTCATGTCTACGCATTTCAGAGATCCAGTCCCCTTCTTCAGGACCAAGAAAATCAACAATTTACTGTTGATTTTCTTGTTCCTGAAGAAGGGGACAGGATCAGTGAAATGTGTAGACCTGACCTATGGAATAAAGGATTTTATTAATAAACATTTCTCCTTATTGGCGGTTGCGTGGCGTTAACCCCGCTTCTTCACTCCAGCATCGAATCTTTCTCATTTGTAAAATGCTGGAATGAATTGTCTAGGGGTAGTGCATTCCAGAACCCTGGCGCAGCACGAGAGAAGTCTTGGAGACATTGGTGCGATGTTTGGATTATGGAGGATTCTTACATCAGTTGCTGAATGGAGAAACTATGTAGGGTGATAGAGATGAGGGATGCGATATGGGGTGGTGCAGAACAGTGTTGAGCTTTGTGGGTAAGAGATATAAGTTTGTATTGTATTCTGTAACGAATGGTTAACCAGTGTAATGACTGGCACAGGATGGAGGCATCGGTGAAGTGACTGGACAAACTCAGGACCCTGGCTGATGTATTCAGGATGGATTGGAGAGGAGAAAGTTTGGTTACAGAGAGACCGATTAGTAGAGTTGCAGGAATCCAAACTGGAATGAATAAAAGAAACAGGAAGAGTTATAGCACTTTCACAGGTGAGAAAAGGTTGGATTGTGGAGGTTTTTAAAATGCAGGTGACATGAGTAAATGAGCGACTGGATATAGGGAACAAAGGAACGTTCTGTGTCAAATAGAACCCCAAGAGAGTGAGAATGCTGCTGGGGAGTTGAGGCTGAACCACCGAAGTTGGATATATGCAAGTTAGTAGAGGGGGGAAACACCAGAAGTTCCGTTTTGGAGCGTCAGGACCAGAAGTGTATAATTGGGTGTCTTTAGCATAGAGATGATACCAATAACCAAGTCTACTGATTTTGTCCAATAAGGAAGGTGTAAAAAGAGAAAATGAGGAGGCCTAGGACTGTGCTTTGAGGAATCTATATAAAATTCCAAATTACCAGACAATTTCAAGGGTCATCAGATACCAGAAATTCCAAAAAATTCAAATGACCCAAATTCTCATGAAACATTAAATTCTTTATTTTTCATTAGACATACAAACAAACATCATGAAAAAGATGGATAATGATATAAAAATATCCTGGGCCCATATCCTGGGTTTGTTTATTTACTTTCACTTATATGATGACATGGTGTCTGATAGACCCCTGCCATCACTAAGCTAGGACTTACTGGCAGCTATGGGCTGCCATTAACTCCTTATTACCCTTATTACACCAGGGTAAATGGGATGAGCTGGTAAAAGTCCTGGGACTGTTGCATCTAATAGATGCGGCAATTCCTGGTGGCTGATATTTTTAGGCTGGGGTAGCTCCAAATAACATGAGTCTCCCCAGCCTGAGAATATCAGCCCCCAGCTGTGAGGCTTTATTTTGGCTGGGTTTCAAATTGAGGAGGACTGCACGCCGTTTTTTTTCTTTCTTATTTTACTGTACAATATAGAACTGGCGACTGTGATTGGTTGCAGTCAACAGCTGTCACTCAACATTGGGGCGTGTCTGACTACAACCAATCATAGGCGACGGTGGGCGGGGGAAGCAGTGAATATGAAATGAGCCTAATGAGCGGCCGGCACTTTCAGAAGCCGCAGAGGCCGCGGGAGCAGTGTGACAGCTGCGCCGGTGATAGGTGAGTATGAAGCGGAGAGAGAGCGAGAGAATGGAGAAAAGTTGGTGACCTGCGTTTTTGTTGACATAAATGCATCCAAAACGCACAACTAACATTTTACTTGCACTTTGACACACACCAATGGGTGACAAAACGTGACCAAAATGCAAAAAGAATTAACATGCTGCTTTTTTTTTTTTTTTTTTTTCAGGCAACGAGTTTGACAAATGTTAGTCAAACAAAACGCTGCCTAAAAAAAGCAACATTTGGATGGAAATTTTAATTTCTCATAGACTTTCATGGTTGCGTTTTAAACTTAACATGTGCACATAGCCTTAAGATAATTTACCACCGGACCACGAAATTATTGGAAGTCCATCTACTCAATATGATGATCTTCAGAATGAATGAGGCTTTTGGAGTTGTGTAGGTGAAGCGCTTGGTCCCTTTATTCTTGGCGTTGGCATGGGCACCGAGGGTTGACCCGGCTAGGTTGCGTTGTTACAGCCTGAGCTGCATGTGTTACCCGTGTATCTCTCTGGCGTGATTGACTCGAGTCTCTTATGGATTCATCATTTGTTCCCCAGCTGAGAAGAAAGTTCCAAGAAAACACAAAATCTGGTAGAAGGATTCTAGGAAGAAGAGACATTCCTAAAAATGAGAATATCATGAATAAAACCTCCTGCCCGTGCTGAGCGTTGCACATACACAGATTCGAAGACTTTTCAGCTTTTGTTGACAAGTAGAACGTATCCAATGTAATTTTTTCCAGGCAGCAGCTTCAAGAAAAATCCCATTATGTTCTTAGCTTGTTTGCTTGATCCCGCGCCGCCCGTAGTATTTAGCTCTCGCATTGATTCCGTCACTGTTAAAATTAGATTAATACATTGAAGTTTGTGCTTCTCGACTGTTCAATCGAAGGCAGTTTTCACACTAAACCTAGAAAGCAGCGGGATACTGGCACCGGCAAACATGACCTAATGCTCAAATTGGGTTTCTCTTCTACTGTGCAGCTGCCGGGGAAGTGGATTATACCAAAAGCTCTAACGTATTACATGGAAAAACCACCAGATTTCTTTCCATCTTCTTCCGTTTTGTGTTGCTGGATGGCGAGCCTTTACTTACATCATCACCTTATGTTTTCAGATTTTCTTGGTAGAAGGTATTAAAGGGAACCTGTCACCAGATTTGGCCCCTATAAGCTGCGGCAACCACCAGTGGGCTCTTATATACAGCATTATAACATGCTGTATATAAGAGCCCATTCCGCTGTGTAGAACATAATTTTATGACTTTGTAATACCTAAACGGGTCAGATGGTTGTCTCTGTTCTCCGGGTGCGGCGCCTCCTCTTTCGGCCATCTTTGTCCTCCTTCTGAAGCCGGGGTGCATGACTCATCCCACGTCATCCACACTAGCCGACATTGAGGTCCTGCGCAGGCGCACTACAATACTTTGATCTGCCCTGTATAAGAGCCCAGTGGTAGTTGCTGCAGCTTATAATCACCAAATCTGGTGACAGGTTCCCTTTAAGGAATAAGTGGACAGGAGTATATTTTAAGCCAAAGTAATGGAAATTGGGGCAAATACTAGTATTTTTCCCGTCGCCACGACAGCGCCACCAGAGAGATAGGTCCACCCCTCATTTGGACAGGAAACCTACTAAAATAAAAGGGCGGCACCTATCTACCGCATCAGTTCGGTTTCCTGTCCCAGGATGGGAGACCCAGAAGTGCTGTGGCGCTGCCACAGTGAAGGACGGCAGGTCTGTGTTGACCACCTGGGCACATAGTGCATATGTGCCTCTGGATCACATTTGCAGAGCTGCCACCTGGTCTTCTCTGATAACCTTTTTTAGGCACTACAGACTAGACTTTTCAGCCACATCAGATATGCCCTTCGGTAAACTGGTTCTACAGGCTGTGATCCTCCTTAATGGTGTTATCTTGCAAATCTCTGGTGGCGCTGTTGTGGTGACGGGAAAAATCAAAATTACTTACCGGTAATGGCTTTTTTCAGAGCCACGACAGCGCTACTGCTTTCCACCTCCTTTTCCTTTTCCCTCACGTTTTGTTTTACACGGATAGTGGGGGTGTTCATTGGTGTTGGATTAATTTTGTGTTTATTTTTTGGTACTCCTCTCTGTGCTCTGTAACCTAACTGATGCGGTAGATAGGTGCCGCCCTTTTATTTTAGTGGGTTTCCTGTCCAAATGAGGGGCGGACCTATCTCTCTGGTGGCGCTCTCCTGGCTCTGGAAAAAACCATTACCGGTAAGTAATTTTGATTTTTTTTTTTTATTTAAACATGACCGCCCACCAAATCATAGTTGGGCAGCTCTTATTTTAGTCACTCTGCTTCAAATATTTTAGTTTTTTTTTGTTTGTTTTATATACATGTGGATCCATAAATATGGGCCTTTTTCTCTGGTGCAAATTGTTATGGTCTTTATCAAGTGGGTGTTGCACACTCGGCTCTGCGGGGGCGTGTCTTTCGGCTCCTCTGTTTTTTTTGGGGGGGGATTTACCCTGTAGGAAACACTTATTTGAAAAAGAGCATAAACGGTAACACTAAATAAAGACAACGTTCTAGAACCATATGGCGGATTTAAAACATAAATCTAATACTCAGGGGAGCAGCGGGAATCAAATGGGTCCAAGAACTGTCCACATTTCCCTGATGATTGGCCGTCTTTAACCCCTTCACGACCATGGACGGATATTTCCGTCATGGAGCGTGTCCCGTGAAGCCCCGCCCCCTGCCGCGGGCAGGCGGCGTGGATCGGCATACATCAGTTGTTTTCAACAGCTGACATGTGTGCCTGCATGTTACGAGTGGAATCGCATTCCACCCGTAACATTAACCCCTTAGATCTCGCTGCCAAAGTCTGGCAGCAAGATCTATATGCGCGCGGCCATGTTTTTTTACTTACCGCCGCCCCCACCGGAAGTCACGTGAGTGATCATGTGACGTTTGGTGGTTGCCATCGTAGCACAGGGTCATGTGATGACGCCTGCAGCTACGAAGTTTCACTTTCGTTTTTCCTCGGCCAGGAACAGAGGGAAAAAGAAAGTGACTATTTCTGCCGTTTACAGCTGAATAGCTGTGATCAGCAGATAGCGATCGGATTGCTGATCGCTATAGCCCCCTAGGGGGACTAGTAAAATAAAATAAAAAAAGTAAAAAAATTTTTTTAAAAAAAACCTAAAAGTTCAAGTCACCCCCCGTTTCCCCCCATTGAAAATGAAAGGGTTAAAAAAAAATAAATATACACATATTTGGTATCGCCGCGTTCAGAAATGCCCGATCTATCAAAATATAAAATCAATTAATCTGATTGGTAAACTGCGTAGTGGCAAAAAAATTCCAAACGCCTAAATTACGTTTTTTGGTCGCCGCAAGTTTTACGCAAAATGCAATAACAGGCGATCAAAACGTAGCATCTGCGAAAAAATTGTACCATTAGAAACGACAGCTCGAGACGCAAAAAATAAGCCGTCACTGAGCCATAGATCCCAAAAAATGAGAACGCTACGGGTTTCGGAAAATGGCGCAAAACGTACGCCACTTTTATTGGACAAGCTTGTGAATTTTTTTTAACCCCTTAGATACAAGTAAACCTATACATGTTTGATGTCTACAAACTTGCACCGACCCGCAAAAAACAAGCCCTCATATGGCAAGATTGACAGAAAAATAAGAAAGTTACGGCTCTCGGAAGAAAAGGAGCAAAAAGCAAAAACGGAAAGTGCCCCGGGGCTGAAGGGGTTAAAGCATGTTATTGTGTATTTAATAAATTAGGTATCACCACAATCACAGTGATTTGGAGAGTCATTTTGTCATGTAATTTTTACCTTACTGTCAACATAAAAATGAAACCTGACAAATGGGGGAGTGTATTATTTTTATTTAAGAAAAAAAAAGTACCATATGTTTCGTTTTATAAGACGCACTGGATTATAAGATGCACCCCAAATTTAGAGATAAAAAAAGTAAAAAAAAAATAAAAATGGGGTCCGTCTTATAATCCGGTGTTGTCTTACCGGAGGGGGGCAGCAGTGGTGGTGAAGCGGGGTCACAGGAGGCAGAGGCTGTGCTAGCGGCGGCTCAGTGGTAGAGCAGGCCGGTGTGGTGAGCGCCCCAGTCTGTTCGCAGTCCTGGTCTGTTCGCGGTCCTGGTTCAAATGATGGCGCCTGGAGCGGTGCATGCACAGATAAAGCTCTCATCCAAGGGCACCATCTGCGCACGCGCTGACTCCCGGCGCGTTATTTGAAACTGGGACTGCGGACACACTAGGACACCTGCCGCATAGCCACCCGCCCGGAGTGGCAGCGAGCAAGCCGCCAACCCACCCGCACGCACAAAGTGACAGCCAACAGGCCGCCCGGCCGCACGGAGAGGCAGCCGGCCTCCAGGACAGAGGCAGCCGACACCGACAGGCACCCGGCTGCCCGCACGCAACCACAGGCACCCGGCTGCCCGCACTCAGCCACCCGAATGCACCCGCTCACCGCACAGAAAGCCCCCCGGTAAGCTATATTCGGATTTTAAGACACACACCTCATTTTCCTCCCAAATTTTTAGGAGGAAAAGTGCGTCTTATAATCCGAAAAATACGATACATAAAATACAGGCCCTTGTAGCACAAAAAAAAAATTGTCATATTTAAAAAAGTTTACAGCTCTTAAACCTACATAAAAATAAAATATATACAGATAAATATATATTTTCTATAATACTATAGATGATAAAAAAGCATTAAAAATAAATAATAAATTGGTTATTATTGTCCTGGTCCTCGGTCGTTTACATGATCTTGCACACGACTACAATACTTTGGGCACAGCGCTCCCGTCCCTCCCTGGATGGGGGTCGGCTCTGTGTGGCGCACACACTACAGCTGGTGACTTTTAACTCCTTGATAACTTGGGGAAATCCAATTCCAATTTCCCAGCTTTGTAGTAGAAGGGTCAGGTCGCGCCATTCTTTGTCCTTGACCACCATAATTATGGGACTGGGTAAATATACTGTGTTTCTGCGTTCTAATTTTTTGTAATTATGTAGACCGTCTACCCTTGGACAAGGCTGAGATTCCCTCGCGTCAGGAACCATTCGGGAGATGTCCTTCATTGCCGACACACGACCTCTGCAAACTATGCTGGATGCTGAGCCGACAGACCTAAAGCTTCAGTCGTGCTAAAATAATGTTTTTACATGAACGTTTGCTAGAGGAGGAATATTTCTCAATTTAGGGAAAGGAAATCTACAAATTAGAAACATGCTGACAGATAAGGAAATAGATTTGAGGCAGTCTGACCTTGATCAAGTTGACACAGCTCACGTTTCATGCAAGGCATGTCCTGTATCGCTGCGAGGAGAGGAGAATAGGTATTGATGAAGGTATGGCGTATATTTTTACACGCACACTTTGATCAGGGAAAAAAAGGCAAAAATACTTGACTGCTTGTCTGAGAAAGCTGAAGTCGTTCAAGGAATTTGGATACACGTCAAGGTGATGTGATGGCTCTCCGGACCAGCCTCGGAGGCTTTATTCCTGTGTCAGGAAGCATTCTTTACAGTCACTTATTAACAGGATGGCTTCTTTATGAAAACTATACCCTGGTATAAAGTTCTAGGCCAGGGGTCTCAAACTCGGCTGGGTGTATGGGCCGCACATAAAAAAAAAATAACTTTGGGGGGGGGGGGGAATTGGTTGCAGTGATTACAGGGCAAAGTAAAATTTTTATTGGTACCATTTTTTTTTCTCTACAACTTTGGATCACTGTTTTTGAACATTTTTTGCTTATAACAAACCTGCACTTTTTTGTTTTATATATTAAATAAAAAAAATCTTGATGGTAAAATTTTTTTAGGCTTTATTTTTTGTTTACATTTTATTCCTTTTGTTGTAAGTAATAGTTTTACACTAGCACTATATAGTAATTTTGGCCAACATCTTTTAGTGATGTGCCCAATCCTGTTCCTCATTCTGTAGTAATGTACCGATTTTTGTCCCCATCCTGTAGTATTGTGACCATTCTGTAGTAAGGTGCTCCATCCTTGTCCCCCATCCTGTAGTAATATGCACATCCTGTAGTAATGTGCCCCTTCCTTGTCCCCATACTGTAGTAATATGCCCATCCTGGAGTAATGTGCCCCTTCCTTGTCCCCATACTGTAGTAATATGCCCATCCTGGAGTAATGTGCTCCTTCCTTGTCCCCATACTGTAGTAATATGCCCATCCTGGAGTAATGTGCCCCTTCCTTGTCCCCATACTGTAGTAATATGCCCATCCTGGAGTAATGTGCCCCTTCCTTGTCCCCATACTGTAGTAATATGCCCATCCTGTAGTAATGTGCCCCTTCCTTGTCTCCATCCTGTAGTAATGTGCCCCATCCTTGTCCCTATCCTGTAGTAATGTGCCGTGCCCAACCTGTAGTACTGTGCCCAACCTTGTCCTATTTTACTAATGTGCCTCACCTTTTTCCCTATCCTGTAATAATGTGCCAATCTTTGTCCCCTTTTACTAATGGTCCCATGCAGGTCATCTTCTTGTAGTAACGTCCCCTTTACTAATCCTCTTCTTGCAGCAATCTCTGGATTGGGAATAGAGCTGGAGTGTCCTAACAAGACCAAAAAATAATAGAAACCAAGAGGAAAAAACTAGTATTGTAGACCAAAAAAACACCCTCTTAAAACAATTACCGTACTTTATTAATCAAGGTTAAAAATCAATATTATTACAGGAAACTAAACTAAAAAACGTTCTATTCAGACCAATGTCAAGTGAATAGGGAGCAAAAGACACACATATAGTGCATGGATAGTGGGGTATCGCTTATGTAGACCGTCGTCTAAAATGTGATAAACCACTATTGGTAAATAGTAGGAGACATGAAGGGGAGGGGGACACATTAAAGCTATGTGACCACAGGACAACGTACCCGCGGATTTTTCCGCAGGTATGTCCGCAGGCTTCCTGCAGCTGCTCCGTGGAATCCGCAGCTATCCATTGCTGCGGGTTTCGAGTATTTTTGTTGCGGTAAACCTGCTCGACAAGTGCGGAAATACCTGCGGAATTCCCGCCTGTAACTGTGGAGGAGCGGAAACTCCGCGGATATTTCTACATGAATAATTAGCATGCAGTTGCTTGCGGCTGTGGGACATCCGCAGCATATTCCGCAGCCGCACATACCGCAGCATTGATACAGCGTCTGTACTTGCTTAAACCTGCGGATTTATCTGGAAAATCCAGATAAATCTGCAGGGTTTCCGCGGCAAAATTTGCCAGTACGTTGTCCTGTGGGCACATAGCCTTAGGCTAACAATACCCTCCCTGTCTCTTACCTACCAGCGGAGGTGCACCGTCATTTTTTGGGTGCCTCCACTCCGCGTTGGCTACCCCTAATGTATCCCTAATACTCTTGTTGCCAATAAATGGTACCCGTCACCAGAAATACAAACGTGCCAACACTGTCTCAAGTCAAATGGGGCATAAATAATTGGTCTCAATAAGGATGATAATAGTCACTCACATAGATACACAGCAAAGGCTGCCGTGGCCTGCATGAATAAATGAGTGAAGGCAAGAGACTACACAGAAACATAAGTATGGTGCTAAAAATACCAATAACTAAGATGACTTATCTGCTGGGATCTTCCATAAGATTCCCAATGCGTTTCCCACCACTTCTCGGGGTTCATCAAGGGACATTCAAACGACTGATCATAGGTCCGTGGACATAAAGGCCTGTTACAATATACTCCTGTATCCACAACAGGCAATGCAATAGCCCAGATAGGCTATATAGATAAGTTGAGACTGTTTTGTGCCTGTAAGAGAGAGAGAGATTCCAGCAGGTTCTTGTCTGCTCCACAGTGGTGCTCCCCGGTTTCCAGCCGGCACACACACTCATACCAGGTGATACCGTACGTCTTCCAGGCGGCAGAAGGACATAAGGACCTGCGGTGGAACACATCGATGTACTCCATCGCTGGTCCTCAATATATTTCACCGCAGGTCCTCTCGTTCCACTGTGTGCCAGGTCCCCAGAGCAGTAGGGTATCACCGGGGCACCGGGGGGGGGGGTTCCACAGCATCATGGTTGTGGTTGTGGGTTCGGTCTTCTCTCTTAGCGGTGTCTGTTTTCTTCAATGAAGTATCCTGCAGTATTCTTTTACATTTTTAGCTGCATGGAAACTTCATTATTGAACCGCAATTAGGGGTTATTTTAGGGGAAACACAGTAGTACATACATCCCTCTGATACAGGGGGAATGGGCATAGAGTGTGGGTGGGTGGTAATTTTTATATATAAATGGAATACCTGTGATGTCCCTCAATTAGCCAAATAGGCATATGTTCCTTCCGCGGAGGTTGGCACTTTAATCAATGCGCAAATGGCACACCCACTTAGCAATTGCTATCCCTATCTGTTCCTGGTATACAGTGGGTATGGAAAGTATTCAGACCCCTTTACCTTTTTCACTCTGTTTCATTGCAGCCATTTGGTAAATTCAAAAAAGCTCTTTTTTTTTTCCTCATTAATGTACACTCTGCACCCCATCCCCCATCTTGACAGGAAAAAAATGGAAAAATGTATGGTATGAAATGTAGAAATTTTTGGTAATTTATTAAACAAGAAAAACTGAAAGATCACATGGTCATAAGTATTCAGACCCTTTCCTCAGTAGTGAGTAGAAGCACCCTCCTTTTCAGCTAGTAAAGCCATGAGTCTTCTTTAATTCCCAAAAGCTACATTTTCCATATTCTCTATATACCCTTCATATGATCATTAAATAGATGTAAAAAATGAGTGCATACAAGCTATATCTGTAGTGCCAAGCAGCTTTAATGGCTGATAATCCAAACCAAAGTTCACATTATAATAATGAATAAATGCCACAGAGAAATCGCTATGATGGCAAATATAAAGGGATTTGTGCTAAAGACTTGTTTTAATCCCAAGGGTAATTTCCAATTATAATATCTACATGAACTTCACTTCGAAGTATTCACTGTAATGTAATATCAGATATGTACAAGCCGCCCCTCCAGTGACCACAATTATAATCCCAGGGTTTTAGCTAGGCTAAGAAAAATATACATGGCTGATAAATCAGGATAAGGAAATTGTACTGTGCTTAAAAATGTTCATGGAAGCTGCTCTGATGCGTTTCGCCTCTTTGATAAAGTTTCATCAGGAGCTCTACACAATGGGAACATCTTTATTTTGCAACACTTCCAATTGTAGAACTTATTATTACTCCAATTGAATAAAATGAACTTTGTTCATGGGGAAAACCTTTTCAATTAGTGGCCATGCTTGTTGTTTTTTTTTTTTTTTTGCTTATTCATTATATAGATAGATATATAGAGAGATAGATATAGCTATATAGATAGATAGCGAGTGATTAAATATTATATATATATATATAACATATAATATATTATATATATATTATATATATATATATATATATATATTACATATATATATATATATATATATATATATATATATATAATATATATATATATATATATGTATGTATATATACACACACACACCTATAAAGGCTACACTGGAATTAATTTAGGAAAAATTCATCTTTATTGAAAATGATCTTAACAGGTGCACAGCTGATGAGTATGATCAAGCTATTCAATAACATATAAGTATTACTTGTGGCAAAAAATGTACCCAAACTATCAGTATGTGATATTAATCAAAATAAGTGTAGGCTGGGGCCATACGGGGATTACTGTGATCCCCTCGCATGACACTCGGCTCATGCTGGCAGTACAGCAGGAGCCAAGTGTCATGCGAGTGTCCCTGCGACTGAGGTCCGATCATGCAATCGGACCTCAGCTGCGTGGGGGCGGGCCGGCACTGAGAAGGGGCGGGCCGGCGCTGCGGAGGGAGGGATTTATCTCCCTCTCTCCTCCATAGCCGGCTATTGCCATTCTCGCCCTGCACTCGTGGTACACCGGTGTAATGCGAGTGCAGTGCGATCTTTCTCTCGCTTCAGAGACTTGAATGGGTGTGAGAGAGAGTCTCGCGTTACACCCGCAGCATGCTGTGATTTGTTTTCTCGGTCCGAATAGGGCTGAGAAAATAATATCTCATGTGTGCTGACACACAGGCTAATATTGGTGTGAGTGGAATGCGATGTTTTATCGCATGACACTCGGTCTGATTTTCATGCTGTGTGTCTTGTCTTAGGCCTTAACAATGGACACCAAAAAATGACAGTATGTAATATACAGTACATCACCAACCCAATAGATTGTATTTTAGTTTTGGCAATTTTTTCTTATTTAACAATGTGTATCACAATATAATGTACAGTAAAGACTTTATCCAAACAAGGATGACAAAGGCATAATATAATAGCAATGTGGAATAGATTGTATTAGAATAGCAGATGGCAAAAAATGTATTGATGGATATCGGGATAAAAAATATATTATAATCTGATTGCTAACAAATAATAAAAAATCACCATATGGAAATAAAAAAAGTGAACCACATTTCTATATACTGTATTAACAAAGCCTTACCAATAAGACACCTTGACGCGTTTCGCCGTGGCTTTCTCCAAGGGCGTATTCCTTATTCATGATTTCCAGTGCATTCTGAGTCCATCCTCACTGATCCAGTACATTACCTCGCCTGAGGTTAGACAGCAGTTTTATTAAACAGGAAATGCACTACTAATGTTGATGGACATCTCTGAATCAGAAGACTCCATTGTGGGAATAAGCCTAATTTTTACTGATTTGGGAGGGGAAATTGAGGGAACCGGGTATGCACAAAAATCTGACAAACTAATACATGTTTTGTTTCTTTTCCTTGGTGCAGCATCTTTCTGTATCTAGCAATATTAGGTGGTACAGTTACATCCATGTGGTCTGGATGTATGTTCACACTATAAAAAGACTTTTAATGGACAATTATTATTTTTCCCCCTTTTTTGTCAGAACAGGACAAACTTTTCATCAGAAACATGATCTTTAATCTGTGTAATTGTTGTTTAAAAGAATAAATAATCGGACTTCACTTATTGCACAATGTGAGTAAATCCAGGCGGTTTTCTTGGAAACCTCTGTAATGCCTAGAAGAGCTCATCTGCTCACACCAGCGACTCCCAGAATATTGGGGAAATAATTAAATGTGATATTTATTGATCCTAGTAAATGAGAGCTGTGCGGTAATGTGACCTTATGATGGCCGCTGCTGGAAACTGATTTATTTCCTGGATTTCACTCATATACCAAGTCATGACTGAGAACTTCTCGTTTTTGCACCCTAACCCCAGAGAGAACTTCTCGTTTTCCCCTCACCCATGACAGCACCACGTGAGAGAGGGATCCGCCCAGCAAGGACAGCAAACCATTCTGAAATAAAAGGGCGGTATCTCTCCCCTTCGTCAGTTGGTTTCCTGTCCTTGATGGGAGACCTTGTTCTGAACTACGGCGGTTTGAAGACAGAAGTTAGAAGAAGCTGTATTTACCCAGCCCCGTCCGGTGTCCGGAAAAGCAGGGCGAGTCTTGTGCCGCCGTTCTTCGGGGCTGGAAGTGCTGTCCAACAGCCCTTAGGGAACCTGGTGTCCGTGCAGGGGTGTACGGCAGGGCCCTTCCGGTGGTCCGGACCGCCACTCCACCCCCCCCCTTGCGCTCCCCTGCTGGCTAGGACTTCCGGATGCGGCGCGCTCTGGGATGCGCGCAAGGCATGCTTGGTAACGGAGGCATGCTTGACACGTGATGTCACCTGAAGAAGATGGCGGCGCCCATGCAGCAGCAGCGGTGTTCCAGGGCACCGCAGTGGCGATGGCGCCCACCATCTGGTCACCGCTGGGCGCATGGAAGCAGTGGAGGCACTAAATGGGACCGGAAAGCGGAGGATCGCTGTTTCAAGGTGCGCTTCCCGGCAGCGCGGGTGCTTGTGCCTACATGCCAGGAGGGATTCAGAAAGGCAGCAGCTCTCTCCGGAGCGCCGGCAGCATTACCGTAAGAACAGTCACCGTTCTAGTGACACTGGTCCACCCGGCCACGGCAGCCAGAAGGGCAGATCCTCTTGCGGCTCCACAACTTCTGCGAGACCTGTGGATGTCCGACGAAGCCTCCAGACTTGTGTAACTGGGTTAAAAACTGGCTCAGTGATAGGAAACAAAGGGTGGTTATTAATGGTATGTACTCGGACTGGGTCTCAGTTCATAGTGGGGTACCACAGGGGTCAGTATTGGGCCCGCTTCTTTTCAACATATTTATAAATGACCTTGTTGGGGGCATGCGGAGTAGAATTTCAATATTTGCAGATGATACTAAACTCTGCAGGGTAATCAATACAGGGGAGGATAATTTTATATTACAGGGAGATTTATGTAAATTGGAGGATTGGGCTGAGAAGTGGCAATTGAAGTTTAATGTAGATAAATGTAAGGTCATGCACTTGGGTAGAGGAAATAACATTTATGATTATGTACTTAATTGTAGAACACTGGGTAAAACAGACACAGAAAAAGACTTGGGTGTATGGGTGGATGGTAAACTTCACTTTAGTGGACAGTGTCAGGCAGCTGCTGCCAGGGCTAATAAAATAATGGGATGTATTAAAAGAGGTATAAGTGTTCATGAAAAAAATATAGTTCTACCTCTGTACAAGTCACTAGTGCGACCGTACTTAGAATACTGTGTACAATTCTGGTCACCGATATATAAGAAGGACATAGCTGAACTGGAGAGGGTGCAAAGAAGAGCGACCAAGATTATTAGAGGAATGGGGGGGCTGCAATACGAAGACAGGTTATTAAACTTGGGGTTATTTAGTCTGGAAAAACGAAGGCTTAGGGGAGATCTAATCACAGTGTATAAATATATGAGGGGACAGTACAGAGACCTTTCCAAAGATCTATTTACACCTAGGCCTGCGACTGGAACACGGGGGCATCCGCTACGTCTTGAGGAAAGAAGGTTTAATCATAATCACAGACGAGGATTCTTTACTGTACGAGCAGTGAGACTATGGAACTCTCTGCCGCATGATGTTGTAATGAGTGATTCACTACTAACATTTAAGCAGAGCCTGGATGCCTTTCTTGAAAAATTTAATATTACCAGTTATGTATATTAGATTTTATGACAGGGTATTGATCCAGGGAACTAGTCTGATTGCCGGATGTGGAGTCAGGAAGGAAATTTTTTCCCCA
This sequence comes from Anomaloglossus baeobatrachus, assembly GCF_048569485.1. NCBI lineage: Eukaryota > Metazoa > Chordata > Amphibia > Anura > Aromobatidae > Anomaloglossus > Anomaloglossus baeobatrachus. Next base: position 884,233,785 of record NC_134353.1, on the reverse strand, counting down.
TTGGAACTTGTTTGCCACATTGGGTTTTTTTTGCCTTCCTCTGGATCAACATGTTAGGCTACGGGTTGAACTAGATGGACTTAGAGTCTCCCTTCAACCTTAAAAACTATGATACTATGATACTATGACTTAGTACCCTTGATCTCCTTTTTTTTTTTTCCGTCATTATCAGTTGGATCTATCCTCCTCGGCTGACCTCTCGTTTTGTGGATGGATGCTTGAGACGATGGTCCCTCCCTAATGCGTTATGAAAATCTCTCACGTGGTGCTGTCATGGGTGAGGGGAAAACACCTAGGTTACTTACCGGTAGCCGGTTTTTCCAGAACCCATGACAGCACCCATATAATCCCTCCCTTCTCACCCTTAGTGTGCACTATTTTGGGTGTGCATGTGTGTGTTATGGTTGGTGTTGGAATTAGGTTCTAACGATTGTTGGAGGTCCTCTCAATTCTCGGTAATCAACTGACGAAGGGGAGATGTACCGCCCTTTTTATTTCAGAATGGTTTCCTGTCTTCGCTGGGCGGATCCCTCTCTCACGTGGTGCTGTCATGGGTTCTGGAAAAACCAGCTGCCGGTAAGTAACCTAGGTGTTTTTGCAACCTAACCCCAGAGAGAACTTCTCGTCTTTGCACCCTAACCCCAGAGAGAACTTCTCGTCTTTGCACCCTAAACCTATGAAAGCTTTATTTTTTTGCAAAATGGGTTTTGAAAGGCATCATTCACTTTACCATAAAAGAAAAAAAAAATCGAAAGTGGTAAATAAACTGCAAATGTTTTTGGCTTTTTGTTTTTGTGCCATTTTATGTGGTCGAGATGACCTGGCAATATAATTCTTTAGGTCACTACAAAAACGATACCAAACCTGTAGAAATAATATATACAAACATATATAGATAATTTTATTATTTTCTTATTTTTTTTTTATTGATTTTACTAGAATTCTTTGGGTACTTAAAGCTGTGGTACGCCAATCACTTGTTGTGTATAGAACAGGGCATCAGCACCGCTCTGTACAGCACAAATTCTGTGTTCCTATGAACACCGGCGCTCAGAAACTATGTCATCACAGACATGGGTCATCATCTGTCCCCCAGCTATAATGACAACCCATCGACGCCTCGCTGATGCTTGTTAAATCCTCCTGTCAGAGATTGACAGCAGGCTATAATGAACAGGCGCAAGTGGATCTCCTGATAGAGGCACATGTCAGCTGATCAAATCAGCCAACATGCACTGGTAAACATGCAGGCTCGCTGTGATCAAAGGGCTACACACAACTTTGACGTAGCAGTACGTCTAAGATTATGAAGGGGTTAAATAGCCTCCTTTCCTGCTTATTTTCCCTCTATCTCCACCATCTTTTCTTTGACAGTTCTGGTTTGACAGAAAAGGGATGGAGACAGATGGAAAACCAGAGGGTGGGAAGGTGCATTTAAATGTTTGGCCACATAATGATGCACAGGCCACATAATGATGCCTGTACTTGGATTGAGCAGTCATTCTGTGCTAACAATCCCTTTAAATGTACATTTTGGTAACGCCAAATGCCGACACCTTAGCCCACTCCATACACCTACACCGGACATGTGTTGTAGATACATGTCAGAAGAGGGTAATTTCTGGCAGTACTACACCTGGTTTGGCAAAGATATTGTGTATTTAGTCCAGCCGGTAAATCTCATTTGAATTTGAGAGCAGAGCTTCTAGAAGTGTTTGTAATGAAACTCCACTTCTTCACACTGACTGCTGGAAATAAGTGCTGAAAGCTGTCAATGTTCCAGCATATTTCACTCTGTAGTAAGGAGAACAGACTGTATCAATGTATGTTTGACACTGAGCCTGTTGTAAGCTATGGTTTTGGGGTGTTTTCTTCTTTCCTCATTTTTTCCCTGCCTGCTTATGATTGGTCAGAGGAGGAGGTAGTAGTAACCCGACTTGGATTTTTTTTTTTTTTTCCCCTTATAAATGCTTAGGTGCCAAATACTTTGATCCCCAATAACTTCATATTGTGTGTCCATGTTAAACTGAACAATCTGATGAAAGGTCCTCTTTAAAAACTAGAATCAAAAGACTCTAATGTAGAAATATTTTGTGGATAAACCTAGATCTACCTTTTATAGACAGACTTGTTTGTGGTACGGTAGTAAGTCTGTAGCCAATTATTAACCAAGAGGACCTAACGTGTCTGTTAGAAGTGAGCGAATCTGCCAAAGTTCGATTCATTCAAATTAATCTGGGAAATTTAATTTGGATTGCTGGTCAAAAATTTTGTTATGCTCAAAGGGTTTTAAACAGCCCAGAGGACAATACATGGAGGATAAAAGTTACACTTGCCTCCTCCCTCAACTGCCCTGGTTCTGTAGCTCCTTGCCTGGCCCCCCACCGGCTCCCTTCCGTTCTCCATCTTCAGTCTTCTCTTCCATATTCTTGACCCATTGGCTCCTCCGGCACTCTTTAGGCCTCATGTCACATCATGACGAATTTTGAGTCATAGTTTGTGAGGAAGAGCAAAGTCTGAAGAGAAGACCTGAGCCTGAGGAAGCCAGGCAGGAAACTGCAGTTTCAGGACAAATAAGGGTCAGGGTCAGTTTAATTTTTTAGTAATCCTTCCTGGTCCTAAAAGGATCCAGCAAAATTGGGGCAAGCAGGATATTCAGGTTCTGCTGCATCGAGGCTTCTGCCTTGAGCCCTGAAAAAGAGGATTCGGGCATATCTGTGAAGGACCAGTGACTTCAATGAAGCAGATGGTCACTTTGTGCTCTGTCTGACGTAGTTTTCATCATTTTAAGACTGGCACAAAAGTGTAATAGGCTGCTCTATTGTGTCAGTTTCAAAAAGGCCAACTCTGCCGAAAATGATAGACCAAGCACAAAGTGACTCCTTATGCTTTTATTAAAGTCAATGGCTCGGTTTGCGGATAAAAATTCCGTTTTTTTATGGCTTCCGATCGAAGCCCCAATGGAGTCACCGATGTATGACTAAAATTTGGTTGAACACAGCCTTAGTGCAAAGCCGTCTGAACCTAACAAATTTGGCAAGACGAGATGATTATCTCATGTTTATGTGGCCTACGATTTCTCCACCCAAGTTATGTCTAGGTGGAGTTAAACCAGAGTATGGTGAATTTGAACATGACTGAAGCTCTGTCTTCGTGAGCGATATGCCTCTACCTGTGGAATAGCGCTGCGGACACCATTATTGGTAATGTTTAAAGAAGCACTCTCAACAAAAAGTGTAATATGTCTGTGTTGTAGTGTAGTTTAATTAAGATACTTGTTGATTTGTTGTCTTGCCCAGTTTCAGCGTAGCTCTGGTCCTTAGCAATTTACTCTCTTGCCTGGTTTCAGCGTAGCTCTGGTCCTTACCGATTTGCTGTCTTGCCTGGTTTCAGCGTAGCTCTGGTCCTTACCAATTTACTCTCTTGCCCTGTTTCAGCATAGCTCTGGTCCTTACCGATTTGCTGTCTTGCCTGGTTTCAGCATAGCTCTGGTCCTTACCAATTTACTCTCTTGGCCGGTTTCAGCGTAGCTCTGGTCCTTACCAATTTACTCTCTTGGCCGGTTTCAGCGTAGCTCTGGTCCTTACCAATTTACTCTCTTGCCCGGTTTCAGCGTAGCTCTGGTCCTTACCAATTTACTCTCTTGCCCGGTTTCAGCGTAGCTCTGGTCCTTACCAATTTACTCTCTTGCCCGGTTTCAGCGTAGCTCTGGTCCTTACCAATTTACTCTCTTGCCCTGTTTCAGCATAGCTCTGGTCCTTACCGATTTGCTGTCTTGCCTGGTTTCAGCATAGCTCTGGTCCTTACCAATTTACTCTCTTGGCCGGTTTCAGCGTAGCTCTGGTCCTTACCAATTTACTCTCTTGGCCGGTTTCAGCGTAGCTCTGGTCCTTACCAATTTACTCTCTTGGCCGGTTTCAGCGTAGCTCTGGTCCTTACCAATTTACTCTCTTGCCCGGTTTCAGCGTAGCTCTGGTCCTTACCAATTTACTCTCTTGCCCGGTTTCAGCGTAGCTCTGGTCCTTACCAATTTACTCTCTTGCCCGGTTTCAGCGTAGCTCCGGTCCTTACCAATTTACTCTCTTGCCCTGTTTCAGTGTAGCTCCAGTCCTTACCGATTTGCTGTCTTGCCTGGTTTCAGCGTAGATCTGGTCCTCCCCAGTTTGCTTTCTTACCCTGTTTCAGTGTAGCTCTAGTCCTTACCAATTTACTCTCTTGCCCGGTTTCACATAGCTCCAGTCCTTACCGATTTACTCTCTTGCCCGGATTCAGCTAGATCCTGTCCTCACCAGTTTGCTTTCTTACCTTGTTTCAGCGTAGCTCCAGTCTTTACCGATTTGCTGTCTTGCCTTGTTTCAGCATAGCTCCTGTCCTCTTCTCAGTAACATGACCGCTGCTTTCCTTTGCTGGCTCATACAGGGACTGTTGTGCGGAGTGGTGTTTCTTTCAACACTGTAAGCCTACAGAGGCTCACAAGAAGGCTCCACAGAGACATTGGGAAAACAACTTCTGGTTCATATACAAGCCCCGTGTGATCCATCTAGACTGATTTTGAAGTCTCTTGACCCAGAAGAGTGGAGCTGCGCTAGAAACTGGGAAAGACTGCAATCGGTCACTATTATAATAATTAGACAAATATTTAAAAAGGGATTACATTTTTGTCTGCAGTTCCATACAAAAATATATATTTTCAATCCGGTCAAAGTGAATTTATTCCGACCTAGATAAATTGAACACACGGGAGTAGATGTGCCCGTAGTCGTGGAGTACATGGTTTTTTTAGTAGAACCAGAGTCCTTTCCATTCACGCTTCAGGTCTGGTTTGTTAGGACGTCCATGCATACCACATCTTTGGCAGTCATTCAACACCATGCGGCAGTGTAACAAAGCCGCCACGAGAGGGACATCAAAGTCTGAGGTCCAAAACGAGCAGTATTTGTGATATGCTGCTGAGTGACATGTCGCCTCCCGGCCCACTATACATCATGCCCTATTTGATGTATCCAGTGCATAGAGAATGACAAATTCATTGCTTGTAATTGCTGACTGGCATATAATGCCGAGGATTAGTGTGTCATGTCATCTCGCTGAGCATATGTCTGGGTCCTGCTATTCACTTTTTTTTTTTTCTTTTTCTCGTTCCCTCGCTGTTGGTTTCCTCTTATTAACACTTTAGTCTTCTGACCTGTACAGAACAAGGCTGGGACGCAAGACGCAGGAGCTTGTAAAAATGTTTGCTCAGCAGATTTTATATTTGTTTAGCATCATTAATCCTTGTCTCCAGCAATGGTACTGCTGTTTGTTCATTTTTTGTTCTTCCTGTTGTACTACTGGTAACATGTCCATGATTGCCATCAAACTTTATTTGCTTGAAGCATCACTAAACGTGCCAGTTAAATATTCATCTTTTGTATAGCAAAAGCCATGGACGAAAGTGTTGGCACTCATGAAATTGTTCCAGAAAAGGAAGTATTTCTCCCAGAAAAATATTGCAATTACACGTTTTGCTATATTGTTTATTTCCTTTTTGTGATTTGCAGCAACAAAAAAGAGAACACAAATTTACACACAACCCCCAAATTGTTTTGGAGAAAATTGTTGGCACCTTTCCAAAATTGTTGCAAACGTTTTTTCAAGTTTGTGATACTTGTTAAAACTCACCTGTGGCAAGTAGCAGGTGTGGGCAATATGAAAATCGCACCTGGATACGAATAATAAAGAGACGTTGACTCACTTTTCATAGTGTGTCTGTGTGTGTCACACGAAGCATGGACAACAGAGGGGAAGAGAAGTGTCTGAGGACTGGAGAAGAAAATTGTTGAAAAATAACAATCTCAAGGTTAAAAGTCAATCTCTAAGGATCTTGATGTTCCTTTGTCCACAGTGCGCAACATAATCAAGAAGTTTACAACCCATGCACTCTAGCTAATCTCCCTGGATGGCAGAGAAAAATTAAAGGAAGGTTGCACGCAAAATAGTCTGGTGGATAAGTAGCCCCAATCAAGTTCCAAAGAAATTCAAGCTGTCCTGCAGGATCAGGGTGCATCAGGATCAGAATTATCTGCTGACATTTAAATGAAATAAAACGCTATGGAGGAGACTTAGAAGGACCCCACTGCTGACAGTCATAAAAAAGCTAGACTGCAGTTTGCCAAAATCCTTCTGAGAAAGTGTTATTGCAGACTGGTGAGACCAAGAAGGAGCATTTTGGTAAAGCACATTATGCTACTGTTTTTCTGACAATGGAATGAGGTCTCTAAAGAAAGAACACAGGACCTACAGTAAAATATGGTGGAGGTTCAAAGATGTTTTTGGGTTGTTTTGCTGCCTCTGGCACTGGGGGCCTTGACTGTGTGAAAGGCATCATGAAACCTGAGGAGTACCAAAAGATTTTGGGTCGCAGTGTTATTCCCATTGTCAGAATGCTAGGTTTGTGTTTAGGTCATAAGTCTTCTAGCAGAACAATAAGTTCTAAGCCACACGGCATAATAATTGGAGTGAGTGGAATGCGATGTTTTATCACATTCCACTCGGACCAATAATTGGCCTATGTCCCAGCACCCATGAGCGATTATTTTTCTCAGCCCTAATCGGACCGAGAAAACAGTCTCAGCATGCTGCCACTGTAATGCGAGTCTTGTTTCTCTCGCACCCATTCAAGTGTATGGGGCGAGAAAAAAATCGCACTGCACTCGCAGTACACCGGTGTACCGCGAATGCAGTGCGAGAATGGCAATAGCCGGCTACGGAGGAGAGAGGGAGAGAAATCCCTCCCTCCCCTCCACAGAGCCGACCCGCCCTCCCCCCAATCGCATGATCGGACCTCGGTCGCAGTGACACTCGCATGACACTCTGCTCCTGCTGTGCTGCCAGCGTGAGCGGAGTGTTATGCGATGATCGCAGTAGATCCCAGTGTGGCCCCGGCCTAATCCCAAACATGTGAAGAAGCCTCCAGAAATGGGGAAGCGATTGATGGGAAATTATTTATTCCAAGGGGTGTGCCAACTATTTTGTCTGGCCTATTTTGGGGGGGTTTTGTGTGATATTGTCCAATTTTCCCTTTTGATTCTTTGTGTTGCTCCAATACACACAAAGGGAATTTAACATGTTAATAAGAAAAGGTGTAATCGCAATAATTTTCTGGGAGAAATACTTAATTTTCTAGAACAATATCAAGGATGCAAACTAGTGATGGGCGAGCACTAAAATGCTCAAATTCTCGCTACTTGATTTGAGCTGGTCAGAGTCTCAAATGAGCTCAACGCGAGAAACTAACATTATTTAAAGTCAGTGATTGGCCTGGTCTGGCCTCTGCCCACAGACAGCCTGCCGTCAGCAGAGCATTTCCCAGGCAGGAGGAAGGGCGAGGTTTTTTATTTTGTGGTCACACTTTGTCCAAAAGTGTTTTTATTCCCCTGGAGAGCGATTCAGAGACTGACTGGCTCTCCCTATAGTGCCTGCACACATCATGCAATGAAGCAAGCCTGTGCATTGTGGTCTTTGTTTCATTGACACAATATCTGAGCACCTGCGATACTTGGGCGAGCTCTCGAGCACGCGAATGCTTGATCGAGTAACGAGCAGTACCAAGCTCATTCACCCATCACTGCTGCCAACACTTACAGCAATGACTGTGTCTCATTTTTATTGAAGTGAGATGTATACAGTGTGTCCACTCCTATCCTGTCCACTGCCATTAACTTGAGAACGGCGGCAGCTATGGGCATAGAAGTGGTGTCTAGGTATAGTAAAGTAGCCATGTGCTACACAATGAAACCACCTATAGCGCCACCTGGTGGAAAACAACGGAGTTAGCATTTTTATCTCGAAAACAGAACAAGATTCAGAAAAAAAGTGAATTACAAAGTTGTAGGGCATCATCAATTCAATACGAATCCACACCTTGCATACAGAAATGCTATGATTAGAACGTGTAAAACTCACAAGGCTGCGGACGTGAAGCGACACCTCATGGAGACCTTCCTACAAGTCATTGGGTATGGTGGCTGCGTGGAGTGGCCTCCGCTCACCTGACCTGACCCCATTGCACTTCTTTCTGTGAGGTCACATCCAGCAGCAGGTGTATGCGACCCCTCCACCAACATTGCAGCACCTACCATATTTCACAGCGTGCAGCAAGATACAATATGCTGCCCAGAGTCCAGATGTGCATTGCAGCTGACGAGGGCCACTTTGAGCATCAAAGTTAAATGAGCGCCATATGCGTGACCAGCATTTAATGTTTTGGGGGGGTCATGGGTTTCATATCATAGTATTTCTGTATGCAAGGTGTCAATTCGTATTGAATTGATGTCCTACAACTTTGTAATTCACTTTTTTTTCTCTATCTCATTCTGTTTTCGAGATAAAAATGCTAACTCCGTTGTTTTCCACCAGGTGGCGCTATAGGTGCTTTCATTGCGTAGTGCATGGCTACTTTACTACATCTAGACACCACTTCTATGCCTAGAGCTGCTGCCGTTCTCAAGTTAATGGCGGTGGACAGGATATGGGTGGACACACTGTATATGAGGACTATTTTACTTACATGCCCGACATGTCTGTAGGCCTCCATGCAGGAGTGTCGTCTTACTCTGAACGTGCACCCCCGACATACCCAAAAACGAGATATAACTGCGCCTTCGTACTCTATATTTTGAAAGTTTATTTTATTGTCACTGCTGTTAGAACTACTTGTGTATACATATTATATTGACAATTGAGGTGACTGCCTTTATTCATTTATTAGTTTAATTCCCAATTCTAGAATCTCCCAATGACCTTTTAGAAAGACTCGGCTGTAATAATTTCTACTATATCGTTGTCATGAGCTTTCTGGAAGTGATAAAGCCGTGTCCATCATTCACGTGACTGTAGCAAGCAGTCACAGGTCTTTACCGGTCATGTGGGCATCACCACTGAGGCTGGTGATTGGCTCCAGCAGTCCCATTGGTAAAGAATGTGACAGTATCGCTTCGGGTTCGACTAGGACCACATTGGTGAAACTGGACTAAGCATTACTTCAATATTTTGATACATTTCCTGCTCCAATATGTATGCCGCCACACACCTTAGATCACCTATGCCAATCTCTGGCCCGCGGGCCTATTGAGGACTATGTGGGGCCCATTATTCTATATGGCGGACTATATGGCGCCCATTATTCTGTATGGCGGACTATGTGGGGCCCATTCTGTATGGCGGACTATGTGGGGCCCATTATTCTGTATGGCGGACTATGTGGGTCCCATTATTCTGTAGTGTAGGCTTTGTGGGGCCCATTATTCTGTAGTGTAGGCTTTGTGGGGCCCATTATTCTGTAGTGTAGGCTTTGTGGGGCCCATTATTCTGTAGTGTAGGCTTTGTGGGGCCCATTATTCTGTAGTGTAGGCTTTGTGGGGCCCATTATTCTGTAGTGTAGGCTTTGTGGGGCCCATTATTCTGTAGTGTAGGCTTTGTGGGGCCCATTATTCTGTAGTGTAGGCTTTGTGGGGCCCATTATTCTGTATGGCGGACTATGTGGGACCCATTATTATTGTCTGGAGGGCTATGTGGTGCCCAGAATTCTTTATGGAGGACTATGTGGGGCCCACAACTAGGTTGGCCTTAGACTTGAGCCAAGTTTGTAACTTTGGCCATGTGTATTCGAGTTGACATTTCTGTATTAGATGATCATTTAACTAACAGTTCCCTTGACTCCTCCCATTTGTCTGAGAGCATCATAGCTAGATCCCTATGGCCATAGCTTAGCTACCAAAAAAAAAAAGGAACGGTAAGGCTGCTTTCACACATCCGGATTTTTGCTCTGCGGCACAATACGGCGTTCTGCAGAAAAACCGCAACCGGCTTTTATAACGCCGATTGCGGTTTTTTTTGCATAGACTTACATTAGTGCCGTATTGTGCCGCAGGGGCTTGCGTTCGGTCCGGTTTTTGCCGCATGCGGCAGATTTAGCCGATGCGGCGGCCGGATCGAACGTTCCCTGCAACGTTTTTTGCTCCGGCAAAAAACACCGCATCGCGCCGCATCCGGCCGCTGCGGTGCATTTTTCAATGCATCCCTATGGAGGCCGGATGCGGCGCGATGCGGAAAAAACCGCATCCGGTCGTCACATGCGGTTTTTTCCACTGCGCATGCTCAGTAGCATGCCGCAACCGGAAAAAAACGGACCGGCCGCATGTAAAAACTTATGCAAAGGATGCGGTGTTTTCGCCGCATCCGTTGCATAGTTTTCACAGCCGGATTGAGCCGCACGGCTCAAACCGGATGTGTGAAAGTAGCCTAATCGAAATTCAACAGGCTGCATCCTTCTCTCGCACAACATTATATGTAGGGGGACAGTCAGGAGGTCCCCATACACATTATATGCACAGGCAATCCTATTGAAATCTGCATGTTATGTGCATGGGGGCCGTTACTTATTTCACTATAGTCAATAGGTGATAGCTCTGTTCTCTGTGCTCCTGAAAAACTGAATTCTACACACAACAGTCATCAGAATCTTTCTACAACATGCACAAGGCATATACATTTTTAGCTATTTTATTTTTAGTATGAAACTTGTAAGTAGTAAAAACAATCATAGGAACTGGTTATGTCAAAGCAATCTTGCTTGTGCTCAGGTTGTTCTAAACTTTCAAGGCCCTGGACATCTGTTTAGCCTCACATACATGTATGATTGGTTGCTGCTGGTGACAATTATTTGTGTTAGAGGAATTACAATTTCTTTTTATGTTGATACTTTTTAGCGTTTAGGGAGGATTCATCAATACGGACAAAAGTCACACGATGTTGCCACTTTTGCTGTTTTACGGCAACTTCTACCAACTTCTACCAACTTTTTGAAAAGTGGGCAGAGGTTAGCTGTAGGGACGTGACTAGGGATGATCGAATACTTCGATTATCGGGCTTTGCGAATATTTTCTGAATACCTTGCTGCTATTCAACGGGCAATGTAAGTCTATGGGAAGCCCGAATAGTTCCAAATAGTTGTTCGGGTTTCCCAACGACATACATTGCACATCGAATATTCGCAAATAGTCGAATATTGGCGAGGTATTCGGAAAACATTTGCGAAGCCGGATTATCGAAGTATTCGATCATCCCTAGACGTTACCCATCAGCCCAACGGGTTCACTATAATCTACGGCACAACCGGCAGAAATGATAACAGAAGTATACTATTGTCAATGACTGGAATACATTTTTAGACTTCGGTGAACCGGAAACTAAAAGATGCACCATTAAAAAAAAAAAAAAGGTGGCCAATAAATGAGTTTGGCTTATCTTGCTTCAGCTAACGCTAAATAATTGCTGGCATACAATCTCAAGATTTGATGAATTTTTCTTTGTTCAGTGACGTGCGACCCAAAAGGTTTTAAAATTTAACCTAAGTAGTCAGAATCTTCCTGGACTGTAAAGTTAAGGGTGACATTTAGCATTGGCGTCGTCTTCTCTTGGAGGATTTTGTCTTCCTAAATTTTGTGCGTGTAGCAATTTTTTTAAAAATGAGCAACTAAAAAATGGGTTGTCTGGGACTTACATTGATGGCCTATCCTTAGGATAGGTCATCAATATCTGATTGGCTGGGATGTGACAAGTCACCCCAACCAATCGTGGTTCACTTCCTCCGAAGCTCTCTTAAAAACTTTGTCTCAAGTTTTACCTTTTTTTTTGTCTAAAACGTTCATCCCTTCCAGTCCTTGAAATGAGCTCTAATAATGATGCTTCGTTTCATGGAAGAGGTAGAGGCTGTTTGTGACCACAACCTCTGCACCCTGATGACGCTTAGTTTCTTGGAGGGGGCAGTGGCTGTGTTGATGACTGCAGCCTCTGCCCCTTGATGATGCTTCATTTCTTGGATTGGGCACGGGCTTTGTCAGCCACTGCCCTCTAATGACACTTTGAGAATTTCAGCATACACTGAGATTCTCAACCAAAACATCATAGACAGGAATTAGAAAGAAAAAGTAAATATCAGTTACTGTAGTTAGTAAACAGTAGGGATTTTTTAACACAACCGTATCTAATTGGCTGGGATGCAACACCCAGCGCCCCACCAATGAGCGGTTACTGGCAGCGGCCGGATGTACTCAGTTGCGGAGCTGCACAGCTCCATCTGTGGTGGTGTAGTTGTGGACAGCTACCGTACATCTTCCCCCTTTTCGGATTAATAGCCAGTACCTAGCCACTGTATAATTGATAGAGCTGTGTATCTCTACAGCTGCGCACATCCAGTCACTGTCGGCACTGGGTACAATTTATGGGAGGGGGCTCATGATTTTGCACCGCCACCGATCAGATATTGATGACCCATCCTGAGGACAGACAATCAATGAAATTTGTTTTTTCTGCTTAGTTTACGTTCCAATGACTGAGCGAAAACACTGTGTGCATTCCCATTGAGAGCTGGGACCAAATCCATCCTCTCCGGTCTCCCTCTCCTAGTCCATATATTTAATTGGAAAGCCAATCAATACTGACAGATTACTGCTAATTGCATCAAATGGTGACATCCTTGTAGAACAATTAGAAGATGGTAGAGGCCAGTGGAGGGCTAGGTACGTATCACAAGTCAGTGTAGTCGGAAATGTGTGTGTGTGTGTATGTATGTATGTATGTATGTATGTATGTATGTATGTATGTATATATATATATATATATATATATATATATATATATATATATAATAAAAAAATTTATTTGTTTATTTTTTTTTCCCCGGTACCTACCTTCACGCAACCTCAGATCCTCACAAGATCTCCTTCTCTGCTCCTCTCTTATCTCCTCTTCCCACAATCGCGTACAAGATTTCTCCCGTGCATCCCCCATACTCTGGAACGCTCTTCCTCAGCACATCAGACTCTCTCCTACCGTGGAAAGCTTCAAGAGGAACCTCAAGACCCATCTCTTCCAACAAGCCTACAACCTACAATAACCCTCAGTCCAGTAGACCACTGCGCAACCAGCTCTGTCCTCTCCTATTGTACCATCCCCCATTCCCTGTAGACTGTGAGCCCTCGCGGGCAGGGTCCTCTCTCCTCCTATACCAGTCTGTTTTGTACTGTTAATAATTGTTGTACGTATACCCTCTTACACTTGTAAAGCGCCATGAAATAAATGGTGCCATAATAATAAATAATAATAATTTTATAATATATAATTTTTTTTTATAATTATATAAAATTATAAAAAAAGTTATATATTATAAAATTATATAATTATAAAATATATATATATATATATATAATATATATTTATATTTATATTTTTTTATTTTATAATATATATATTTTATTCCTGCACTGGATTATCTACAAAGTTATGCAAAAAGATGCTCGTTATCCTGGTCCATGACTACTGATAAGAGCAATGGATTAGATCTCTCTGACCTGTGGCAACCCGGGTGCCTCTTCTTAGTAGACCTGCCGCGAACGTCATGCAGGTGTTATTCTGTATCCATGTAATTGCGCCAGGACTACTGATCAGAAGAGACGCTATGGATGTCAACAGGTAAGTGTAGGTTTGCAGGGCTACCATGGACTACCAACATGGTCACAGTCGGGGCACTGCAAATATCTTTGCTCAACTCTGCTTATGTATTGCACAAGTTCTTCATGTTTGAGGAATTTTTAGAACAATTTTTGTTGGTTAGGTCATGTGTTTTTCAGTGGAACTAAATCTAGACACTTGTTTTATGCCTGTATCTAGCACATACAGTATGTACAGCAAATCCGGACTAAGGACATGGGGCTTCTCCATGGAAGCCTAGAAAACACCCGATAGTTCAGTGTCCTTGCACCTGGAAGTTATCCTATCCTGCCTCAATCAGTCAGTGCTTTTGAAGTCTTAAGTAACTAGAACATATATTGTCCTAAGAGCTTACGTGACGCCTGGTATTCGCCATTATAAATCACTCAACTTGCCCTGAAAATTACACTGTGTTGTGATGATGTGAAGTCAGCTGGCAGCTGCATCCTTTACAAGGGCTGATCTGCGCCAGCCAGTTTCCTACAACATTTACCGTAGCTTGTTCTGTACGGTGAACACTCCCTGATACCGTGACCTCAACATGTCAAAGTTTCAGCGGGTTTTTTTTTTCTGCTGTTGAATCAGAGCTCGGTGCGTTCGCGTCTCTTGTATCAATCTCTCCATGATGTAAACTATTCCTGGTTTGTACTGGACGACACACAGACATTTAAAGGGATTTTCCATGCTTAAGAGTCTTTATTCTACCTGCTTCTGAAAGTTAGAATTTCCAAAATTAGTTTACTCAGCCATCGCTGCTACAGTGCCGCTCCTCTGCCGCTGTCACAGTCTTTTTCTTTATCGTTCCTATGGGAGACCCAGACCATGGGTGTATAGCTACTGCCCCCGGAGGACACACAAAGTTACTACACTCAAAAACGTGTAGCTCCTCCCTCCTAGCATATACACCCCCTGCTAGCCAGATCTAGCCAGTTTCTTGCTTTGTGTCAGGAGGATCCACACACACACATGCATCCTTTTTTGATTTTTCATTTTTTCCAAAGATTTGGAAGAAAAGCGGGTCCACTGGACTCCCGGCATGTCCCTTCACACTCCCCTGGCGGCAGTGCTGTTAAGGTTGACTTCAGGGCAGGAGCCCTTCATGCCGCGCTCCTTCAACATCCCTTAGGGGCTCTGGTTTGAAGTGGGAGCCAACTCGGTTCTCACTGCCTTGCAGGAGACCGGCCTCCATCCGCAGCCCTTGTGCAGGACCCTGCTGGACGGAGCACTGACCCCCACCCCACAGGGAATGGACCCTGCGTCTCAAAGCTAAGTATAGAGACGCTTATTCAGAGGGTCTTTTCTGCAATGTGGGGCACTTTTAATGGGGGGGACAGTGATTGCTGGATAATGCTGCCTTGTTTACTGTGTTTCCGGCCGGTTCCACAGTTTTTACTGAGAACCGCGCCGACGGTGCCCGATTTTCGGCCGCATGCATAACTCTAGGCCCCGGCTTCAGCCGCGGCCTAGTTTCGTTTCGTTCCCCTGCATGTCAGGCATGCAGGGGGACGCTGCAGAGCCGCCCGCCGGCCGCTCTGCACAGGGGAGGACGCTCCTCTTTGAGGAGATGATTCCCTCCCCTGTACATCTCCTCGCCCTCCGATTCCCGCTCCTGGATTAACCCCCGCCTCCCCCCCCCCTCACTCTGGCGCCATTTTCTCAGCGTCTTATACACTGGTCGGCGCTGGCTGCTCTGCAGCAGAGGGAGTGAATACTGGCTGGGGGTCCAGGCTTGGAATCCGGAGGGCACTCATAATATGGCCTGATAAGTCACAACCTCTGGTTGTGCATTTTTTATATATACTCTCAGGCATTCTGAAGGAGTTAATTCTTTATCATAGAATCTCCTCCTCAGCAGCATGTCTCACTCTAGCAGCAAAGCTCCAAGGTTGTACACTACATGTTCTGCATGTAACCTCAGATTGCCTGAACCGGCACACTGTAATGGTTCTTAGGTGGGAGTCTCCCCAGGCTGAACCCCTGTCTTGGGTATTCTCGGCAGAGCCCCCACCTCTGCAGCATGTCTCACAGAGCGAGCCTGCAGGCTGTTTTTTATTATTCACTGCAGGTAGTCTCGTACGGCTATACCGAGCTCCTAACCACTGTGGCCCCTCAGCATGGGGGCTCATTAATGGTCCCTCTAGCTGCTCCGGTTTCGGTGGCTGACCCCCATGGGAATCCTATTTCCAGGGGTCGGCTGTCCCGGCATCTGCTGAGCGTGCCAGCCCCCTTCTCAGGGCGTTCTCTGCTCGCTCGGCTAAGCTCACAAGGGACTCTCCTTCTGGGCTCAGACCCCGTTCTCCTGACAGGGAAACGCAGGGTCCCCTGTCCTCCCCGTTCCGCAGCTCCGATTACGAGCTGATTCACCGGACGAGGAGGATGTCTCTACCACGGACACGGACGCTACTTTATGTACATTGATCCGTCCGTAGGTGACGCAGATGCGAATGATGGCTTGCGTCCATTATTCTTGTGTCCGCCTGATCAGGGGAGTATTCCCCGCTGGCAAAAAGGCACAGTTTACCTTTAGCAGGTCAAGGAGTGTGTTACTTAACCACTCCAGTTTTCAGCCCGCTGCGTCCAAGCCCACAGCCTATCCTGCAGACCCCACAGCGGGGTTCTGCTGCCTGTCTCCCCCTCCCATCAGAGAGGGTAGCCACTCCGGTCTAGACTGCCCGGTTAGTTGTATCAGTGGCTGACGGCACCTCTATAGGATTCTACCGTACATTAATTTCGTACTGGACCTCAATCCGCTCTGAGCTTCCCCGAAGCGTGTTTCTGAGGACTGTGTTTCCCCTGTCCACCAATGGTGGTCAAGAAGTGGGCTCATTCACTTCAGGTGGCTCAGCCCGGACCGTTATGTCAGTGGCTGATGGCTCCTCACTTAAGGTTCTGCGGTCCGCCCGGTTGTCCTTTGGGCCAAGTCGGTATGGGGACGGCAGGAGCTTCTTTCTCCTCAGCTTACAGCAGTGCGGTATTTTTGTACCTTCTCTGCTTCTCTGGAGGAGATGCATTCTCTCACATGCCCAAGACGGTTCCCTGAACTTCCAGACTTCAGTCTTTTCATCCTCTGCCAGGTCTGCCATGCTGGACGCCGCACGGCGGTGGTCTGGGCTACCTTCCTCGCTATCCGCAGGCTCCTGTGGCTTCGGAATTGGAAGGCAGATGCCTCTATGGAGGTTCCTGGCTGGGCTCCCCCTTGGTGGGACCAGTTTCCCCGGAACCAAGCTAAGTGAAATTAAGGAGCTCTTGGCGGGGAGTGTTCTTCCTCGCCACAAACCTAAACCAGGGAACCTGTCCAGGGCAGGAATCAGTTGAGGTTTCGATGGTTTCCGTTCCTCCATCTGATCGTCCTCTAGCTCAGCCTAGGTTCATGGAACCAAATGGCTCGAAGCTGCGTCTTCAGAAGACCGCAGGAGATGCTGTCACTGAGTCAGCTTCCTCCGAGCTATTTAGCCACGCCAACAACCTCCTTGGTCGGTGGCAGGCTCTCTCCACTTGGCGACGTAGGGTTCTAACACGTCTCCGTTAAGTGGGGGCGAGATTATATCTCCCTTGGCTACAGGATGGACTTCTGTCCACCCGCCAAACAGATTTTTTCTGTCAACTCCTCCCGGCTCCAAGGCCGCCGCCTTCTCACAGGCTGTGGCATTTTTTGCTGGCCAATGGAGTAATTGTACCGCTTCCCGACTGGGAACGGTTCTGAGATTTTTGCTTAAATCTATTCCTAGTCCCCGAAGAGGGCGGTGCCTTCCGACCTGGTTCCTTAGCTTTTCAAGCATAGCCAGGTGGGGCGTTTTCACAGGAGTCTCGGTTTTGTTCCGTGTGTTTTTCTCACCGGATCAATCAACAGCCCAAGGAGATTCCTTAGCAGCCATCGGCATCAGAGCTGCCCATCGGCAGGAGTCAATCGCAGTTTCTCACCAGCGTTGACTACGTTTTGACAATCGGAGTGGTCCAATTCGTGGCTCTTCCCTTGGGATTAGCCAAGGCCCCTCAAGTATTATCATCCAGGCAGCTGTGATTACGGTTCTGCCCCCCTAGGGTTTGGCAGTGATCTTTTGCCCTGGTCAGCCTTCTTGTTGGGGCTTCATCCAGTGCTCACCCTTACCAGAGTGCTTCGCTCACTCTCGCCACTCTGACCTATGCGGGTGGCTTGTCTTTCTGTCAAAGTCCACTCTGACTTCGAACCAGGGACGTCAATGGAAGCGGTTCCTTGCCCAGTTTCCCCTGCGTCCTCTGAGACTGGATGTTTTCCGCTTTACAAGCGAACTCAATCCTTCCACGGGGTGGTGGCTTTGCCACTGACCAGAGGCTCGTTTCAGTGGTGGCTTCGGCCACTCTGTCTCAGGGGCGTTCCTCTCTGGCCCGTCCCGGGTGATCCTCACCAGGATACTAGCCTATCCGCCTGGGGAGCAGGATTTCTCCACCGTGGAGCGCAGGGCGCTTGGACTCTGTCCGAATCAGCCCTCTGGATCAATGTGCTGGAAATCACTGCTGTATTTCTGGCTCTCCAAGCCTTCACCATCTGTGGGCGGCTAGGCACATTCGAGTCCAGTCGGACAACGAGACAGCGTTTTCCTTTTTCAGCCTCCAGGGCGGGACGCTCAGCCGCCTGGCAATCTTGGCGGCTCAACATTCTTCAGTGGACAAGGGACTCCTAGTCCACTGTATCCGCAGTCCACATCCTAGATGTGAAAACTACGAGGCAGGCTTTTTCAGCTGTCCAACCGCGGTCCACAATCCTCAGGTTTTGCGGTAGACACACTGGTTCATGTTTGATCCCAGCTTGTCTCTTTTCGACTTTCACCCTCTACCCCTTGTCCAGAGTCCTGCGCAGGATCGGTAAAGGGGGCGTCGAGTCATTCTTCCAGACTGACTCAAGCGGGCTTGGTCCTCTGACCTGCTCCTTCTGTCCGTTGGGTTGCCATGGCATCTTCCGGACCGTTCAGACCTTTTCCCAAAACGTCCGTTTTTCCCGTCAGAATTCTGGATCTCAGAATAACGGCATAGCTCTTGAGTCCTGGATCTTAGTGACTTCTGATATCCTTCCCGAAGTCATCTCTGCCTTGACTCGAGCTCCAAAGTGTCCTTTGACCTTTTTGGCCTAGCCGACCCTCCTGTCCCTTTCACAGTCCGGTCTACAGCTAGGACTATCCCTCATTAAGGGACAGGTCTCGGCCCTGTCAGTATGTGCCAGCGGCGTATCGTCCGGCTGGCTCCGGTGCGCTCCTTTAAGGGCGCATCTCACATCATCCGCTTTTCCGGCGGCCTATGGAAACCTGGGACCTTAATCCGGTCCTCCCGGTTCCCAGAAACCCCCCTTTGCGCCTCTTGGGGAGGTTTCGTTGTTTCATCTTTCACAGAAAGGTACACCTTCTAGTGGCTATAATTTCCCGCCTGAGAGTTCTGGCTGCACTCTCTCGGAGTAGTCCCCCTTTTTTTTGGTCTTTTGCATCAAGACAAGGTGGTCTTCGTCCGACTCCGGACTTTTTTCCCTAGGTGGCTTCTGCCTCCTCCTTATCCGGGGCAATTTTCCTGCCTTCCTTTTGTCCGGCTCCTGTTCATCGCTTGAGGAAGCGTTGCATATCCTGGATCTGGTGCGGGCGCTCCGGATCTATGTGTCTCGCACCGCCGTTATTAGGCGGTGCACCTCTCTAGTGCTGACTGGTCGTCAGCGTAATGGTCTCTCGGCATCTAAGCTGACCCTGATGTTGGCCTAGGTCGGCCATTTCCGAGACCTATGAGTGTACTCAGGTGCCTTCCCCGCTGGGGATCGGGGCACATTTGGTCAGACCTGTCGGCGCCTTTATTTTTGGGCTTTCAGGCACCAGGTTGCGGCTCAGTAGGTCTGTCAGACTGCAGCTCAATTTAGTCTGCATGCTTTTTCGAAGCACTCCCAAGGCATGCCCATGCCTTGGCAGACGTGGGCTTGGACAGACGCATTTTTCCGGCGTCTGTCGCCCATTTGTGAAGTTAGGTTTGCCTGCTTCTCAGTTGTCTGTTTATTCCCACCCATGGACTGCTTTGGAACGTCCCATGGTCTGGGTCTCCCATAGGAACGATAAAGAAAAAGAGAATTTTGTTTACTTACCGTAAATTCTTTTTCTTATAGTTCCGTCATGGGAGACCCAGCACCCTCCCTATGCCTGTTGGCAGGTTTCTTGTTCCGAGTGTCTTCACCGGCTATTATTGTTGTAGACAGAGGTTCCGGTTCTGCCGGGTTTTACTCTGTCTCTTCTTGTGGGTGGATGTCCTCCTTCAGCTTTTGCACTAAACTGGCTAGATCTGGCTAGCAGGGGGTGTATATGCTAGGAGGGAGGAGCTACACGTTTTTGAGTGTAGTAACTTTGTGTGTCCTCCGGGGGCAGTAGCTATACACCCATGGTCTGGGTCTCCCATGACGGAACTATAAGAAAAAGAATTTACGGTAAGTAAACAAAATTCTCTTTGTTGACAGGCTGCATCAGTGACTGACGCAGCCATAGACTGGGCCCAATGGTCATGCCGTTATAGAGCGCATGAGACATCTCAGCCCAGTGATTGGCAGCGGTCATGTTGTAGTTGTGATGTTACTGTGGCAGCCTGTTAATAAAGACCAGAGGACAGGGGCAGAGTGGGGGTGCTGAAGCAGTAATGGGTGAGTATAGCCCATTGTGTAATGTTTAACCTCACAAAAACTATAGATCAAAAGAAAAGGTTTGACAATTACCTTAAAACCTATTTAATCATGAAAACTCCTTTAAGACATAGGCACACCTCAATGACATCCACTCAAAATTGCATCAGAGGATGGTTGTCTTAGATTGAATATATGATCCTGAATAAGGGGTATTGGAAGGTGTCCGATTATCCAGTGGCTGGCGTTACTGTGCATTGTATATTTTCAGATTTTCCACCCACAAACACTAATGTAGCATCACGCTTTGAAAATGCCAATAAAAAGTTAAAGAAAACATGTACCCTCCTGATTCCGTTATATTAAGAAGTATCATTAAGTTGCTTTAATTTCTTAGGCACTGTTCTAAAGGAACAATACTTTTATTGAAGCCAAGGGTACGTTTTCACTTCCTCGGAGGCTCTGTTAAAAAGGTTTGTCTTAAGTCTTTGCATTTTTTTTGTCGTAAAAGGTCAGCCCTTAAGGTCCCTGAAACAAGTGTTACTAATGACGCTTTGTGTCATGGAAGAGGCGGAGGCTGTGTCAGTGGCTGCAGCCTCTGCCCCCTGAAGACGCTTCGTTTCTTGGAGGGGGCTGGGCTGTGTCGCTGACCGCAACCTTTGCCTCCTGATGACGCCTCGTTTCTTGGAGGGGGCAGGGGCTGTATTAGTGACTGCATCCTCTGTCCCCTGATGACATTTCCTTTTTTGGAGGGGGCAGGAGCTGTGTCACTGACCGCAGCCTCTGCCTCCTGATGATGCTTAGTTTCTTGGAGGGGGCTGTGTCAGTGACCGCATTCTCTGCTCCCTGATGATGCTTCCTTTTTTGGACTGTGTCAGATACTGCAGCCTCTGCCCCCTAATGATGCTTTATTTGAGAATCCCAGCATGCACTTGGATTCTCAACCAAAGCGTCAGAGAGGAAGTATGGAAAAAAAAGAAATAAAAGTTACTGTAGTTAGTGAATAGTAGGGAATTTTTAACTTAACCATATTAGAAATTAGTTTAGTTTACCCAATTAAATAGAGATTTGGTTGAAAATTTGTTTAACCTTGAGAGCACCCTGTTAAAATTGCACAGGTGAGGCTGTGGCAATTTCAGATGCCTAATACCATCAACTATGGAAACTTTAAAAGCTGATCATCTGGGGGCTGTGAGGACTGGATTTAGTAAACACTACTCTACAATAAGCCTTTTGGCTCTTGGCATTGTGCTCTTGAGATGTGAGGCATCCATTCATGATCTTCCATCACCATTTTCCAATTAGCCAGTGATCTGGTGTGAAATAAATCAGGATCACTGCCTTACTCCACATAATTCGAGCTCTAAGAATCTCATATAATCCATGTGTAAAAGCTCCGCACTCGCCACCTTCAGAGAGGTCCCATCTTTTTACCAAAAACTGAATTCATCACTCAAGCAATGGTCATCTGCTAAAACGAGACCTGGACCTCTGGCTTCCAACTTGACCTTCTCTCCCCATCTCCTAGTTTACCTGGTCAGCATTCACAGTCCTATTTTATTTTTTTTTTCTTCATTATTTTTTTTATGGTCTGTAGACTTCTATGACTCGTTTATTTCCTAAACTGATGACTTTCCATCATGTAGTGGGATATTAAATCCACTTTCCCGGTGCCAATGTCCCTTGTTTTGCATTGTACCTAATTGCTGTGTGATTAAGCGTACTGTGCGGTAAATGGGCAGAGCTGGAATCACGGGTGACAGTCATGTGGTTTCTGGCCATAGAAGGTCACAGGGTTTGGCTGCGTAGAATGCTCCCTGACTTTCCATTGTTCCTGCTGTCAGTATTCATTGGCGTAAGTAGCTTTCCTGCTGGATTCATCTCTCCCTCTATGAGCTCACCTTTGAACCCAGCTGCTGATCATCAGCATTGTCTTGCTTAACTTACCCCCTTCCTTGGACTGGTGCTGGTGATATTTTTCAGTTCATTCAAGCTATGGTTGCAAGCAGGTGGTTTGTACGCCTCTGTGGTATAGTTGCTGAAAACTTTGCTGAACTTCTAGCTGTGTCACCTGTAGATAAGTAGTTCATGCATTCCCCCTCCCCCCATGTGTCTTTTATAGTGTTTAGTGGGGTTGACGAAGAGCTCATCCCATCTATTCCCTATTTGGGTTCAGCACTCGGCATACCTAGGGTCACGTATCCAGCTGGGCGCATAGGTGCAGATCCTATATAGGGTGGTGAGGGACCCCAGGGACCAGTAGCATTATTCTCCCTGTGTGTCCTCCTTGTGTCTTCTATAGTGTTTAGTTGGGTTGACAAAGAGCTCATCCCACCCATTTGGGCCAAGCACTAGGGATATCTAGGGTATGGTATCAAGTTCTGCACCTATGCGCCGAGCCTGATCTAGGGTGGTGAGGGACCCCAGAGACCAGCAGTGGGTTTGGTCAGGGGTCACCATCTCCTCCTTCCCTAGACACAGGGTTTCCCTTCCCGTTCTCCGTTCGCTTGGTACGTCCCCCGTACCTAGCGTGATAGTTGGCCGGTTGAGGATACCGAGCAGCGCTCAGAGTCTAAAGGCTCCCAAGTAATCCAGAAGCCACAGAGGTGGGAGCCTTCGTAACCATGTTGACCGAGCGGAGTGTAGAAACCACTGGATCTATTATCACTTGTAAACCTTTTATAGCCCTTGTAAAGACCATGCTAGCATTCAGGGCTACCAGCGCCATAATTTATAGCAGGAACCTTGCGTTAATGACTTGTTCCATTCTTCAATTTTCCGTGTTCTACAGAGAAAAGAACATCTCTGACGGCCATGTCATTTACATATGCAAAAAAAAGTAGGCAAATTCTGTCTGTAAATCTGTGAATGCGTGTTTTATGGAGGTAACGAGTGAGAAGAGCCTGACACTGTGTAGTGTTTTATGCCGCGGTGGTACTATCAGTGTTCATGTTGTTGGAAGGAGGGGTGCGAGGCTCGGGACACACCACTCCTCCAGCATCTCAAGTGTCTGTTTTGTCTGGACTCCCTTCACGCAGCATTCTTCTGCAAAAGAAAAAAAAAATCAAGGCTGCAGTCTGGAGCACTGGGTCAAAGAATATAGCTTTATTTTTTTTTATTTTTTTAAAAAAAAAAATTATTCTGAAGAACAGACGGGAGGGGATTTATGTTTTATTCACTGTGCACCATTTTATTTCACATCAAAGAAATCGCCATTTCTGAGCGTCTCGCAGTGAGGTCTGATAATAAGCCATGGAAACATGGCATTTCCTTCACAGACGAAAGAAGATTTTTTTTTTTTCTTTTTTTTTTTTCTCCTGCTTGCAAACACTTGTCTGGTCTGAAAGTTTTAACACCCTGAATGCAGACAGACCGAGCCGTGCGCCAACATTAAAATAAAGAAGGAAATTGTTTAATTGCTCCGTAATTGAGTAAGTCATCAGACCTTTTTTGTTTTCTTTTAATCCTCCAGGCTTGGATAGTTCTTTACATTAGACGTCTTATTTTCTCTTCCCGGCGGAGTTTAGGGAGAAAAAAAAAAAATCTTAATTTGTCCAGACTGATTTATTTATCTTTTAATTTTAAAAATCTAAATCAAAGTATGATGCATAAATAAAACACATCAAAAGATAAAAAAAATCAAAAATCAAAAGTTGTACAAATCCTGGTGAAGATTGCAAAAGCTTTGACAACAGATTTAAGAGCCTCTCACAAGCTGACCATGAAATTTTAAAAAGCAGCCACTCGCCTGGCTAAAGCCAATTTCCCCCCCCTTCTGAAGCTGATTCCCCCCGCTGAAGCCGAATCCCCCCCGCTGAAGCAGATTCCCTCCCCCCCGCTGAAGCAGATTCCCCCCCCCTCGCTGAAGCAGATTCCCCCCCCCCCTCGCTGAAGCAGATTCCCCCCCCTCGCTGAAGCAGATCCCCCCCCCCCTCGCTGAAGCAGATCCCCCCCCCCTCGCTGAAGCAGATCCCCCCCCTCGCTGAAGCAGATCCCCCCCCCTCGCTGAAGCAGATCCCCCCCCCCTCGCTGAAGCAGATCCCCCCCCCTCGCTGAAGCAGATTCCCCCCCCTCGCTGAAGCAGATTCCCCCCCCTCGCTGAAGCAGATTCCCCCCCCTCGCTGAAGCAGATTCCCCCCCCTCGCTGAAGCAGATTCCCCCCCCTCGCTGAAGCAGATTCCCCCCCCCTCGCTGAAGCAGATTCCCCCCCTCGCTGAAGCAGATCTCCCCCCCTCGCTGAAGCAGATCTCCCCCCCGCTGAATCAAATCTCTATACCCCCCGCTGAATCAAATCTCTATCCCCCCCGCTGAATCAAATCTCTATCCCCCCCGCTGAATCAAATCTCTCCCCACCCCCGCGCTGAATCAAATCTCTTCCTCCCCACACCCCCCCCGCTGAATCAAATCTCTTCCTCCCCACCCACCCCCGCTGAATCAAATTCCCCCCCCCCGCTGAATCAAATCCCCCCCCCACCCACCCCCGCTGAATCAAATCCCCCCCCACCCACCCCCGCTGAATCAAATCTCACCCCCCCGCACCCCCCCCGCGCTGAAGCGGATCTCCCCCTACTGTAGTTGATCATCTCCCCCCCCCCTTTCCTCACTGAAGCAGATTTCCCTTGCTGAAGCTGATCATCTCAGCACCCGGGCTCAGACATCTCTACCTCCTAAGCCAATAGCTGAATGCAGATGCTCTTTTCCCATTTTATGTCATGGGTCATCTATTTAGATACTTAACTGTATAACATCTATATGCGCCCTTCTGCAGCAGGGTTATCCATATGACAGAACGCCATTCAGTGTAACCAGCTTATCATATGAAGTTCCTTCATTGTACCACCATCACTGACCAAGCTAATAAAATCATAGGGAATATACACCATTTTGCCAACAATCTAAAACTAGCATCCTCTGTAATTTTGCACTGTAATCTCTAAGACTTCTCTTGTGCTGCACCAGTTCTCTGGAATGCACTATCCTAGACAATTATTCCAAATATCCAGTTTTAAGTGCGCTCCTAAAACCTGCTTTTAATCTGGCCTTTCACATTTTCTAAATTAACTTTTGTTTTTGTTTTATTTTATTTTCTGCATGAAAAACTTCAACTTTATGATTATTTTAAAATGACTGTACTTATCAGTTCCTGAGCTCTAGGTCTTTACTCTTATTAATTAGTGAGTTCCTTTTCTATAATTTGATTTTTGTTTTTAAGTGCAAAGTGCTGCAGAATAAGTTGGCGCTGTAACTTTTTTTTGCTTTTTTTTCCCCAAGCGAATTCTGACATCTCATGCACTTTCTGGTTTTTTGTTTTTTGTTTTCTCCCCTTGTAGCATGTCAATTCTTTTCAGGGTTCTTGCAGCATTTTTCAAATGAATGGAGGAAAAAAAAACTAAATAAAAAAAAAAAAACAACACAATCATATTTTATGCAGCGTTTTTCCTGCCAAGACTTGCGTGTTTGTTGCAGAAATTTCTGCTATAAAATGCTAAACGTTACCTTATGGTTCATTTTGGAATATGACTTCTATCCAAAATAACATGTTCTGTGTTACACATCTGCCCTCCCCACCTTTTTATCCCCTATAAAAGCGCTTTCACACTTGCGTTCAGCGGAGTCCGTCACTATGGAGAATAGCGCAGTCTGTTAACGCACTGCGCTATTCTCCATAGACTTGTATGCACGACGCACCGTAATGCAAGTGTCAGCGTTGCATCCGCTGGACAACGCAGCATCGTTATTTTAACGCTGCGTCGGGCGGAAGAAACGCAGCGTGTAACTTTTTTTGAGCAGCGCAATCCGTAGGATTTCACTGCGCATGTTTTTTGTTGTGTTTTTGTTTTTTGTTTTTTTTAAAATCACTAACTTTATTTTCTCTTTATTTTCTCTTTATTTTATCTCTCGGTGACCGAATGTTCAGCTGAGCGCCCGGCTGCCGGCATGTGAGAGCGTTCAGCTGAGCGCCCGGCTGCCGGCATGTGAGAGCGTTCAGCTGAGCGCCCGGCTGCCGGCATGTGAGAGCGTTCAGCTGAGCGCCCGGCTGCCGGCATGTGAGAGCGTTCAGCTGAGCGCCCGGCTGCCGGCATGTGAGAGCGTTCAGCTGAGCGCCCGGCCCCGGCATGTGAGAGCGCTCAGCTGAGCGCCCGGCCCCGGCATGTGAGAGCGTTCAGCTGAGCGCCCGGCTGCCGGCATGTGAGAGCGCTCAGCTGAGCGCCCGGCTGCCGGCATGTGAGAGCGTTCAGCTGAGCGCCCGGCCCCGGCATGTGAGAGCGCTCAGCTGAGCGCCCGGCCCCGGCATGTGAGAGCGTTCAGCTGAGCGCCCGGCTGCCGGCATGTGAGAGCGCTCAGCTGAGCGCCCGGCCGCCGGCATGTGAGAGCGTTCAGCTGAGCGCCCGGCTGCCGGCATGTGAGAGCGCTCAGCTGAGCGCCCGGCCCCGGCATGTGAGAGCGCTCAGCTGAGCGCCCGGCCCCCGGCATGTGAGAGCGCTCAGCTGAGCGCCCGGCCCCGGCATGTGAGAGCGCTCAGCTGAGCGCCCGGCCCCCGGCATGTGAGAGCGCTCAGCTGAGCGCCCGGCCGCCGGCATGTGAGAGCGCTCAGCTTAGCGCCCGGCCGCCGGCTATTGAGAGCGCTCAGCTGATCGTTCACAATAGTCTGCTGCCGGTAAAACTGTAAAGAAAAAAAAAAAAAAGCTTCCGTTGTTTTGTATGATCCGTAGCATCCGTTGTGCCACTATATGCAACACATCCGTTGCATCCGTCACACAACACAATACTACAGAAGCCGTCCAACGTAAGTGTGAAACTAGCCTAAGTTCTGCCTTTGAAGTGTGGAGTAATCTCACTGTCTGAATAGCGGACATGCTCAAGGCATGGAGAAGGATGTGATCTATCAGTGATCACGCTCACTTTCATTTTGTGCCTTTCCATTTACTTGACATTGTCCGATTTATCTTGACCACAACAAGTATTTTCTAACAGATGAATGGCGCAGAATTGGGCAGCTCAAAAACTTTAGTGCATATAATACAAAAAAATGTTCCATGCCCAGAGATGAGCGCACCTGGCCTCTAGAGGGCGTGCACTCATCTGTCGCTCCTGAGCACAGTAGCTGGTGCGTGGCTTCCTTAAGGCTATGTGCACACAGCGTTTTTTTACGCATTTTTGTGTTTTTGGCCGCAAAAAACGCACTCTCGGCAAAATGAATCGGAAAAAACGCGTTTTGCTGTGTTTTTGATCTCTGCATTTTTCCAATTCATTGCATGGGTAAAAAACGCAGTAAAATGCAGGAAGGTCCTGTGCGCAGTAGCAAAAGGATTTTTCTCAAATTTCTTGAGTCTGAAAGATTAGCGTACTTGCGGCATGCATTTTTACCGTGTGTTTGATGCGTTTTTTTCCGCAAGTTGGTCCTTGCGGTTTTTTTGGGGTTTTTTTTTACCACTATGGCAAAAAACGCAGGTACCTGCAGAAAAGAAGTGACATGCTCATTCTTTTTCTCAAGAAATTCTGCAGAGAGAATGTTATCGAGGAAAAAACGCAGTGCAGCTTTTTTTTCTTTTTTTCCCATAGGTTTTGCTGGGGAATGTCTGGAGAAAGGTTACAACCATTTTCTCAAGAAATTTCTGCAGCAAAAACGCAAAAAAAAAAAACGCAGATACAAAAGCAGTGTGCTCAAAAACACAGCTAAAATAAAAAGTTGTGTGCGGACAGCAAAAATGTAAAGTCATAAACTTTTCTGGGGAAGCAAAGTCATGCAGTTTTAAGCCAAAAAACGCACCCGAAAAACGCGCAAAGAAGCCTAGTGTGCACATAGCCTAAGACACATTGATGTTCTCCAAGAAAGACAAAAAATACACTGAAGATTTGAAAATAGATTTCCACGGTGGCTCATCACAACCGAGTGTAAGGCCATTTGCCCATATTGCTTTTTTCCTTGCTTCTTTTAATCCATAAAAGCAAGGAAAAAGCATCCCAGCAAAGTATATGTGAATCCTGACTTGCTGTGCACACATTGCTTTTTTTTTCTTTGCAGTTTCTGTTGCTGAAAAAAGAAAACGCAGATGCTGCTTTTTTCCTGCTTTTTTCACAATTGACTTCAATGGAGTCAGTGAAAAACACATAAACGCTTGTGTAATGCACACATTGCTTTCTTGGGCCTTTTTATGTGCTTTTTTGACGTTACTGGAGTTCTCAGCCATTTCCTCATCTTGCGGTCTTTACAGCAGGACTTTGCTGCAGGGAAGTTAGGAGACGTCACAAAGTGAACCAAGTTCATGTCGGTGGATCACTGGGATTTCCTGCAGATCCATCGGCATGAACCTTGTTTGTGACATCACAGGGAATCCCTGCACCTAGGCCACACAGCCAGTGTCAGCAGACATTTTCTTATCTTGCGGTCATCACCACAGGACCTTCCTGCAAGCAACTCCGGTGATGTAGATGCCCTGGTCTGTGAGGCAATCCGTACCTCAGTAACCCGGGGTTGTCATGGTGACGACCCAGGTTTACCATGCTAGTGATCGGGTCCCTGCGATCGCATTACAGGGACCTGATCACCAGGGAGAGGTAAGCGATTCCTCTCTCCGCCTCCTGAATGCTGCGAATGCAGTGATCGCAGCATTTAGGGGGTTACACTGCCGGGAGCCGTGCGGGGACCAATCTGGGCAGTGAGTCGGGTGCCAGCTGTAAGATCAGCCGGTGACTCGGTGGCGATCACAAGAGTACAGCGCAGGAACCCCCATGGTTGCCATGATTAAAAAAAACACATGGGAAAAAAAGCATGTAAAAATGCGCAAAAGCAATAAAAAATGCGCATTTTTCAGCTGCTTTTTTTCCTGCCAAAATGTGTTTTTATGTGCAGATTTTCTGCACATAAAAACGTAATGTGGGCACATAGCCTTAAAGGAGAATTTTTCTCTATATTTTTTTGCGTATATGATTTTTATCTAACATATACGCACTACTGCCTGTATAACACGCCTATTAAGAGAGTGTGGCAATGGAAATATACCTTGGCATTAAAAAAAAGAAATATCCTCTTAGTAAGTCAAACTCCTCAGTCCAACCTCACTAAATCTACGCACGTGACCGACAGGAAATAATTAGCAATTATTAAGAAAGCAATGAATGAAAAGTTGCCTGTGACTAAGCCGCTATGAAAGAGAGTCCCTGAATTAAAAGTCACATATACATAGGAGAATAAAAAGTGGCACGAGGCCATGCGGCTATACATGATCTTATACTTAATGAATGAAAAGTCACTCGCTAAAATATATTGAGGAAACATTAAAAGATGTAATAGCAGTGGAGATGCAAACTACTTGTGTCCTTTTTTGAAGGGAATCTGTACTCTTGGTGAACACTACCTGTAGATATCTGGTTAATCTGCAGGCAAAGCGTGTTACAATGCTGTGCGGCCACTTTACTGAAAGTGCAGCTTCCTGGAGAAAGTTTACTTCTTTCCTCCTGGGAGCCGCCAGCTTTCAGTTATGGAGTTGTGCTGAGAGCTACAGTAACCACTTACTGTACTATGACTGGCAGCTGTAACAAGCCCTAACACATTGATTGACAGCTTGCTCTGCACTGATTAGCTATCAATCAGTGTCCCAGGACATGCGAACAGCCGCCACTCAGAGTATATTGAGCGATGCATTGACAGAAGCTGCTCTGAGAACATCCCCATGACTGAAAGCTGGCAGCTCTCAGCAGGACAGAAGTTAAATTTTACATAGTAGCCAGACAGCATTGTTACACTAGCCACAGATTATCTCCATATCTGCATGTAAATAGCATAGGTTACCTTCAAGCTTAAAAGTAGACCTGTCCATGGAGTTCAGCCTACAGACTAACATGTCGATCC
Organism: Anomaloglossus baeobatrachus; assembly: GCF_048569485.1. Taxonomy (NCBI): domain Eukaryota; kingdom Metazoa; phylum Chordata; class Amphibia; order Anura; family Aromobatidae; genus Anomaloglossus; species Anomaloglossus baeobatrachus. The sequence continues at coordinate 884,203,786 of NC_134353.1, read as the reverse complement.
AGACAAAGACAAAAGTCCCATTGGGCAAATAGTAAGGCTAAGTTCACACTTCTGTTATTTTGCATCATTCACAATCAGTTGTGTGACTGATGGAATGGATGCATTGTAGATAGTGGCACAACTGATGTGACTGATGCTGCAAAACAACGATCTGTTGTTTTGGGGTTTTTTTGTTTTTTTTTTTTACTGTTTTATCAGCGGCCTGCTTTTTTGAGCAATCAGCTAATCGCCCAGCTGATCGTTCAGAAAAGCCGAGCGATCAGCTGATCGTTCAGAAAAGGTGGCCGCCGGGCGATTAGCTGATTGCCCGGCCGCCGGCTTTCGTGAGCAATCAGCTGATCGTTCACAGCCGGCCACTGGGCGATAAGCTGACTGCTCATAAAAGCCAGCGGCCGGGCGATCAACTGATCGTTGCAGCTGCTGGAACTGAATTTACAGTCGATCATGTTTTTTTACTGTGCGTATGCTCAAAGTAAAAAACGATCCGCCGCACACAAAAAACGTTAGTCAGCATTGCTCCCGCCTGACAGTCAGTCAGTAAACAACTGATCTGTCAAGCGGCGGATTCAATGCAGGGCCATCAGTCACAATCCATCGCTAATAAAAGTCTATGGGACAAAAACTGATTCCGGCAAAATATTTTGCAGGATACTGTAATTCCTCAAGACGACGGATTGTGACTGGTGCAAAATAACGCAAGTGCGAACTTAGCCTAAACTCCACATTAGGGGAAAAATTTCTTCCCGACTCCACATTTGGCAATCAGACTAGTTTCCTGGATCAACGTTGCAAAAATTCTGAGTGGAAAAACACAGCTGGGGTTTGTTTTTTTTTTACTGTTCTTTTACTGCTTTTGTGGTGAATGAAACTAATTTGATTTAACGCAGGAAAAAAACGCACTAACAATTGACACGTTTCAGATTATTTTCTGCACCAAATCTGCAAGTAAAAGACAAATCTGCAAGTAAAATAAGCAACACGCGCACAGCACTTCAGAACGCTCATTGATCTTTCTGGGATAGCTGGACCTAGACATGGAGATTTGGGCCACAGACTGCACCAAATCTGCAGTATTACCTCCCCACCACCCTTTTCTTTTCTGACTTAAAACACTCAGCGGGCAGAAGGTGCTGCTGTTCCTCGGGCGTTTGTTCTCCCCTCGGAGTCCTGGACGGGGCCTGTATTTGCTCGGGGTTGGGGCCATATTCGGACTCTTGTACAGTGAGAACAGTAACAGATCTGTCTTAATTGGGTAAACACAGGGAAAGTGTAACCTGCACACGGAGTGTTGTCCTTCATGCGTGGGATCCTGTTATGTAGCCCTTATCCACCCACTCTATTTAATAGAAAAATACCAGGCTGACCCTTCCTGTCCGCTGCTCCCTACTGTGACGCGCTGTTTGCTTTTTGCACTTCTGCTTTCATTTAAAACTTCGATAATCATTACTCCTCGGGCCACCGCTCGGTCACCCCCAATCTGACAACAACAAATATTATGTTTACATTACTGGAGAGGTCACATGGTAACACTAACAAAAAAAAAAAAGGACGAAACACGGCGGGGGTCCTGTCATTGTGTGTCAGTTACACTATTCTAAACTTTCTATAGGAAAAGACTATTTCCTTTACAAAATTCTTTTTTTTTTTTATTTTTTTTTACTATTTCCTTTTTTCAGTTTGAGAATTTTTACATTATATATATATATATATATATATATGTATGTAAAAATTCTCAATATATATATATTATATTTATTTGTTTATTATTATATTTATTTATTTATTTTTTTTACTGTTCACTCATAAAATGAAAGCAATGCTGGGTCCTCAAATCTGAAAATCTGCCCAAACTTACCACAATTAGAAACATTTAGCTGTCTCACATTGAAAGCTTATTTATTTTTATTTTTCCACGGCTTTTTTTTTTTTTTTTTTTTTTATGTTCTTGAATCACATTCAATTTTTACATTAACTTTTGACCACTGCTCTGGTGATTGGGGGAGGTCCTAGTAGTGGGTCGTTTCCACGCAGACCAGGGACCGGCCAGTGCTGGTAGGTGACTGACTTTTATTTTTTTACATATCACCAAAATTAGAAAATGGAATTAGTTAAATAAAAAATATTAACTAGATTAAGGGGTGTACAATCTTTCTTGATCCATGGTCAATCATATTAGAATATACCACTCTGCAGGGCCACACCAAAAGCTTAAAATTGTACAATATACTGTATATAAACAGTACTGTACATGCCATAAATGTCTAAGCCCGCTTTCACACTGCGCAGTGATCTCCGTTCAGTGGTCCCGCCAGAGCTTCCATCCGAACCCCCATCCCCTCTACCCCCCCCCTCATACACAGAGTTTCAAACGCTTTGAGCCGTCGAGGCCACTGACCATAATGGTGCAGACGGAGCCACCGTGGGCTCTTTTGCGCACCATTTTTGGGCGTATACGCTTTCTGGAAGCGGACACCCAGACATACAGTTGTGCTCAAAAGTTTACATACCTCCAGATTTTTTTGCTTCCTTGTCCTTTTTTTCAGAGAATACGAATAACACTATCTTTTTTCCCCACTCATGGTTAGTGGTTGGGTGAAGCCATTTACTGTCAAACTACTGTGTTTTCTCTTTTTAATTCATAATGACAACCAAAAACATCCAAATGACCCTGATCAAAAGTTCACATACCCTGGTGATTTTGGTCTGATAATATGCCCAGAAGTTGACACAAATGGGTTGAATGGCTAATAAAGGGAACATCCTCACCTGTGACCTGTTTACTTGTAATCAGTGTGTGTGTGTGTGTGTGTGTGTGTGTGCGCGCGCATAGAAGCTGGGTGAGTTTCTGGGACTCTTGCATCTTTCACCCACTGACATTTCTGGATCGTGAGTCATGGGGAAAGCAAAATAATTGTCCACGGATCTATGGGAAAAGATAGTTAAACTGTATAAAACAAGAAAGGGATACAAAAAATATCCATGGAATTGATAATGCCCATCAGCAGTGTTCAAACTATAATTAACAAATGGAAAATCAGGGGCTCTGTAAAAACCAAACCACGATCAGGAAGACCAACAAACATTTTGGCCACAACTGCCAGGAAAATTGTTCGGGATGCAAAGAAAAGCCCACAAATAACATCAGCTGAAATACATGACTCACTGAAAACTAGTGGTGTTGTTTCAAGATGCAAAATAAGGAAGCACTTAGAGATAAATGGGCTGCATGGTCGAGTCACCAGAAGAAAGCAATTACTGCACAAATGCCACAAAGTATCTTACCTACAATATGCCAAACAGCACAGAGACAAGCCTCCAAACTTTTGGAGTAAGATGATTTGGAGTGAGGAGACCAAAATCGAACTTTTTGGCCACAACAATAAACGTTACATTTGGAGAGGTGTCAACAATGATAAAAGGAACACCATTCCTACTGTAAAGCACTGCGGTAGATCGCTGATGGTATGGGGATGTGTGAGCTACAAAGACACAGGAAACTTGGTAAAAGTTGAAGGAAAGATGAATGCAAAATGGTATCAGCCCAGAAGCTGCGCATGGGACGTACTTGTTATTGGCCACTCCAGAACAAAGTGAAGTTTCTGGAGTGGCCATTTCAGTCTCCTGACCTCAATATCAATGAGTCCCTTTTGGAGAGAACTGTAGCGAGCAGTTCATGCAAGAAAGCCCAGGACTTTTCAAGAACTGAAGGCTTTTTGCCAAGAAGAATGGGCAGCTTTACCATCTGAGAAAATAAAAAGCCTCATCCACAACGACCACAAAAGACTTCAAGCAGTCATTGATGTTAGAGAGGGGAATACAAGCAATTCTTATGCAATTCTTTTGCAAGGATTCTTTGAATACTGCCATATGAGATCCCTGTGACCTCAGCTACATGCCTGATAGTCACTCTTCGATCTGCCAATACAACTTCTTCAACTTTTTTCACGTTTTCTTCATTGAGGGACATGGATGGGCGTCCTTCACGATGTTCATCTTCCGTCAATGTTCTTCCCAGCTTAAATTCCTTGGCCCAGCGTGCAACTGTGGAATATGGAGGAGAAGAGTCCCCTAATGTTTCCACCAAGTCGCTGTGTATGTCTTTGGTAGTCATTTTTTTCAAGCAGAGGTATTTGATGACAGCTCTAAGCTGGTTTTTTTCCATTTTGATGTTCACTCCTCGGCAGTCCATATTCAAATGAATGTAGCTCCCGGGAATCGTGGCCTATTTAAGTGATTTTTTTTTTTTTTTTTTCCTGGACTAGTGGGTACCTAAGAGAGAAGAAAACATTTTATTTTCATTTCTGTGTGCAATAGAAATAACCGATTATCATTACTTTTGGATCACCCCTCGTACATGTTAAGAACTGGGGTATGTGAGCTTTTGATCAGGGCCATTTGGATGTTTTTGGTTTTCATTATTAGTTAAAAAGAGAAAACACAGTAGTTTAACAATAAATTGCTTCACCCAACCACTAACCATGAGTGGGAAATAAAATTGTCGTCATTCATATTCTCTGTAAAAATGCCAAGAAACCAAAAAAATCTGCCAGGGTATGTAAATGTTTGAGCACAACTGTAGTAGACTGCATCTGGGTGTACGCCTCGGAAAGCATATATGCCCGAAAATGGTGCAGGATGGAGCACATGGTGATTCCGTTTGCACCATTACAGTCAATGGCCCCGTCGGCGCACACATCCGATACCCGTGTTGTGGGGCGGGTAGAGCTATTCCCAAAAACAACAAGTTTTCCTTTGCCATCATCTCTGGAAGTCCCAACAACAGTGAATGGAGCGGAGGCTGAGCATGTGCACCTTTCAGGACACCGCTGTAGAGACTCGTTCTCGGAGTGCCAGAGCCCTGATTTCAGTATCGCAACGATCAGCAAGAACATTTCTGAATATTTTTGGATATTGTGCATGCTGCGATATTCAACACTGATGGTTTGCTCTGTTGCTTGTGCATTACTACAGTGTCACTGCATGAGATCTGTTTCCGCTAAGGATTTCCATCATGAGTAACCTGTTAATCTGAATTTCCATACTGTGCAAAGAAGATGTGGAAAAAGGACTCTATCTGCTGAATTTCCAATTCTTTGCCATCTTTCTGTGAATGAGTCCTGAAGAAACACTTTGTGTATTGGTGTCTGTGTGGCAGACATACTGTTCCCACTCCTCTTTTTGTGCCGGTGGAGTGGAAAGGTTGACATGTTTCACCCTTCTTCTGATAAGTTATCTAGATCCATCCAGAGGGCGATAAGTCACAGATTTGCATATTTGGTGATGGAGAAAGTGGTTGTCTGCTCAGACAGAAGCACGGTGACAAATTATTAACGCACCGTGTCCTTTGAGCCGTTCAAAACTTTGTAGACCTTTTGTATATTGCAATCACACGGCTTAGATAATGACCAGAGAGGGTGGTCCCCGCAGGTCAGGACAAAGGTCGTCACAAGGGCGGCGGGAAATCGCATGCTGAGCTTTTTGTTTTTTCTTTACCCGGTTTGAGCTTTGTGATTTAACTAATAACCACAAAAACACAAACTCTTAATTAGGAAAAAGAAAAAATCCTGATGTTGACCCAGGAAGACATCTACTCCATGAAGAGTGAAAGATCAGTAAATCATATATATGTATATACACTGTGTGCAGAATTATTAGGCAAATGAGAATTTTGATGACATGATACTTATACATGTCGTCCTACTCCAAGCTGTATAGGCTGAGAGCCAACTACCAATTAAGTAAATCAGGTGATGTGCATCTCTGTAATGAGGAGGGGTGCAGTGTAATGACATCAACACCCTATATAAGGTGTGCTTCATTATTAGGCAACTTCCTTTCCTTTGTCAAAATGGGTCAGAAGAGAGATTGGACGGGCTCTGAAAAGTCCAAAATTGTGAGATGTCTTGCAGAGGGATGCAGTAGTCTTGAAATTGCCAAACTTTTGAAGCGTGATCACCGAACAATCAAGCGTTTCATGGCAAATAGACAAGAGGGTCGCAAGAAGCGTGTTGGGCAAAAAAGGCGCAAAATAACTGCACATAAATTGAGGAAAATCAAGCGTGAAGCTGCCAAGATGCCATTTGCCACCAGTTTGGCCATATTTCAGAGCTGCAACGTTACTGGAGTATCAAAAAGCACAAGGTGTGCCATACTCAGGGACATAGCCAAGGTAAGGAAGGCTGAAAAATGACCACCTTTGAACAAGAAACATAAGAGAAAACGTCAAGACTGGGCCAAGAAATATCTTCAGACTGATTTTTCAAAGGCTTTATGGACTGATGAAATGAGAGTGACTTTTGATGGGCCAGATGGATGGGCCAGAGGCTGGATCAGTAAAGAGCAGAGAGCTCCACTCCGACTCCGACACCATCAAGGTGGAGGTGGGGCACTGGTATGGGCTGGTATCATCAAAGATGAACTTGTGGGACCTTTTCGGGTTGAGGAGGGAGTGAAGCTCAACTCCCAGACCTACTGCCAGTTTCTAGAAGACCACTTCAAGCAGTGGTACAGGAATAAGTCGGTATCGCTCAAGAAAAACATGATTTTCATGCAGGACAATGCTCCATCACATGCATCCAACTACACCACAGCGAGGCGGGCCAGTAAAGGTCTAAAAGATGAAAAAATAATGACATGGCCCCCTTGTTCACCTGATCTGAACCCCATAGAGAACCTGTGGTCCCTCATAAAATGTGAGATCTACAGGGAGGGAAAACAGTACACATCTCGGAACAGTGTCTGGAGGCTGTGGTGGCGGCTGCACGCAATGTTAATGGTAAACAGATCAAGCAACTGACAGAATCTATGGATGGTCGGCTGTTGCGTGTCAATATAAAGAAAGGTGGCTATATTGGTCACTAATTTTTTGGGGTTTTGTTTTGCATGTCAAATTGTTTATTTTCACCAGGTAAACCAATATAACTGCACAAAATTTAGAAATAAACAAGTGAGATGGGAATATGTTTGGTTTTTATTAAGTTGCCTAATAATTCTGCACAGTAATAGTTACCTGCACAAACAGATATCTTTCTAAGATAGCCAAATCTAAAAAAATCCACTCCAACTTCCAAAAATATTAAGCTTTGACATTTATGAGTCTTTTGGGTTGATTGAGAACATAGTTGTTGATCAATAATAAAAAATAACCCTATAAAATACAACTTGCCTAATAATTCTGCACAGAGTGTAGTTTGCAAAATTGCAGCCACAGCGTTCTTAGACCTGCACAATCCTGTGGTCCAGGCCAGTTTGAGTTTTGTGGATCATGAGGTTTGGCCACCTACAAGGCTGTTTGCCTTACCCATTGTCTTCTTTCCAAGGTTTTTCATTAGAGCAAAGTCTATTCCCGAGTCACAAAGATGCGCTTACAGCATAGGGTCTAGATTTGGTGCAGATTTACTGAGACGTCCCAGTCCATCGTCCACGACATCAGTCTGAGCACTGCACGGGAGCGCCAGCACTGCCTCTTACCACTTGGCACCAATGAAGTATAGCACTGCACTTCTGCGATAGAGAGGGATAGGTGCTTCGGCAGATTCCAAACCCATTAATGTAAAGACCTAAATCTGACAACGTTTCGGTCGTCACCCATTGATCCTCATCAGATAACGCATGGAGTTGCTTGGAATTGGTTGCGGGAAGTAGTGATAGCGGTGTCCGCTGCTCTCAGGGTGCTCCTCACAGCAGCGGATGCCGCTGTCACCGCTCCACACAACCAATTCCAAGCTAGTCCAAAGCATGTTAACTGATGGTCAATGTGTGACAACCGAGGCGACCCTTCCGTACAGATGGCCGGAAGAATGAGACGTGCCCATCGATTTGTAGCAACGTATCTAAAAGAGGTCACCTTGTAATTGTCAAATGGGCTCACACACACAGTCCTTCAGGTTAGAATTGGGAAAGGGTGTTCCAGGCCTGTGACCCTACAGGGGGCTCAAGGCAAAACATCCCTCAAATCTATTCATTTATTTAAATTGTGAAGATTTCCATTGGATGTAACTAATCGCTTCCTTACTATAATTATGACAATTTGGGTTTTAGGTGCTATATTCCTCTCTTAATTATGTAAGTGTGAACTGATCTCTTGACGGCAGCCAAGTCCCTGGATCCCGGAAGCGTCACGTCTAGCATGTGCTTATGTCAGGAGAGACTTTCCTTTATGGCTACACTCACATGAGGATGTAACTCGGACGAATGCGATCAGCGCTTTTTTATTTTTTTGTGAAATTGAAAAAAGTGCAGCATGCTGTGTGCAGTGGACGACCCCTTTTAAGGCTGGAGCATGGTCGAGGTAAAAGTCAGCGGCCCAGGGTGGAGCCAGCGGCGGAGGCCAAGAGCCAGCGGCGGAGGCCAAGAGCCAGCGGCGGAGGCCAAGAGCCAGCGGCGGAGGCCAAGAGCCAGCGGCGGAGGCCAAGAGCCAGCGGCGGAGGCCAAGAGCCAGCGGCGGAGGCCAAGAGCCAGCGGTTCCTTGTGAACGAAACTCATGCAACTCTTTGATTATTTTTTACAAAAAGGAAGAAAAAGATGCTGTATTTATATTAACAGAAAGTTCCTCCATTGTGTGGTGGAAGGCTCAGCATTTTTAGCATTGCATCCCCATTTATTCAAGAAAGTTGTTTTTTGTTTGTGTTTTTTTTTTTTTTTTTTATCTATGTGCTTGTTATGCCTTCTTCACACATTTTTCTCCTTGCTGTATCCTTTATAGTAGGGAGCCTCAAGTGAGAGTAAAACCTGTCCAGATTGTGCTGGATGGACAATAAGCCGGCAGATTTGCGACGTGGAAGGGCAGAGGCCAAGTTCATGCAACCTCATAACCCACTACTGAGGGCGTCTGCCAAGAGAGGAAGCGGCTGATTTACGGGCTCGGCTGCTTTGTCTAAGTACCTACAGGTTAAGATCAGAGCCTGAAAGCCAGCCACTTTCCAATATTTGGAATTACACACCCCACAAAGCTGCTGCCAATCCTCCTCCTCTGAAAATAATGCATACATTCCAAACGTCTTACATCACACCTGCTGTCATGAATCACCATCCAAAAAAGACCGCCCAAAAAGTTAGATAATAATGACCAATCTATTTATTTTCACGCAAAATGTCTTCATTTAAAGAATAGATAAAATGTCGGGCATCTTGAAGGTGGCATCCCCAAGTGACGGGGGTTGCAGTGCCTTGCTGGGCGCTGCTCTACTTGGCGACTGAAGAAGGTCACAAGATGCAGTCTATGGGATGAGAGCTGAACTTAGCACCTATAACCCCCATAAATCAAAACTGCTGATGTCTTTTCTGACATATCAAAAGGGTTTGCCCCTCAAAGGCAACTCCTGTCCACATGTTCTTTTATGACATACAGATTTGATTTAGGACCCCCCATCTATATTACATAGAGAAAAGAACCACTAAAAATAGTAACACCAGCCAGGGCCTTGGAGTACATGGACATCCGCACTGCTAGAGAGTAACCATTGTTTTAATTTTTATTTCGTAAATCAATAGTGCAGATGAAAATAAGTAACTTTGTAATACCGTATTTTTCGGACTATAAGACGCACTCCCCCCCCCCCCCCCAAAATTTTGGGGTAAAGTGGAGGGTGCGTCTTTATAGTCCAATGGCTGCAGTGAAGGGGGGTGCGGTGGTGATGTAGCGGGTCATCGGCGGCATGAGCAGGCTGTAGCAGTGTCTACCGTGACCACGTGGACCCGCTCATTATCTCTTTTCACATGCACTGTATCCCGACACCCATCATCTTTCTGCGCTACAGGTGAGCGGGATGATGGGCGGGGGATGCGCGCATACTAAACGGCCAGCCGGCGTGATCATCCCTGGCAACTACAGCCTGGAGTGATCATGTGCGGCTATATTCACTGCCCCCCGCGCATCATCATCAGTGCAGGGGGCAGTGAATAAGTACGGTATACTCACCGGCCACCGATCTCTGCAGCATCGCAATGTCCTCCTGTCTGCCGACCTGCTGATGTGTGTGTGGAGAGCGGTGCGCACAGCGATGACGACATCACTGTGCGCAAGGCTCCACACAGGTCAGCGGCGTTGCTGCTGGCACAGACAGGAAGACGAGCGATGCTGCGTGGAGTGAGGAAAGGGGAGTATATTTTTATTTGCGTTTATTTTTTATGTGCCACAGGATACGGGCCATATACCCGGATGGGGGTATATAGCAGGATTGGTGCACATATCAGAATGTGGACATATACCTGGATGGGAGCATATACAGTACCTGGATGTGAGCACATACCAGGATGAGGGATATATATAACAGGAGGTGCACAAAGCTGTGGTCCGTGGGGTCACGGGCTACCAATGTAGTGGTTACTTCAGCCCGTCTTAAAAAGCACAGTTCTCGGGACTCGTAACAAGCAGTTGGACGGGCGCAATTTGAGTTTAATGGAAGTCACTGGGGGATGCAAACATTTTCCCTGGAAAAATGCTTAAATCCCCCATTGACTTCCATTATACTGGGGTACTCAAGTCAAGCCCGTCGAAGCATCCAACTGCTGGTTACGAGTACCGAGCATGTAAGCATGTTAGTGCCCACTCTTCACTAGTTACAAGAACCGAGCATGGTAGTGCCCGCTCATCACTAGTTACGAGAACCGTGCATGGTAGTGCCCGCTCATCACTAGTTACGAGAACCGTGCATGGTAGTGCCTGCTCGTCACTAGTTATGAGAACCATGCATGGTAGTGCCCGCTCATTACTAGTTACGGGAACCGTGCATGGTAGTGCCTGCTCGTCACTAGTTACGGGAACCGTGCATGGTAGTGCCTGCTCGTCACTAGTTACAAGAACCGTGCATGGTAGTGCCTGCTCGTCACTAGTTACAGGAACCGTGCATGGTAGTGCCTGCTCGTCACTAGTTACGGGAACCGTGCATGGTAGTGCCTGCTCGTCACTAGTTACAGGAACCGTGCATGGTAGTGCCTGCTCGTCACTAGTTACGGGAACCGTGCATGGTAGTGCCTGCTCGTCACTAGTTACGGGAACCGTGCATGGTAGTGCCTGCTCGTCACTAGTTACAGGAACCGTGCATGGTAGTGCCTGCTCGTCACTAGTTACGGGAACCGTGCATGGTAGTGCCTGCTCGTCACTAGTTACAGGAACCGTGCATGGTAGTGCCTGCTCGTCACTAGTTACGAGAACCGTGCATGGTAGTGCCCTCTCATCACTAGTTACAGGAACCGTGCATGGTAGTGCCCGCTCATCACTAGTTACAGGAACCGTGCATGGTAGTGCCCGCTCGTCACTAGTTACGAGTACTGAGCACCTGAGCATGGTAGTGCTCGCTCATCACTAGAATAGATATGAAATATACTTGTATGTAGAGTACACTCGTATATAATTTGTAATATTCCCCCCGTGTTAGTTGCACTTCTCTGATGCGGACATCCTATGTGGTGGTTTTGTTAGTGACTGTACAATCTTTATTATTTTTTGTTCGGTCTATAAGTCAGTCCAGATGTTTGCAGAATGTTAGCAAAACCTGGATTTGCACAAAGTAAAATGTGTACCTTAAAATACACTGTAGTGACCCAGTCAGCGTCTGGAAGTAATTCAGCAGTCAGATGAGGACTACCAGTTCTGCAGAACATCAGCGGAACAGGCTGCAGGCGGTGACCCAATTGCTCAGTGGATAGTGCAGCGTGTTATGTAGGAGCCCCTTATCTGGGAACATCTTTTGCGCTGCCACAAGTTCAGACTATAACTTCCAACAATACCATCATTTTGCTCATTGTCTTTAACCCTTTGTGGTTGATATACCTAAACCGTTAGTAAGAAGAGGTCTAATTAAGCCTAATTCTTTTAGGATATTGAAAAGGATTGTGCAGAATGTGGCCGATCACATTTTTCTGTGCATGGAATTTTCCATCTGCAGAAAAGTTTGGAAGTAGTATTGGCATTTAATGAGCGCTAATCAGTGGCATTTCTGTGTAAAATCTGCAGGAAATAATGCACATGGTTATATAGCAAATACCTCCAATTAGAAATGTAGTAGAGTTCTCCTCATATAGCCATATCTCAAGGGCACGTCACACGATATATGTAACGATATGTCGGCGGGGTCACGTCGTTAGTGACGCACATCCGGCATCGTTTCACATATCGTAGCGTGTGACAGCTACGAGCGACTGTGAACGAGCAAAAATACTCACCTTATCGTTGCTCGTTGACTCGTCGCTCATTTTCTAAAAATTGAACGTTCTTCTGACGTCCGGTTGTTCAATGTTACCGAGGCAGCACACACCGCTCCGTGTGACACCCCGGGAACGATGAACACAGCTTACCTGCGGCCGCCGGCAATGCGGAAGGAAGGAGGTGGGCGGGATGTTTACTTCTCTCTCATCTCCGCCCCTCCGCTTCTTTTGCGCGGTCGCTGTGACAACGATCGTCCCTCCCCCTTCAGCAAGTGGATGTTCACCGCCCACAGCAAGGTCGTTCGGGAGGTAAGTACGTGTGATGGGGGTTACAACTTTGTGCGAAATGGGCAACAAATTGCCTGTAACGCACAAACGATGGGGGCGGGTGCGATTGCATATGCAATCGTACGATAAATCGCCGCATGTAAAGCAGCCTTTAACCTCATGTGCAGGGCATTGTAGTAGCGTATGTATCTATGGTTTCGACTACAAGCTAACTAACTATATGAGTGGCTGTAACCATTGATCCTTGAGCTGCAATGCCCTGCACATGAGGTAAGAGACATGTAGTATAGTTCTCCTGATATAGGCATGTCTCTTACCTCATGTGCAGGGCATTGCAGCTCAAGGATCCATGGTTACAGCCACTCATTTACAGTTTGTTAGCTTGTGGTTGTAACCATGGATACATATGCTACTGCAATGCTCTGCACATGAGGTAAGAGACATGGCTATATCAGGAGAACTATACTAAATTTCTAATTGGAGGTATTTGGTATTAATAATAATAATAATAATAATGATATTTTTATTAATGATTTATTATTATTATTATTATTATTCCACATATTGGGATTTAATCTTGGAGACTGGTTTTAACCTTTTATTGCTCGGTTAGTGGCTGATTTCACCAATTTGTGTTCAGTGATTTTTACTCTGTTTTGGCTACAAATACTGACATAAAAAAACTCGCCAAATACTCATCTTGTGAACTCCTCATCATGGTGTGAACTCATCGTGTGAATTGCCTTCGGGTGTAGATTTGCCATTCATTAGACCTGCAGGAAAGCTGGGTGCTCTAATAACCAGTAGCCGTCCCTTTAAACTTGCTGAAGTTTTATCCCCCCCCCCTTTTTCTAGTTTTGTCTCTTCCCTCTAATTTGTCCTTTGAAAGGCTGGAGAAGGGGCTGATAAGAGGCTGATGGTCTCATGCCCCATGTGCTCGCTCATGTGAGCGTTTTATCTTGATAAATGATATTAGTTGAGTCTTATTATAACAAGCCTTTTCTTGGAAATAGAGCCAATAAAACTTTTTATATAATTTTTTTGTTTTTTTTATCTTCGTGTTTTGACCTGTGAAATGGAAGAGTTTGACTTTTAAACAGGAAAATCTGAATGTATCACCTGCAGGACCGAGCGTTCAAGGGCAATAGGTGGGGCGAAGGAAGTCATTACTAAGATCAGTGGCATTTTTGTGGGTTTTTCAGAAGCACGAGTTAATTTATTCAAGGAATTATTGCCAAAGGAGGATGCCAGCTGCTGTGCGCCAGTCTCATCTACATTTATACTGATCTCCACTGATAACAGGACGATCCTACACCCCTATATTCCCCCATATCCCAGAATATCGCCCCGGCCACAGTATGACTCTGAAGATTAATAATGGTCAATTAGAAAGTGAAGGCCACAGCCACCGGCCAAGGTGCCTGGGATTCTGGGTGGCTCTGGGGAGCAGCCTGGGGCTTGTTTTACACCTACAGCCCCATTTGTTCCTCTTGTTTTCCCTTTCTTTTTTTTTTTTTTCCTTTTTGCAGATATAAGACTTGTTTTCTCACATTACCCTTAGGTCTTAATCTGTGCATTTAAAATTGTTTTGCAACTTCAAAGACGATATACTTGTGTTTCCACATGGCCACCCAGCACTTATCTACCCAAGGTTATTGTGAACCTTGTATGGGTAAAAGTATGCATAGTATACAGCGTGTGTATGTGTACCTGCTATGTGCGCTGTGTGAAAGTGTGTGTAATATATTCATCATATTCTGTGTGTGTATGTGTTTTATTTCTAATGTGTGTGTGTGTAAAAAAAATAATACGGTATGTTGAATAGATGTAAAGTTTAATCATCCCCTCTCGTTTCTTTCTGGGTAAAGCCAAAGACTTATCAGCCCCATAATATTATTTATATATATATTTATTTATTACTTATATATATATATATATATATATATATAAATATAGTAATATATTTATTTATTACTTATATATATATATATATATATATATATATATATATATATATATATAAGTAATAAATAAATATATATATAAATAATATTATGGGGCTGATAAGTCTTTGGCTTTACCCAGAAAGAAACGAGAGGGGATGATTAAACTTTACATCTATTCAACATACCGTATTATTTTTTTTACACACACACACATTAGAAATAAAACACATACACACACAGAATATGATGAATATATTACACACACTTTCACACAGCGCACATAGCAGGTACACATACACACGCTGTATACTATGCATACTTTTACCCATACAAGGTTCACAATAACCTTGGGTAGATAAGTGCTGGGTGGCCGTATTTTTCAGATCATAAGACGCACCCTGGTTTTTAAACTTTAAGCAAAAAATGTGGTCATGACACACTGTTATAGGGAGAGGATCTGCTGCTGACACTGTTATGGGGGTATTGTCCCCAAATTCTCTACTAAGGTACCCCATCCTGGTAATGATCCTCTTGCCTTGTATATGATCCCCATCCTTGTATATATGTCCCTCATCCTGCTATATGTCCCTCATCCTGCTATATACCCCCCCACCCTGCTATATACCCCCCCACCCTGCTATAGACCCCCCCACCCTGCTATAGACCCCCTCACCCTGCTATAGACACCCCCACCCTGCTATAGACACCCCCACCCTGCTATAGACACCCCCACCCTGCTATAGACACCCCCACCCTGCTATAGACACCCCCACCCTGCTATAGACACCCCCACCCTGCTATAGACACCCCCACCCTGCTATAGACACCCCCACCCTGCTATAGACACCCCCACCCTGCTATAGACACCCCCACCCTGCTATAGACACCCCCACCCTGCTATAGACACCCCCACCCTGCTATAGACACCCCCACCCTGCTATAGACACCCCCACCCTGCTATAGACCCCCCCACCCTGCTATAGACCCCCCCACCCTGCTATAGACCCCCCCACCCTGCTATAGACCCCCCCCACCCTGCTATAGACCCCCCCACCCTGCTATAGACCCCCCCCACCCTGCTATAGACCCCCCCACCCTGCTATAGACCCCCCCCACCCTGCTATAGACCCCCCCACCCTGCTATAGACCCCCCCACCCTGCTATATACGCCCCCATCCTGCTATATACCCCCCATCCTGCTATATACCCCCCCCATCCTGCTATATACCTCCACCCTGCGATCTACCCCCACCCTACGATCTACCCCCACCCTGGTATATGGCCTGCATCCTGTGGCACAGAAAAAAAATAAACGTTTATACTCACCTTTCGTCACTCCAGCAGCATCGCTCGTCTTCCTGTCAGTGTCAGCAGCAGCGCCTCTGACCTGTGTGGAGCCGGTCACCATTCCCTGCAGCATCGTGATGATCCTGTCCGTCGACTCGCTGATGTGTGTGGAGCCGTGCGCACTGTGATGACGTCATCGCTGTGCTCACCGCTCTCTACACAGATCAGCAGGCCGGCAGACAGGAGGACATCATGATGCTGCAGGGAACTGTAAGTATGCCGTACTTATTCACTGCCCCCCGCGCTGATGATGATACGCAGGGGGCAGTGAATATAGCCGCACGTGATCACTCCAGGCTGTAGTTGCCAGGGGTGATCACACGGGCCGGCTGCTAATTATGCACGCATCCCTCGCCTATTATCCCGCACAACTGTCAGCGCCGGCTTCAACGCTGAGAGATGATGGGCGGGAGGATGCAGTGCATATGAATTGAGCAGGCCCACGTGGTCACGGCAGACGCTACTACAGCCTGCTCATGCTGCCGATGACCCGCTCCACCGCAGCACCCTAATTCTTCACAGCCATGCCCTACATTCAGACTGTAAGACGCACCCCCCACTTTCCACCAACATTTGGGGGAGAAAAAAGTGCGTCTTATAGTCCAAAAAATACGCTACTCTCCACTGATGTCAACACACTTCTTACATCGGTATTTTAAGTTCTGTAAGCCTAGCAAAAAGAAGGATTTTGGTAGTGCTTCAAACCAGTCATCCGTAGCAGCCATGGCATCAGAAATGGTGTGATATTTAGTACCCTTGAGGTGTTTCTTCAGGTTTGGAAACAGATGATAGTTGGAGGGAGCTAGATCTGGTGAATAAGGGGGGGGGAGGGGTGAACAACCAGCTGGAAGCCCAGCTCTGCCAGTTTTGCCATGGTCGCTTGTGCAGTATGAATGGAGGCGTTGTCTTGCAGGAACAAGATAACTTTGGACAGCTTGCCGCGCCTTTTGGCCTTCAGAGCTGCCATCAATTGGTCCAAAAGTTCAATGTAATATCTTGCATTGATGGTGGAACCCTTTTGAAGGTAGTCCACTAGCAGCATGCCCTCCTTATCCTAGAACATAGACGACATCACCTTAGTGGCTGATTTTTGCACCCTGAACTTCTTTGGATAAGAAGAACCACTGTGCCTCCATTCTTTTGACTGCTTGTTGTTTTCAGGGTCATACAAATAAATCCAGGTCTCATCCATAGTGACCAATTGATCCAGGAAGTTCTTATCAGTCCAGAAACGCTGACAAATGGACCGGGAAGTTTTCACTCGCATGCTTCTCTGATCTGTTGTTAAACTTTTGGGGACCGACTTTGCAGATCGCTTCCTCATGTCCAAATGTTCATGGATAATGACACAAACATGGTCATGGGAAATCCCCATGATGTCTGCTATTGCTTTAGCTGAAATTCGTCGATTCTCCAACATGAGGTTGTGCACAGCATTGACAATCTCAAGAACAACAACCACTCTCGGTCGTCCAGGACCGTTACTCATCATTGGTGCAGAAGTGGCCCATTTTAAATTTGGCAACACAGTTCTTAACTGTGGAATATGAAGGGCATTGATCCCTAATGTCTGCGACATATCACCATGAATATCCTTCGTGGACTTTCCTTGCAGAAATAAGAATTTTATCACTTTTCTGCGCTCAGCGGTTGTGAATATCGCATTAGACTCCGCGTGTGTAGAACACTGTTGGCATAAGCAACAAACACAAAATTTTGAAAACATATATTAGACACAAGGCTTTCATGTGATGTAACATTCTTTACCATAGAAACAATAAAAGATCACAAAGCCAAAGACTTATCAGCAGCCCCTTGTATAATTTTCATTCAAATTCTGTGTGAAAAAACGTGTGTATATGTGTGCGTATATGGTATATATGTATGTATATATATATATATATATATATATATATATATATATATATATATATATATATATATATGTATATATATATGTGTGTGTATATATATATATATGTATGTGTGTATATATGTGTGTGTATGTATATGGGCATCTCAATAAATTAGAATATCATCAAAAAGTTCATTTATTTCAGTAATTCAATACAAAATGGGAAAGACCATTTACATAGTCATTACACACAGTGATCTACTTTCAAGTGTTTATTTCTGTTAGTGTTGATGAAATATGAAAACCCAAAAGTCATTATCTCAGATAATTAAAATAATTACCATAAAACACATTCAAGGATTCCTAAGCGTTTAAAATGGTCCCTTAGTCTGGTTCTGTAGGCTGCACAATCATGGGGAAGACTGCTGACTTGATAGATGCCTAGAAGGCAGTCACTGACACACTCCACAAGGAGGGTAAGCCACATTAGGTCATTGCTAAAGAAGCTGGCTGATCACAGAGTGCTGTATCCAAGCATATAAATGGAAAGTTGAGTTGAAGGAAAAAGTGTGGTAGAAGAAGGTGCACAAGCAACTAACATAACCACAGCCTTGATAGGATTAAGAAAAGGCCATTCAAAAATTTGAGGGAGATTGACAAGGAGTGGACTGCTGCTGGAGTCAGTGCTTCAAGAGCCACCACACACAGACGTATCCAGGACTACAACTGTCACATTCCTTGTGTCAAGCCACTCATGACCAATAGACAGCACCAGAAGCATATTACCTGGGCCAAGGAGAAAAAGAACTGGACTGTTCTCAGTGGTCCAAGGTGTTCTTTTCAGATTAAAGTAAATTTTGCATTTCATTTGGAAATCGCGGTCCCAGAGTCTGGAGGAAGAGTGGAGAGGCCACAATCCAAGCTGCTTGAGGTCTAGTGTAATGTTTCCACAATCAGTGATGGTTTGGGGAGTCATGTCATCTGCTGGTGTAGGTCCACTGTGTTTTATCAAGACCAAAGTCAGCGCATCCATCTACTAGGACATTTTAAGAGCACTTTATGCTTCCCTCTGCCGACAAGCTTTTTGGAGATAAAAATTTAATTTTCCAGCAGGACTTGGCACCTGTCCACACTGCCAAAAGTACCAATACCTGGTTTACTAACCACAGTATCACTGTGCTTGATTGGCCAGCAAACTCACCTGACCTAAACCCCATAGAGAATCTATGGGGTATTGTCAAGAGGAAGATGAGACACCAGACCCAACAATGCAGACGAGCTGAAGGCTGATATCAAAGCAACCTGGGCTTCCATAACACCTCAGCAGTGCCACAGGCTGATCGCCTCCATGCCACGCCGCATTGCAGTAATTCATGCAAAAGGAGCCTAGACCAAGTATTGAGACATTTACTGTACAGACATTTCAGTAGGCGCCAACATTTGAGTTTAAAATCATTTTCTCAGTTGGTCTTATATAATCTATTTTCTGAGATAATGACTTTTCGGTTTTCATTGGCTGTAAGCCATAATCATCATCATTAACAGAAATAAACACATGAAATAGATCCCTCTGTGTGTAGTGACTAACATATAGAAGTTGATCCCTCTGTGTGTAATAACTAATATATAGGAATAGATCTCTGTGTGTAATGACTCTATATAATATATAGGAATAGATCACTCTGTGTGTAATGACTCTATAATATATAGAAATAGTTCCCTCTGTGTGTAATGACTCTATATAATATATAGGAATAGATCCCTCTGTATGTAATGACTCTATATAATATATAGGAATAGATCCCTCTGTGTGTTACGACTCTATATAATATATAGGAATTGATCCCTCTGTGTGTAATGACTCTATATAATATATAGAAATAGATCCCTCTGTGTAATGACTCTATATAATATATAGAAATAGATCCCTCTGTGTGTAAAGACTCTATATAATAGGAATAGATCCCTCTGTGTGTAACGACTCTATATAATAGGAATTGATCACTGTGTGTAGTGACTCTATATAGCGTTTCCCTTTTTATATTTAATTACTGATGATGTTTTACGATATTGTAATTTATTGAGACCCACTTGCAATGTAATTTATGATCATGTGATTTTTACTCTTCTAATATGTTTAAAAGTGTTTAGTGACAATATGGCTGCTCACAGCTCATGTAATGCGTGTCATCCAGGTCAGAATCCTGCCAATGAAAGGGTGAAGGTGGGAAAAGCGCTAGCTTCTCTACTCAAGATTATCCTGTTATTTTATTTACGGTATTTATTTTTATTTTTTTTTTTAAAGATGAGAAACATGGTTTGTTTCGTAAATAATATGATTTGTAGAGTGGGTGTCACTGACGGAATATCAAGTGGCAGAATAGGTGAGCTGGAGAGGACAGACCCCTGTGCTTGGATTACAGAAGTGACACTGGGTGGGCTGCAGGGAGTCGGGGAAGGGACGGAGTGATTGATAGTCAGATTGTTAATCCTACTACAAAGTATTGCCCTTGTGACCCTGCAGTGTATGGGCTCCAGGTAGGTGTTTGGAGCTCTGCTATGAATAGTTGGGTCTTGTATGTGTCTATTGATACAGGTACTATAGCATTCAGCGCCGCTAATCCTAACAATGGGACTCCTCCTCCTCACTGCTTGTGGTTAGAATCATTCCAGGCCACCAGGCATATCCTTTATAGCTAGTCCATCAAAACTGTGTGCTAGTGTACCCAGAAGAGTCAAGACTACCTTAAACATTCGCACACTACTGTACGTCTGTGTATATACATTATATCACAAAGGTAAGTACATCCCTCACATGTTTGTAAATATTTTATTAGATTTTTTTTCATGGGACGACACTAAAGATCTGACATTTTTATACAATGTACAGTAGTCAGTGTACAGCTTGTATAACTGTAAATGTGGTGTCCTCTAAATAACTCAACATGCAATGATTAATATCGAACATCCGAACTAATCCGCACCTCCCACTCCCGGATCCAAGACTTCTCCCTAGCTGCCCCAATTCTCTGGAATCCCCTACCCCAATAAGCTAGGAGGAGTCACAACTTACTCAGCTTCAGACGCTCCCTAAAAACATCTTTTTAGGGTGGCCGATCACACTCCCCAGGCAAATTAAATTTATAGTCCCTCCACAACCCCCAAAATGTCAATATTCTGTGTGGCCACCATTATTTTCCAGCACTGCCTTAACTCTCTTAGGTATGGATTTTACTAGAGGTTCAGAGGAGCCACTGGATCCTCTTCCATCCTACATGACGACATCACGGAGCTGGTGGATGTTAGAGACCTTGCGCTCCTCTACCTTCCGTTCGTGTAGGCCCCAGATGCTCAATAGGGTTCAGGTCTGCACACATGCTTGGCCAGCACCTTAATCCTCTGTTTTATTAGCAAGGCAGCAGCCATCTTGGAGGTGTGTTTGGGTTGTTATCATTGGAATACTGCCCTGCATCCCAGTTTCCAAAGTGAGGGGATCATGCTCTGCTTCACTATGTCACGGTACATTTTGACATTTATTGCTCTCTCAATGAACTGTATTCTCCACAGCCAGCAGCACTCATGCAGCTCCAAACCATGACATTCCCACTACCATGCTTAACTTGTACACAAGACTCACTCGTCTTTGTACTCCTCACCTGGTAGCCACCACACACGCTTGACACATCTGAACAAAATAAGTTTATATTGGTCTCATCAAACAACAAGACATGATTCCAGTAGTCCATGTCTTTAGTCTGTTTGTCTTCAGCAAACTGTGGGCTTTCTTGTACATCATCTTTAGAAGAGGCTTCCTTCTGGGACAACAGCGATGCAGACCAATGCAATGTGTGGCGTATGCTCTGAGCACTGACAGGTGCTTACTCATAAGTCTGGATATGAGGCTGAGCACATGCACTCAACTGTTTTAGTTAACCACAGCGTGGCCTGTTCTGAGTGGAACCCATCTTGTTAAACCGCTGTATGGTCTTGGCCACCGTGCTGTAGCTCAGTTTCAGGAAGTTGGCAATATTCTTATAGCCTCAGCCATCTTTATGTGGAGCAACAATTCATTTTGTCAGATTCTCAGAGAATTCTTTGCCATGAGGAGCCATGTTGAACTTCCAGTGAACAGTATGTGAGTGTGAGTGATAACACCAAATACTTTGTATCACTGAATCACATGACACTGGGGAGGGAAAGTGGCTAAATTGGCGGAGGATGGATGTGCTGTGCGCATAATCCGGAGTATCCGAGGCTTCCGATCATGCGCACTAAACTGATGCCGGGTGTAAGCTTCCCAGCTTCAGTGAGGTACAGTGCGCATGACTGGGAGTACTGAAGACTTCGGATCATGCCCAGTGCGCATCCATGCACTGCCGGCCACCATGAACAGTGAGGTATGTGCGGCATCACTGCACGTTCTTTAGAATGTTAGTACGTCCACAAGGGCGTGCTAGCATGCTATGTGGACCGACTAGCTAAGGGAACAAACACCCTCGGGACTAGTCCCTGCGCTCATTAACATACGATAAAAGATGTTTAGAAATACTTCATCTAAAGATCTCTTTATCTTTGCTAGTGTATACAGGGACAGTTAAGGTCCAGTCACACTAAGCAACTTACCAGCGATCCCAACAACGATAGGGATCGCTGGTAAGTTGCTAGGAGGTTGCTGGTGAGATGTCACACTGCGACGCTCCAGCGATCCCACCAGCAACCTGACCTGGCAGTGATCGCTGGAGCGTGGCTACACGAGTTGCTGGTGAGCTCACCAGCAACCAGTGACCAGCCCCCAGCGCCGCGTGGAAGATGCTTCGCTTGGTAACTAAGGTAAATATCGGGTAACCAACCCGATATTTACCTTGGTTACCACCGCACGGAGCTACACGTGCAGAGAGCAGGGAGCAGCGCACACTGAGCGCTGGCTCCCTGCTCTCCTAGTTACAGCACACATCGGGTTAATTACCCGATGTGTGCTGCAGCTAAATGTGCACAGAGCAGGGAGCAGCGCACAATGCTTAGCGCTGGCTCCTTGCTCTCCTAGTTACAGCACACATCGGGTTAATTAACCCGATGTGTGCTGCAGCTAAATGTGCACACAGCAGGAGCCGGCACTGACAGTGACAGCGGCAGAGGCTTGTAACAAAGGTAAATATCGGGTAACCAAGGACAGGGCTTCTTGGTTACCCGATGTTTACTGTGGTTACCAGCCTCCGCAGAAGCCGGCTCCTGCTGCCTGCACATTTAGTTGTTGCTGTCTCGCTGTCACACACAGCGATCTGCGCTTCACAGCGGGACAGCAACAACTAAAAAATGGCCCAGGACATTCAGCAACAACCAACGACCTCACAGCAGGGGCCGGGTTGTTGCTGGATGTCACACACAGCGACATCGCTAGCAACATCGCTGCTACGTCACAAAAGTTGTTCGTTAGCAGCGATGTTGCTAGCGATGTTGCTTAGTGTGACGGGGCCTTTAGGCAAGGACTAACAATATGCACTCAGAACTGATTGTGGTTCTATGTGTATATTGCACCTGACAGGTTCCCTTTAAGTATTGTCTTAAAGCGCACCAATCACCAGGATTTTTCAATAAAACCTAAAGCCAGTGCTATATTGGCAATATAATGCTGATTCTATACATACCTTTAGTTGTCAGCTAGGATGAATAGATTTTGAAACACAAGCAAGTAAAGCTTGTAAAATAAAGTTTTTGTTTGTTTTTTTTATTGGCAGCAGCTAATAGCTGGGTTGGGTTTTGATTGGGATACCTGCCCTCCGTCTGTTGTTCCTCCCCCTATTATTGATGCTAATTTCATTATAGAGGTATTTTTCTAATGGTTGTGGCTATAAATCATGGTGTTTAGAAGGGCCTTGCTGACGTCATACCCATGTGACCATAAGGGCCAACATAGCTGATTCCAGGAAGCAACATTATTTTCTGTTGACCCAAGAGCCACTCCTTCTGGGCCCATGAGTATGACGTCAGCAAGGTCCTTCTAGCCACCATGGTTTATAGCCACAACTTTCTATAATGGTTTTACCATAAATAATAGCGGAAGGACGGACAGGCCGGGGGCAGGAATCACTATCAAACCCCATCTCGTCTATTAGCTGCTCGGCAGCTGCTGCCAGTCAAAAAAAAAACCTGATCATTTTGCAAGCTTTACTTGATTGTGTGTCAAAACCTATACATCCGAGCTGACAACTAAAGGTATGTATAGAATCAGCCTGATAGTGCCAGTATAGCACTGGCTTTAGGTTATATAGGAAAATACTGGTGATTGGTACGCTTTAAATATATGAAATGCAGCTCAATGTGGTTAAGATCTAGTGATTGACTTGGCCATTGCAGATTATTCCACTTCTTTAACTCTTGGGTCACTTTCACAGTATATTTTGGGTCAACTCCAAACATATAGCCAATGTTATAACTATTGTAAGTGTAATGAAAATACAACTGACAATATGGCCCCCGCAGTGCCCTTATTAGATCTGTGTGGGAATACCTTTAAGGCTATGTGCCCACGCTACAGGATTTACCGCGGATTTTGCCGCGGATTTACCGCGGATTTGCCGAAAATCTGCAGCAGCAGCACTTCCAAGCCATTTCAATGGCATTTTGGAAATGCTGTGCCCATGCTGCGGATTTTTCCGCGGCGGATTTGCCGCGGATTTTGATCCGGAAAAATCTGCAGCATGTCAATTGTTTGGTGTAGATTTGGTGCGGATTTTTGGCTTTGAATGGGGAAAAAAAAAAAAAAAAAATCCGCATCAAAATCCGCGGCAAATCCGCGGGTGCGGATTTGCCGCGAAAGTCGCGGATTTTCAGGCAAAAAAATCCGCAGGGACATTCTAGCGTGGGCACATAGCCTAAGTATTTGCACAGGCCTATATCCACAGAAGATTTCTAATGAACTTATCCTTTGCAGCAGAGGTAATTTTTTTATCTTAATCAGCGGCAATTTCATCAAAGTGATTGAAGGTTTTCATGACTGCACTTAAGGATACCTTAATTTTTTATTTGACTGGCCTTCATGTAAAATGGTGATTGACTTTTGTTTCTCATTGCTTTAGTTGTTTATCATATTCTGTCTTGGAGTTTTGAAATAGGGCTCAATACATTATCACATTATGGATCATTGTGCATCAAAACTGCATGTGCAATCACACCTGATGGCTACAAACACTTTCTGAAGGTCGGTGATTCCATGCTGAACATTTACTTCTATGTGTGCCTTTGTAGTTTTGCTGCCTTTAGTCTAAGGCTGCTTTCACTCCTCCGGTTTTAGCAGAGCCGGCCAATCCGGCTCTAAAACCTATGCAACGGATGCGGCGACAAAACCGCATCCTTTGCATAAGTTTTTTACATGCGGCCCATACGATTTTTGCCGCTTGCAGCAGGCTACTGAGCATGCGTAGTGGAAAAAACCGCATGCGGTTGCAAATCGCGCCGCATCGGCTGGATGCGGCGCAATGCGGGATTTTTTTGCCGGACAAAAAAACGTGCCAGGCAACGTTCCATCCGGCCGCCGCATCGGCTAAATCTGCCGCATGCAGCAAAAACCAGACGGAACACAAGGCCATGCGGCACAATATGGCACTAATGTAAGTCTCTGCAAAAAAAGCAACCGGCGGCAAAAAAAACGGTTGCGTTTTTTCTGCAAAGAGCCGGATTGTGCCGCACAGGAAAAACCGGATGTGTGAAAGCAGCCTTAATTTGCAGTGTCCACATTCCAATAAGGACAAAATATATACAGTGGAACATTGGTTAACGAGAACAATCCGTTCTGGGAGTGTGCTTCTTAACCAAGTTACTCGTTCAGCAAAGCAAGATTTCCCATAGGAAATCATTGCAATGCAGACAATTCGTTCCACAACTTGTTAAATGTCCCATTTTGGTCCCCTATTGTGCCATTCCACACACGCACAAATACACACAAACACATGCACACACGCACATATTATACTCACCTTACCTTCCGTTCCATCGCCGGTCTCCTGGGACTTGCTGTTCGCTGGTACGGGCTGTGTATCGGGTTACCATCACTACGAGGGCAGAACTTCTGCACCCAGAGCGCTGACGTCACAGGCAGGAGCCGCTTGCCTCTGATCTGAAAGCGCGCTGCCTTTGAGTTAGCGTCTGACAGCCGAAGTTCCTGCCTCGTCGCCATGCTTGCCGATACACATCCTGGAGCGGTGAACTACAGGACCCAGGAGGCCGGCGATGGAACTGAAGGTACACAATCTTTATGCTCACCTTACCTTCCGTTCCATCGCCGGCCTCCTGGGTCTTGTAGTTCGTCGCGAGGATGAGCCGGCGAACTACAAGAATCATGAGGCCGGCGATGGAACGGAAGGTAAGGTGAGCATAATACTGTATGTATGTGCGTGCGTGTGTTTGTATGTGTTTGTGTGGACTGCAAGAGCGGGTCAGAGCGCGGTGGATAGACGGAACCGGAAGTGTGTGCGGTGAGTATTTGCTCGTACAGCAAGGCTTTCTCGTAAACAGTTACAAATTTACAGAAAGCTTTGCTTGTTAAGCGAAATTCTCGTTAACTGGGTTACTCATTAAGCGAGGTTCCACTGTACAACACTCTAATATAATTAGTAAAGAATGCGTTATAGTGTAGTGCATTCTATACTATATGAATATATGTGTACACATGCTTTCTGACAGTCTGTAAGCAATGGCTTATCTATACTGACACATCCACAAATTTGGCCAAAAACTCTCGAGTTTTGTAAGGGGAGAGTGTATTAAGTTGCTCCCAAACATAGTTTTGGTGGCCTTCCCATTTACACTTAACCCCTTCCCGACCATGGACAGAAAGATCCGTCATGGTGCCCTGGGCCTTAAAGACCAAGGACGGATCTTTCCGTCATGGCGGAATCGTGGCACCGGAGCCTCCGGTGATTGCAATTGGATAACACAAACCGCAGATTCGAGGAGGAGGGGACCTGTACCTGACCTCAGGAGGGGTGGTGCCTCCTCCCTGGACCTACGGAGGCTGTGATTGGCAGACGAACGCCGCTCAACCAATCACAGCCACTGTAATGTTCCAGCAATTTAAAGTGACTGAAACATTGAAATCCAGCCCTGGCCAGTGCAGCTATAGCACTGGCCATTGGCTGGAGCTGGGTGACCTCACTGGATCACCCTCCCCCAGCTCCAGTAGCTCTGATTGGAGAGATCGGCCTTGTGACCGATCTCTCCAATCACAGTGGACCTGTTGCCGGTGACCGCCCCATCAGCTTCACTTGTCGGCCCTGCAGCACGCCAGCACAGTGAGTGTATACAGTGCAATGGCAGGGCGACAAGATCCGGTCCCATGCTGTTACGTGACCAGAGCATGGGACCCGGAAGTTGCCGCGCTGCCATTGCACTGTATGAAACCGGCGAAAAGCCTCCCGATCCGCCGCCGCCCTCCGCGATCTGCCACCTGTGTCCCCGATCTGCTGCCCGCACCCTCACCCCTCGTATCTGCTGCCCGCACCCTCACCCCTCGTATCTGCTGCCCGCACCCCCACACCTCCCGATCCGCCGCCCTCCATCTGCCCCCGATCTGCTGCCCGGCCCCTTTCCCTCGTGATCGGCTGCTCATCCCCTCGCCTCCGTGATGTGCTGCCAGCCCCCTCCACTCGAGATCGGCTGCCCGCTTCCTCCTCCGTTATGTGCTGCCCGTCCCCGCCCCCTCTCCTCCGTTATGTGCTGCCCGGCCCCGCCCCCTCTCCTCCGTTATGTGCTGCTCGCCCCGTCACCTCCATGATGTGCTGCCCGCTCCCCCCCACCTCTCACCCCCGTGATCGGCTACCCGCCCCCTCCCCTGTCACCCCCGTGATGTGTGCTCCCTCCCCTGTCACCCCCGTGATGTGTGTTCCCTCCCCTGTCACCCCCGTGATGTGTGTTCCCTCCCCTGTCACCCCCGTGATGTGTGCTCCCTCCCCTGTCACCCCCGTGATGTGTGCTCCCTCCCCTGTTACCCCCGTGATGTGTGCTCCCTCCCCTGTCACCCCCGTGATGTGTGCTCCCTCCCCTGTCACCCCCGTGATGCGTGCTCCCTCCCCTGTCACCCCCGTGATGTGTGCTCCCTCCCCTGTCACCCCCGTGATGTGTGCTCCCTCCCCTGTCACCCCCGTGATGTGTGCTCCCTCCCCTGTCACCCCCGTGATGTGTGCTCCCTCCCCTGTCACCCCCGTGATGTGTGCTCCCTCCCCTGTCACCCCCGTGATGTGTGCTCCCTCCCCTGTCACCCCCGTGATGTGTGCTCCCTCCCCTGTCACCCCCGTGATGTGTGCTCCCTCCCCTGTCACCCCCGTGTTGTGTGCTCCCTCCCCTGTCACCCCCGTGATGTGTGCTCCCTCCCCTGTCACCCCCGTGATGTGTGCTCCCTCCCCTGTCACCCCCGTGATGTGTGCTCCCTCCCCTGTCACCCCCGTGATGTGTGCTCCCTCCCCTGTCACCCCCGTGATGTGTGCTCCCTCCCCTGTCACCCCCGTGATGTGTGCTCCCTCCCCTGTCACCCCCGTGATGTGTGCTCCCTCCCCTGTCACCCCCGTGATGTGTGCTCCCTCCCCTGTCACCCCCGTGATGTGTGCTCCCTCCCCTGTCACCCCCGTGATGTGTGCTCCCTCCCCTGTCACCCCCGTGATCTGTGCTCTGCTCACCTGTCTCCTCCGTCATCTGCGCTGCGCTCCCTCCCCCACCTCTCACCCTCCCCGATCTGCTGCCTCCTTCATCTCCTGTGATCCAGCTGCCTAGATCCATCCTGTAGGGTAACTATCCCCAATCTCACCTCCCACTCCCCTTCCCACCCATCCGTGGGATTGGCTGATCAGGTACGTAATTGTTGCTCTAGTTTTTGCTTTTTTTTGTGCACCCCAAATAAAAAAAAAAACTAAACAAAACTTGAACAATTAGGTACCTGATCAGCAATCGTCCTGCAGTCGTACTGGACTTTGGACAGGACTTCTTTTTTCCATCCCACCTAGTCCCCCCCCCCCCTTTTTTGCAGAACATTCGTGGGTGCGCCCTGGTTTTTTTTTCTATGCCATGGGGGTCTAGTTTCCAAAATGGGGTCACATGTGGGGGAGCTCCACTGTTTCGGCACCTCAGGGGGTCTCCAAACACAGCATGGAATACGCTAATTATCCCAGACAATTTTGCGTTTGAAACGTCAAATGACGCTCCTTGACTTCCGAGCCCTGCTGTGCGCCCAAACATTTGATTTCCACCACATATGAGGTGTCTGTGTACTCAGGAGAAATTGCACAATACATTTTATGGTGCAATTTTTCCTGATACCCTTGTGGGAAAAAAAAGCTACCTGGTTGAAGTAATAATTTTGTGGTAAAACATATTTTTTTTTTATTTTCACGGCTCAACTCTATATTAACTTTTGTGAAGTCCCCAGAGGCTCAAAGTGCTCAATAAACATCTAGATAAATTCCATGAGGGGTCTAGTTTCCAAAATGGGGTCACATGTGGGGGAGCTCCTCTGTTTCGGCACCTCAGGGGGTCTCCAAACGCAACATGGTGCGGCTAACGATTCCAGCTAATTTTCGGTTCAAAAAAGTCAAATGGCGCTCCTTCCCTTCCGAGTCCTGCCGTGCGCCCAAACAGTGGTTTTTCGCCACATATGAGGTATCTGCGTGCTCAGTAGAAATTGCCCAACAAATTTTGGGAGTTCATTTAATCCTGCTACCCTTGTGAATATGCAATAGTTGAGGCTAAATTAACATTTTTGTTGCAAAAAGTAAAATGTTCATTTTTTTCCTTCCACATTGCTTTAGTCACTGTGAAGCACCTGAAGGGTTAATAACCTTCTTGAATGTGGTTTTGAGTAGCCTGAGGGGTGCAGTTTTTGGAATGGTGTCACTTTTGGGTGTTTTGTGTCATGTAGACCTTTCAAAATCGCTTCAAATGTGATGTGGTCTCTAAAAAAAGTGGCTTTGTAAATTTTGTTGTAAAAATGAGAAATTGCTCATAAACTTTGAACCCCTATAACTTCCTTAATTTTTTTATTTTTTTCCCCAAAATTGTTCTGATGTAAAGTAGACATGAGGGAAATGTTATTTATTAATTATTTTGTGTCATATGTCTCGTTGGTTTTAGAGCATAAAAATTAAAAATTTGAAAATTACAAAATTTTCACGAAATTTCCGTTTTTTTCACAAAGAAACGCAAAAAATATCGGCCTAAATTTACCACTAACATGAAGCCCAATATGTCACGAGAAAACAATCTCAGAATCACCGGGATCCGTTGAAGTGTTCCAGAGTTATAACCTCGTAAAGTGACACTGGTCAAAATGGCAAAAAATGGCCTGGTCTTTAGGGTCAAAATAGGCTTGGGGCTGAAGGGGTTAAAGGGAATCTGTCAGCAGGACCGCTTTGCTTACCTCATCTGAGATCAGCATGATGTAGACAAAGCAATCCTGAATCCAACGGTGTATCACTTAGATTAATGGGTGCATCCGTTCTGACATGATCTGAATTTTTAGATTTAGCCATCTAGTAGAGCGCCATCGCCCACACCAAGCTCCTTATAGAGATTGCACATTGACAGTGAGTTGTCAGGAGAAGGAGTGCCGGACTGCCGTGTGGTGACATTGTAGTTTGGGCAATGATAAGTCTTGCTGCTTAAACAATCATGCAAACAACAGATCGGAGCTTCACAAGACAGGAATCCCTGAATTCTCTGTGGTAACCCTTGCACCATGCTGGCTTCAGTTTACATAGCAAAAACCTGCTGATGGATTCCTTTTAATGTTTGGATGGTTGGGCCAAAATCTTCCAGTTTAGACATTTTTATTTTTTGTGTATAGGGCCTCTCTGCACACTCACTTGAGCATGCATAAGTGTGGGCGGTTGGTAAAATAGCTGATGCCTGACCGGCTGTTGACCTAACCAATATCTGATGCTTACGACCTGGATATGCTCCTCAAACTCAAGAACCAAAAAACATTAGCTCACTTTTAGGACCCGACACTGCACCAGATCTGAAGACAGGTACACATGAGACCATCCATGGTAAAATAATTTCCTAGAAGACTATGTAATAGTGTACTGGGAAAAGCCTGCATTTTATGCATAGTCCAGTTCTGTGATATACTGTATGCCCTGCATGGGATATTCCAGGAA
Source organism: Anomaloglossus baeobatrachus (assembly GCF_048569485.1). Lineage (NCBI taxonomy): Eukaryota > Metazoa > Chordata > Amphibia > Anura > Aromobatidae > Anomaloglossus > Anomaloglossus baeobatrachus. The sequence continues at coordinate 884,173,061 of NC_134353.1, read as the reverse complement.
CTTGGCGGTGCTCGGGGAGACAATGACTGTTACAGATTTTCTTGGCGCTGTACGAGTTTACTTCTGTATAAAAATGTCTATTATCTTTTGAGAACGCTCACTGTTAGACCCATAAACGTCATATTTCTGTGAATTACTGACTTCTTTACTTTTACTTTGTTTTTCTTTGTTTGGAGGGTATCGCTGATTTCAGTTAACAATACCCGAAAAAAAAACCTTTCAGATACGGTTTCACTTATTTATTCCATGGCCATTTCTTTTATTTTAATGTTTTGTATCATGACTTGACCAGTACTGTGTGTGTGAAGGGGGCTGGTTGCTTATTGAAATGAGACCTTAGCATGATGACATGCCGACACAGACAACATCCTCCTACTTCAAGCACAATACATTTGTTTAAAATCATGTCTGTAAAACCTGAATCAAAAGTGATGAAAAAATTCTGTATACCCCAAAATGATACCCAAAGAATCTTCAACTTGTCCCATATAAAATAAGCCCTCATACATCTGTTTGCCAAAAAATAAAAATATTTATTGTATTTCTTGTGGTATATTTATCTGATTTAAGGAACAGAAAAAAGAACTCCGGCATCAACGAGCGCAGGGAAAATCCAGAGATACAATCAATGACTTTTATTTAATCATCATAGGTAAAAAAAAGGTAAAAAAAAAATGGAGATATATATATATATATATATATATATATATATATATATATATATATATATATATATATATATATATATATATATATATATATATATATATATATATATATATATATATATATATATATTATAATCTATCCATGTTAAAAAAGAACTATAAGAAACTGCCAAATGGTAAAATTGAACATGGTAATTTACCATGTGACAAGATGTTATACTTAAATATGGATTTTTTTCTACCTATAATGAGAATTAAAATCAGCAACTTTTATCTCCTGGATTTTCCCCGTGGTCGTTGATGTCTGTGTTCTTCTTTGTGTTTCTTGGACATTGCCGACTTATGCTACTTTCACACATCCGGTTTTTGCTCTGCAGCACAATACGGCGCTCTGCAGAAAAACCGCAACCGTTTTTTTTGCCGCCGATTGCGTTTTTTTTTTGCATAGACTTACATTAATGCCGTATTGTGCAGCATGGGCTTGCGTTCCGTCCGGTTTTTGCCGCATGCGGCAGATTTAGCCGATGCCGCGGCCGGATGGAACGTTGCCTGCAACGTTTTTTGCTCCGGCAAAAAAACCGCATCACGCCGCATCCGGCCGCTGTGGAGCATTTTTCAATGCATGCCTATGGACACCGGATGCGGCGCGAAGCGGAAAAAAACGCATCCGGCCGCCGCATGCGGCTTCTTCCACTGCGCATGCTCAGTAGCGTGCCGCAACCGGAAAAAAACGGACGGGCCGTATGTAAAAACTTATGCAAAGGATGCGGTGTTTTCGCCGCATCCGTTGCATAGGTTTCACAGCCGGATTGAGCAGCACTGCTCAAACCGGATGTGTGAAAGTAGCCTTACTGATTCTGAGCACTGCCTGGGAATCCTGCTTCCTTGTAACTTCAAAGAGCTGGAGAATTTTTCTTTATTTTTTTTTTTTATCTGATTTAGGCTGCTTTCACACATGAGTTTTTTGCCATCAGGCACGATCCGGCGAAAAAACTGATGCGACTGATCCGGCGAAAAAATGGATCAGTTGCATCAGTTTTTTCTATCAGTTCCTTCACTTTTTTGACGGATCAGTTGTGATACTAAGCATGCTCAGTTGAAAAAAAACTGATCCGGCGGCTGTATCCGTTTTTTGCCGCATTACGCTGGATCCAGCATCCATAGGCTTCCATTATAAAACGCGCTGGATCTGGCGCGATACGTTTTTTCGTCAGAGACAAACGTTCCCCTCAGCGTTCCATCCAGCTACCAGACATGCAAATTTTGCTGGATCCGGCGAAAGCCGGATGGAACGTAAGGCCATCCTGCACAATCCGGTGCGAATAGAAGTCTATGGGGAAAAAAACTGATCCGGCGGCAACAGACGCCGGACCAGTTTTTTCAGGTTTTTGCCGGATTGTGCCTGATGGCAAAAAACTGATGTGTGAAAGCAGCCTTAAGGGTATAGGTATTAAAAGTTTGAAAATCGCTAATTTTTCAAAATTTTCATCAAAAACCCCTTTGAAAAACGTACAAACTTAACGTTTAACGCTAATATATAAAGTACAATATATCACGAATAAACAGTCTGCAAATCCCTGGGATATGTAGAAGCTCCAGAGTTATTACACTGGTCAGACTTGAAAAATTAGGTATTACTTTAAGGCTATGTGCGCACGTAGCGTTTGTCCCTGCTGAAATTTCTGCAGCGATTTGAACAGCACACGTGCACAAGTGACATGTCACTTCTTAGAACGCGCGCTTCGGGCAGCAGCCGAAGCGCTGCGCTCTAATACGCCACGTGCGCACGTCTCCTGCATAATCTTCATAGATTATGCTGGGGACGCAGGACGCATGCAGTTACGCTACGGTGCAGATCGCAGCATAACTGCATGCAAATATGCAACGTGCGCACATAGCCTTAAAGTTGTCTCTCAGGGGTTAAAATACTCCAGATTACCCATCATTTCTGCATGTGGTCTGATTACACCGTCTAGGATGTCTTGGTTACGTTCACACTATCTAGTAGGCTCAACTCACATCAGCAGTATTTTGCCGCAAAACCGGATCTGTTACAAATGCGTCTCAGTTCCATTAATTTCCAATGGAATCGTGGCAAGATGCGGTCACATGCGGTTGTGTATGATGCACGCAACCGCATGTGACCGCATCTTGCAGCGATTCCATTGCAAATGAATTGAACTGAAATGCATTTGTAACGGATCCGGTTTTGCGGCAAAATACCGCTGATGTGAGGTGAGCCTTAGTTGGCTTATTTTGGGCTAGGAATTTGCAACCAAATTTTTGAACATTTTTTGGCACGTGGGGTGGCAGTTTGTCGCATCCCCTTTACATAAAGCCACGCACTATTGACAGACAAGTGTGCAGAATGTCTAAAACCCCTAAATATAGTGCAAAAATACCCCCATTATATCCAACCTGTCTAATCAATAAACCCCCCCTCTTTTCCCCCACCGCTGACATCAGACGAGTCGGGCCGCCTCATACTCATTATATCCTTTGTTTGTCCTGGAAAAAGCATCTACAACAACTTCAGACCAAGTTCTTTCTCTCAAATGTTCACTTTTTAACATCAGATTTTCATCATAGGACGTTTTTCCAGTTCGGCGTATGTTTTTGTAGGGTCAGGTCATACTTTTGCATTGGGTTAGGTTTTTTTTTTTTCCCTTCTAGTTAATTTAGGCAGTATAGCATTGCCACTGTGCAGCGATCTCTTAGTGACCCTCGGAGGAAAGGATTCAGGCTGGTGCCATATAGTTCTTTTCATGAGTTCATATTGTTTTCAAGGAATTGTAAAGCTCAGGCTTTCACCTATTGAAATGTCACTTAAAGGATAGGTTTTCTTGTCACCAGCAGAAAGCCATGTAGATGGGACGATCACAAAAGAGTGTTGTAAGGGATTTTCAAAGTGTGAGAAATCGCGGTGTCTAGACTCCGTGCACCAGCAAGGAATAAGAATTCAGGACCTCGCTGCCTCCTAGGTGTCAGGACTCCGATAGGGGCCAAGCATTTTACTCCATATCTTTTGACAAAAAGTGGATTACGATACGGTACCTTGTGCATTTGGTCTTAACAGCTTTTGCTGTGAAGTGATCCGGTGCCAAACTAGTGGTACGTGGAAACATCCAGTGTCAACGATCCAAATCGTATCTTGGAAAACATTTTTACCAATTACCTTTTTTTTTAGAGTATTTGTCTTCTAACTAAGCTGGAAAATTGTCTCTGATACAAGGGAAACAAGCTACATTAAAAAAAAACAAAAACAACCCAAATGCGCCATGACTGCCCTACCCAACGTGTCATCATTCATTCCCAGTGACAGAGATTGTGGTTTCTTTTCACTTTGACCCCGCCCTAACCCTGGGTTCATGATGGGTTCATGACGAAACCAGCGGGGAGCTGAACAGGTCATTTCCAAAAGTAAGTTGGCTACTTATTGACAGGCTGACGATGTGCAGACCCAGAGTTTGGCTTTCAAACACATTTTCAGTGATTTGAACAAAAAAGAAAACATTTTGGATTTTAGAGTCTGTAATAAATTGCTATAGATATTTTAGGAAAAATCCACAAAATTAAATTATATTATGGATCCGTGGGAGTTCAAACACTTGGACCCGCACCACCGAGCAGAATGGATCTAGCATCAGTGCGCGAGTGTGACCTGCACTTCAGTCATTCCCTATTTGGCTGCCAAGCACCGCACTCAGCTTTTCCCGGCAGCACCAGAAGGAATGAACACCGCAGCGGTCAGGCGTCCCGGGATAAACGTTATGCATTTCAATACGTTCTTATAGTTGGAAAGCTTCAAGAGGAACCTCAAGACCCACCTCTTCCAACAAGCCTACAACCTACAATAGCCCTCAGTCCAGTACACCACTGCGCAACCGGCTCTGTCCTCACCTATTGTACCATCACCCATCCCCTGTAGACTGTGAGCCCTCGCGGGCAGGGTCCTCTCTCCTCCTATACCAGTCTGTTTTGTACTGTTAATGATTGTTGTACGTATACCCTCTTTCACTTGTAAAGCGCCATGGAATAAATGGCACTATAATAATAAATAATAATTATAGTTCTAAGCATTATTTAGTGCTATGGGTCAGGATCATACAATTGGCGGCACATCCATGACTGTCGGGAGTTTCCAACAAAATACCTGAAAAATGAGACAGACGTAATCTCGACACCGTACGGAGTACGGTGAGGCACACGCTGGAACGTTGGATTCTCGGAACATTCTTTCCTCTGGTGTTTTGCCTTTTTCCCCCGTTCCGCACACAATCGCAGTAGACAACTCTATTTTGTTCAGTTAAGACTGGCAACACTGCTTTGTAGATCAAATGGAGCCCAAAGTTGCATTTTTGTGACTCCATTTGAAGCCATGAACTTCTCTGATGTGAACCTATCCATAGAGATTTGGGAAAGCATTTTAAGACCTCTCCAAGACCAGATTTTATACAGTCATTGGCACTAAATATACAACTTTCACTGCCATTGTGCATGAGCATATTAGTATATCTTATATTTGCACGCACTTAGATCACTGAGAAAATAAAAATGTGCTCGATCTGGTTTCCTTTACAATTCACTGTAAAGTTTTACCAGACATATTTACGACCGGGTGATTGAGATATTAAAGGCACTCGGTCAGCACAAAATGACTTACACCAAGTCAGGCACTCCGTGCACTCTTGGCGTGGCCAAACCAGTCAGTGCCCCTTCCTTGTACATCTGTCTCCTCCCCTCTTATATTTGACTAATATCTATATCTTTATAGGAACCAGAGGATAGGAGGAAATAAAGTAGGTGGGTCAAGGTGCATTAAACTCTTTGGCCACACCGAGGGTGCACTGAGCGCCTTTACTCCATTATGTATGTACAGTCATATGAAAAAGTTTGGGCACCCCTATTAATGTTAACCTTTTTTCTTTATAACAATTTGGCTTTTTGCAACAGTTTCAATTTCATATATCTAATAACTGATGGACTGAGTAATATTTCTGGATTGAAATGAGGTTTATTGTACTAACAGAAAACGTGCATTCCGCATTTAAACAAAATTTGACCGGTGCAAAAGTATGGTCACCCTTATCATTTTCTTGATTTGAACCCTCCTAACTACTTTTTACTGATTTACTAAAGCACTAAATTGGTTTTGTAACCTCATTGAGCTTTGAACTTCATAGGCAGGTGTATCCAATCATGAGAAAAGGTATTTAAGGTGGCCACTTGCAAGTTGTTCTCCTATTTGAATCTCCTATAAAGAGTGGCATCATGGGCTCCTCAAAACAACTCTCAAATGATCTGAAAACAAAGATTATTCAACATAGTTGTTCAGGGGAAGGATACAAAAAGTTGTCTCAGAGATTTAAACTGTCAGTTTCCACTGTGAGGAACATAGTAAGGAAATGGAAGAACACAGGTACAGTTCTTGTTAAGCCCAGAAGTGGCAGGCCAAGAAAAATATCAGAAAGGCAGAGAAGAAGAATGGTGAGAACAGTCAAGGACAATCCACAGACCACCTCCAAAGACCTGCAGCATCATCTTGCTGCAGACGGTGTCAATGTGCATCGGTCAACAATACAGCGCACGTTGCACAAGGAGAAGCTGTATGGGAGAGTGATGCGAAAGAAGCCGTTTCTGCAAGCACGCCACAAACAGAGTCGCCTGAGGTATGCAAAAGCACATTTGGACAAGCCAGTTATATTTTGGAAGAAGGTCTTGTGGACTGATGAAACAAAGATTGAGTTGTTTGGTCATACAAAAAGGCGTTATGCATGGAGGCAAAAAAAACACGGCATTCCAAGAAAAGCACTTGCTACCCACAGTAAAATTTGGTGGAGGTTCCATCGTTCTTTGGGGCTGTGTGGCCAATGCCGGCATCGGGAATCTTGTTAAAGTTGAGGGTCACATGGATTCAACTCAGTATCAACAGATTCTTGACAATAATGTGCAAGAATCAGTGACGAAGTTGAAGTTACGCAGGGGATGGATATTTCAGCAAGACAATGATCCAAAACACCACTCCAAATCTACTCAGGCATTCATGCAGAGGAACAATTACAATGTTCTGGAATGGCCATCCCAGTCCCCAGACCTGAATATCATTGAAAATCTATGGGATGATTTGAAGCGGGCTGTCCATGCTCGGCGGCCATCAAACTTAACTGAACTGGATTTGTTTTGTAAACAGGAATGGTCAAATATACCTTCATCCAGGACCACAAACTCATTAAAAGCTACAGGAAGCGACTAGAGGCTGTTATTTTTGCAAAAGGAGGATTTACAAAATATTAATGTCACTTTTATGTTGAGGTGCCCATACTTTTGCACCGGTCAAATTTTGTTTAAATGCGGATTGCACATTTTCTGTTAGTACAATAAACCTCATTTCAATCCAGAAATATTACTCAGTCCATCAATTATTAGATATATGAAACTGAAATAGCTGTTGCAAAAACCCAAATTGTTATAAAGAAAAAAGGTTAACATTAATAGGGGGGCCCAAACTTTTTCATGTGTGTGTGTATGTATGTATGTATATGTGTGTATGTATGTACGTGTGTGTATATATACTATATATATGTGTATACATATGTATGAATGTGTATGAATATATACACACGTGCACGTACGTGTATTTATATGTGCATATCTGTATGTACGCGCATGTGTATATATGTGTATATATATGTATGTACGTGCGCGCGCACACGTACGTGTATATATGTATGTGTGTATGTATGTATGTGTATATATATATTACAGTACAGACCAAAGGTTTGGACACACCTTCTCATTCACAGAGTTTTCTTTATTCTCAAGACCTTGAAAATTGTAGATTCACATTGAAGGCATCAAAACTATGAATTAAAATGTGGAATGAAATACTTAAAGTGTGAAGCAACTGAAAATATGTCTTATATTCTAGGTTCTTCAAAGTAGGCACCTTTTGCTTTCATTACTGCTTTGCACACTCTTGGCATTCTCTTGATGAGCTTCAAGAGGTAGTCACCGGAAATGGTTTTCCAACAGTCTTGAAGGAGTTCCCAGAAATGCTTAGCACTTGTTGGCCCTTTTGCCTTCACTCTGCGGTCCAGCTCACCCCAAACCATCTCGATTGGGTTCAGGTCTGGTGACTGTGGAGGCCAGGTCATCTGGCATAGCACCCCATCACTCTCCTTAGTCAAATAGCCCTTACACAGCCTGGAGGTGTGTTTGGGGTCATTGTCCTGTTGAAAAATAAATGATGGTCCAACTAAACGCAAACCGGATGGAATAGCACGCCGCTGCAAGATGCTGTGGTAGCCATACTGGTTCTGTATGCCTTCAATTTTGAATAAATGCCCAACAGTGTCACCAGCAAAGCAGCCCCACACCATCACACCTCCTCCTCCATGCTTCACGGTGGGAACCAGCCATGTAGAGTCCATCCCTTCACCTTTTCTACAAAGACACGGTGGTTGGATCCAAAGATCTCAAATTTGGACTCATCAGACCAAAGCACAGATTTCCACTAGTCTAATGTCCATTCCTTGTGTTCTTTAGCCCAAACAAGTCTCTTCTGCTTGTTGCCTGTCCTTAGCAGTGGTTTCCTAGCAGCTATTTTACCATGAAGGCCTGCTGCACAAAGTCTCCTCTTAACAGTTGTTCTAGAGATGAGAAGGTGTGTCCAAACTTTTGCTCTGTATTGTATGTACAGTATGTACGTATGTTTTTGTGTGTGTATGTCAAGTTGTTTGGGACATGCTCAGGACTTGGCAATGCAAGTAATGTTATATAGCCTACCCCCCTTCACGAGCGGCTCGGTGAGAAGCGCTCTGCTTAGAGCCGCTAAGCTCACCAATTGGCTGCCACACCGTCAACGTGATGCCAGAGCCGCAGTCCATACCTAACCCCAGGAGCAGCAGCACTACTTACTGGTGGACCTGGAGAAGGTGAGTGTAGCCCGGGTTTTCTTTCTAATATCTGCACCTCGTTATTAATTTTCAATGAAAGGGAACAACACCTCTAAGCTTTAACGGCAAAGGAATTTTTCATGTTTGTACTTTTGTGGGAGGTGGGTATACTATTTCCACACCGAGGTGTTTTGACACCTTGGAAAACAACAACAGTTTGCTACTTGAAACCGCTTAAGGTAATGCTCCTTATTTGAGGCATTTTCACACAGCGTCTTTTAAGACACCGGTGCACCCACCAAGTTTTTCCTAGGCGTGCCGCTTCAGGAAAAAGCAGGTAATCACTTTCTAGAAGTGATTTGTAAAAAAACCCCAAAACTTTACACCCTCAAAGTGTATAAGTGTATGTATGTATGTATGTATGTATGTATGTGGATATATATATATATATAACATCTCTGCATATGCTCACAACGAGGTTTTTTTTAGGTGTTTTTCAAACATAAGCAACTTTTAAGAATCTTTTGATTGGAAAATGCCTGGTTTGGAGACGTTTTCTTCAGGATGCTCAAAGTGATACGCTTTTTTTTTTTTTTCCCACCAGCCATTTTTTTGTTCACTTTAGAAAAAAAAATGCCCCAACTCCTCTTTTGAACAGCGAAGTGGATTTCCTATAGAAATCAATTGAAAAATTTGCCGAGAGGAGCAATTTTAGTGACGATCCCATCCAAAAACTTTGAAAAGCTTTGTTCACACATTCCCTAATAGAATGACTGGCCGTATCGCGATGCTTCTACACACTTTGAGACAAGTTTTGTCATTCTTGATTTTTGAATTGTCGTAAACCGCTGGTTCGGAGCTTGGTAAATGCCATCATATTGACAACATAACATGCGGCCTGCTGACTCGTGTGCGACAGCGGGCAGAATTCGGGCCCGGAGTCTCCGCCGTTGTGTAGCTCTTGCCTCACTCCTTATCTTCATCTCTACGTCTTGAATATCCTCACAGCTCGTTCTCCTCATATTGTAGCCACGGTCCGCCTGACATCTCAAAGCCTGCTTTACGAGGTGAACAGAAAAACAAAAACGAGACATGGCTCACTTGGGTTGATGATGATCTGTGACAACATCAAGACCCTTGTTCCTCTGCCGTATGTATAAAAAAAAAAAAAAAATTAGTTTGGGGCTGGAGACTTGTAAAAGCAAAAATATTTGATTAAATTGTCCATCTTCCAACACGATCCTGTCACCGCTGGTAGAACTCACACAATATGCTGGATGCACAGACACATACCGCTGCATGGGACTTTGATGGTATTCACTGCTGGAAAGAAGGCAGGAAAAAGGTCTGCAGAAAACGCAACAAATGGCTTTGCCAGGGCATAAAATGATTCTAAGGATGACAAATTTTCATGATTTTGTAAAGCTGTAGGGGGGAAAAAGCGCAATAGGGTCTTACCCGGTATGAGGGTAGAGAGACAGAAAGAGATACACTCACCTGGTAGGGTTGTGCCAGTCACAACCCCCTATGATCGCATGTGAGTGGTTTTATGTGGTTTAGCAGCGGCCCCGGAAAGCAGGTTATCATATAAATCAAATAGAAAACCAGTTTTAAATGCCGCACTAATTATCTACAGCATCTGTGGTTTTTAGCGCGGCATTTAAAACCGGCTTTCTATTTGATTTATATGAAATTTTCATGATTGTGCACTGTAAATGCAGCAGTATGATAAACCAACAGATGCCTGTCCTATCTTATATCAAGGTTCTTCCTTAAAGGGAATCGGTCAGCAGGTTTTTGCTATGCAACTTGAAGCCAGCATGGTGCAAGGGTTAACACAGAGATTTCAGAGATGCCTGTCTTGTCACAGTCTGATCTGTTGTTTGTAGTCAGAGCAATGATAAGGGTCATGGTGCTTAACACTAGAAGTCCCAGAGAGGGGTCATTTGACATTTCTACCATTGGTACCTTATGGAGCTCGAAATTCCTGGGACTTCTAGTGTTAAACAAAGTGACATGTAGGGCAGTCCAGCACGCCCCTTCCTCTGACACCTCACTGCCAATGTACAATCTCTATTGAGAGCCTGGTGTGGGTGGGGACAGCTCTTACAGCTCTGCTAAATGATTTAAATCTAAAACATTCTGATTGTGTCAGAAGTTCATCCAGTAATCTAAGTGATATCTCATTGGATTCAAGGTCTCTACCTACATCATGTTGCTCTCAGTTGATGTAGCAAAAACCTGCTGACAGATTCCCTCTAAAGGCTCCCTAAAGAATATGGATGCTGTTGGCAGCCTTTTTTTGGTTTATTTGTATTTTGACCATTCAAGGAGTGGTCCACTACTCAGCATTAGTGGTCACGGCAATGTAAAGTTCATAGAGAAGTCTTTTCTAAAATACCTTGTGTAGTAAATTCTGACCGGCGCAATTGTGGTCTGCTCATCCCCATCACATGACCCCCGTGCTTAGTGGCCTCTGAGATCCAGAGATGTCACGTCAACTTCCAGTTGACCCGACATCACTGAGGCCGGCCCCAATGTGACTGGGCTGTGGTCGAAGTTTCACTGCTCATCACAGCCCAACATCTTGCGCGCTCACTTCTTCACTGCAGAGCACCGCAAGCAGGAGTGATACTGGGCTGTGACGAGTGGTGAAACTCCTGCAACTCACCTGAGTCTGTAGCTTGTGCTCCCTAACATCCTTATACGGATCCCCAAGCCCTACACCCCACTCCCGCATCTGTCATGTGCCAAGGCCCTCGCTAGCCCTGAACTCACCCTGGCTAGTGAGAATGCCGGTGAGAGCACTAGTCTCACCATTGCATTAATACAACCTAAGGTAAGGGAGACAGACCGAGGGAAAATAGACACCAAAAGAGAAACTCTCCAATCTCCTCCACTGCAGTTAAACACCATCGCTGCAATTGTCACAGCTCTTCAGCTTCTTTCTGAGACCGGCTCCTTCCAAAGTGGGCAGCATAGAATGAGAATCTATAACTGGCATAAGATAGTAAGACATGTGACTTTTTATAGGGAAAGTGGGGTCATCAGAAAAGAGATGCACCTGAGACAAAGGCTACAAAAGACAGCCAGATAGGAAAGAGTCCTTAACTACTACAGCACTAAAAGAAAGTAGATTTACTCAAATACAAGTGGTAGACCTGCCCATAATAAGGCGTTGTGACTTTCTAGTCCCAGATTTGTCAGAGGTCTCCCCAGAGCGGGACACACTCATGACACAATCATTGCAAGTAAACAGCATGATAAGAGACATATATCTGAAATCTGTGTGTTAACCCCTACAGCACGCTGTCTTCAGATTACATAACGAAAGCCTAGTGACAGACTCCCTTTAAAGATTATACCGTAAGCTAAAAAACCCCACTAATATCAGCAAAAATGTATCAAAGCAACAAGTAAAGAGACACATCACATAACATCTATGCCTATATCAAAGTGCATAAAATAATACACATCAATGATCTCAATGAAAATGTCCATGTAGGAAATCTTTCATAAATCTGATTTTGCACTGGGCTCTCTTTAGTGGTTTTCGATCCCCGGGCCATGCACTGCACCCCTCAAATAATGCATCAAGCACAATACAGTCTGGGATTTTAATACTGGATTTTTTTTTATTTTTTTTTCACTGAACAAAGTGAAGTATTGAAATATCTGACTGTGAAGAGGAACAGATGGAATTGAACTTTTGGGTAAGGTTGAGAAAAGTGTCTTTCTTTTGACTTTTTCTTCTCCCGTAAGTATAGTATAAATAAGGGCCGCCAGGTAAAGCTGCTTTCACACATCCGGTTTTTGCTGTGCGGCACAATCCGGCTCTTTGCAGAAAAATCGCAACCGTTTTTTTTTCCCGCTGGTTGCGTTTTTTCTGCGTAGACTTTTATTAGTGCCGGATTGTGCCGCATGGCCTTGCGTTCGGTCCGGTCTTTGCCGGATGTGGCATATTTAGCCCATGCGACAGCCGGATGGAACGTTGCCTGGCACAGTTTTATGTCCTGCGAAAAAAAAATGCATTGCTTCCGCGTCCGGCCGATGCGGTGCTTTTTCCAATGCATACCTATGGACGCCGGATGCGCACGATGCGGCAAAAAACGCATCCGGCCACCGCATGCGTTTTTTTGCACTGCGCATGCTCAGCATGCCGCAACTGGCAAAAAACGGACGGGCCGCATGTAAAAACTTATGCAAAGGATGCGTTTTTTTCGCCGCATCTGTTGCATAGGTTTTAGAGCCGGATTTAGCTGCACTGCTAAAACCGGAGGTGTGAAAGCAGCCTTATAGATTCTCTTACTGCCCTGTCCTTACTGTAGTGATGCTGGTATTCTTCTCCAATTAACAGGAATAAAGACACTCACAATGATCGCTCTTCACTTACCTTTCAGACACCACAAAATCACAATTGTAGCAGAGGTTAGTGGCACTTACAGGCAGCAACCTTTACTTGTATCTCCCCACTTCTGCAGGCCTACTGGAGGCCCCGAGACAGACAAGTGGGCACCACTAAAGTTCTCCCATAGCTAAGTGAGCATTGCACCATCAATAAAAAAAACCTTGAAACGCTAGCAAATATATGAGCATATAATAAATTATCCACAACAGTAGCATTTAAAGGATGTGACCCTTGTTTTACTACACCCAAAAATACTATGATGATACACTATTTAGAAATGTGTAAATTACTTGAAAAATGTATTCATTACCAAATCAACGATATACCGTACTATTCCAGCACAAACTTAAGTGGAAAAAGCAGACTACAGGGTCTACATCTCTATAACGTCATTTCGGGAATTCTGTGCCATGTTTCGCCGTGCCAAGATGGCTTCCTCAGGGGCTTCTCTTGGAACAGAGCAGTGCCAATGGTTTTTACTTGGGTGCTTTTGGCTTTTTACAGTGTCGTACACCATGCAGAGTAGTAACAAAAAATTATTCTGGGTATTTGTCACTGGATGTAAAATATGTTCTCCTCTGACTTCTGCATAAACCTTGGTGTATCATCGCTCAGTTCAATGATTTCATGCCCATGAGACATTCACCTAATCACGGGCAAACGTTCTCCTTGACAGATGGCCTATGACCACAATTTCATGACATTGCAATGAAGTCAGATCGATCTATAAACAGAGGACAAGGTCAGATTTCTTCATTGCTGCAAATAGTAGTATTCTGGGTGAGTGGGCAAACCTCTGAAGCAATATGGTTTGGTAAAGTTGCGTTCAGTTCTAAACTGGAGTAGCATTTCTGGCGGGGGCGCCAATCACTGAACACTTGGCTTAATGACTTCAACATATCGTAGACTATAACGTCCCTTCATGAAGACTAACGTGTAAAATGGCAGTCTTATAAGCGTTATCCAGGTGTATTTTATTTTTTTTCCTATGTGACTGAGAACTTACAGGCAAGTAGTTGCTAACTATCTGCCTGTTGTGCCCGGCGCCGATTTCCACTGGCTCAGAGCAGTCAAAGACCACTCATGGCAATAATTTTGCGGCCTCTGGTGACATGATGTTAAAAAGCACCTGCTTCTATTCCTCTCTTCTGTGTTGACGGGGCATGATAGACTCCCTGCTGCATAACTATGGAGAAACTGCTGTCAGTCACCATGATGTAGGCAGTCACTGCCTGCCGATAGATCAGCCCAGAGAAGGAAGAGCTGCTCTGCTGACTTGCAGAATCGACGGCGGGAGCGGACTGTGATCGCTCTGCGCCGGGCAGAAGAGGCAGGTAGTTAGAAACTACCTACCTTTCAGTTCTTCGACCAGAGGTCCCCAAGCATTCTGACCATAAGAGCCCCATTCAGCTCTGAAAGATGGTCGCAAGCCACATCCAGTTGCCACCCCCTCACAGTAATGAAACACAGAGATCCCATTACCAGTATAATGACAGCCAAAGCTTTTCCACAAGAATCACACCGAGGCAGTTTACCAAGATCCAGGGGTTCCAGCCTTACCCCCAACCAGATCTGCTCTTCTGTGTGGGGCTACTCACAAGTCACCATCTGGAGACGTTCTCATGATAGCTGTTTTATAGACTATTTGCTAATGCACCAAGTCGGGAGACAGCTGGGAGCCATACATCAGGGCCTGGGAGCCACACATCAGGGCCTGGGAGCCACACATCAGGGCCTGGGAGCCACACATTAGGGCCTGGGAGCCACGCATTAGGGCCTGGGAGCCACGCATTAGGGCCTGGGAGCCACGCATTAGGGCCTGGGAGCCACGCATTAGGGCCTGGGAGCCACGCATTAGGGCCTGGGAGCCACGCATTAGGGCCTGGGAGCCACGCATTAGGGCCTGGGAGCCACGCATTAGGGCCTGGGAGCCACGCATTAGGGCCTGGGAGCCACGCATTAGGGCCTGGGAGCCACGCATTAGGGCCTGGGAGCCACGCATTAGGGCCTGGGAGCCACGCATTAGGGCCTGGGAGCCACGCATTAGGGCCTGGGAGCCACGCATTAGGGCCTGGGAGCCACGCATTAGGGCCTGGGAGCCACGCATTAGGGCCTGGGAGCCACGCATTAGGGCCTGGGAGCCACGCATTAGGGCCTGGGAGCCACGCATTAGGGCCTGGGAGCCACGCATTAGGGCCTGGGAGCCACGCATTAGGGCCTGGGAGCCACGCATTAGGGCCTGGGAGCCACGCATTAGGGCCTGGGAGCCACGCATTAGGGCCTGGGAGCCACGCATTAGGGCCTGGGAGCCACGCATTAGGGCCTGGGAGCCACGCATTAGGGCCTGGGAGCCACGCATTAGGGCCTGGGAGCCACGCATTAGGGCCTGGGAGCCACGCATTAGGGCCTGGGAGCCACGCATTAGGGCCTGGGAGCCACGCATTAGGGCCTGGGAGCCACGCATTAGGGCCTGGGAGCCACGCATTAGGGCCTGGGAGCCACGCATTAGGGCCTGGGAGCCACGCATTAGGGCCTGGGAGCCACGCATTAGGGCCTGGGAGCCACGCATTAGGGCCTGGGAGCCACACATCAGGGCCTGGGAGCCACACGAGTCCCACATTATCCCTTTCATGCATTAGTCCCTCATTGTGCTTATACAGTCATATGAAAAAGTTTGGGCACCCCTATTAATGTTAACCTTTTTTCTTTATAACAATTTGGGTTTTTGCAGCAGCTATTTCAGCTTCATATATCTAATAACTGATGGACTGAGTAATATTTCTGGATTGAAATGAGGTTTATTGTACTAACAGAAAATGTGCAATCCGCATTTAAACAAAATTTGACCGGTGCAAAAGTATGGGCACCTCAACATAAAAGTGACATTAATATTTTGTAGATCCTCCTTTTGCAAAAATAACAGCCTCTAGTCGCTTCCTGTAGCTTTTAATGAGTTCCTGGATCCTGGATGAAGGTATATTTGACCATTCCTGTTTACAAAACAATTCCAGTTCAGTTAAGTTTGATGGTCGCTGAGCATGGACAGCCGCTTCAAATCATCCCACAGATGTTCAAGGATATTCAGGTCTGGGGACTGGGATGGCCATTCCAGAACATTGTAATTGTTCCTCTGCATGAATGCCTGAGTAGATTTGGAGCGGTGTTTTGGATCATTGTCTTGCTGAAATATCCATCCCCTGCGTAACTTCAACTTAGTCACTGATTCTTGCACATTATTGTCAAGAATCTGCTGATACTGAGTTGAATCCATGCGACCCTCAACTTTAACAAGATTCCCGGTGCCGGCATTGGCCACACAGCCCCAAAGCATGATGGAACCTCCACCAAATTTTACTGTGGGTAGCAAGTGCTTTTCTTGGAATGTCGTGTTTTTTAGCCTCCATGCATGACGCCTTTTTGCATGACCAAACAACTCAATCTTTGTTTCATCAGTCCACAAGACCTTCTTCCAAAATGTAACTGGCTTGTCCAAATGTGCTTTTGCATACCTAAGGCGACTCTGTTTGTGGCGTGCTTGCAGAAACTGCTTCATTCGCATCACTCTCCCATACAGCTTCTCCTTGTGTAACGTGCGGTGTATTGTTGACCGATGCACATTGACACCATCTGCAGCAAGATGAAGCTGCAGGTCTTTGGAGGTGGTCTGTGGATTGTCCTTGACTGTTCTCACCATTCTTCTTCTCTACCTTTCTGATATTTTTCTTGGCCTGCCACTTCTGGGCTTAACAAGAACTGTACCTGTGTTCTTCCATTTCCTTACTATGTTCCTCACAGTGGAAACTGACCGTTTAAATCTCTGAGACAACTTTTTGTATCCTTCCCCTGAACAACTATGTTGAATAATCTTTGTTTTCAGATCATTTGAGAGTTGTTTTGAGGAGCCCATTATGCCACTCTTCATAGGAGATTCAAATAGGAGAACAACTTGCAAGTGGCCACCTTAAATACCTTTTCTCATGATTGGATACACCTGCCTATGAAGTTCAAAGCTCAATGAGGTTACAAAACCAATTTAGTGCTTTAGTAAGTCAGTAACAAGTAGTTAGGAGTGTTCAAATCAAGAAATTGATAAGGGTGCCCATACTTTTGCACCTGTCAAATTTTGTTTAAATGCAGATTGCACATTTTCTGTTAGTACAATAAACCTCATTTCAATCCATAAATATTACTCAGTCCATCAGTTATTAGATATATGAAACTGAAATAGCTGCTGCAAAAACCCAAATTGTTATAAAGAAAAAAGGTTAACATTTAATAGGGGTGCCCAAACTTTTTCATATGACTGTATGATTAAAGCATTTTGGAACATTGAACAGAAAAATGTTTTTACAAAACAAATTAACTTTTTCTTAAGTGCCTTTTTTTTTTTTTAAGTAATTTTACAGCCTTTTAGTTTATCCGTGGGCATATACGTTCTAATTCTTGTGTTTGCCGAGTTCTTTTGAAGATGTGGCCAAGTACTTCCCTCCCGAGAGCTCACAATTAGAACCAATTTAAAGCTATGTTCCCAACCCCGGCTGTGCTGTCGTATTGTTGACCCTGACTCATTGTGTAAATGAAGGACTTGCAGGTCTGCGTGGGTGTGCTGCCTGGCGCGGCGGGTGTGCTGCCTGGCGGGTGTGCTGCCTGGCGCGGCGGGTGTGCTGCCTGGCGCGGCGGGTGTGCTGCCTGGCGCGGTGGGTGTGCTGCCTGGCGCGGTGGGTGTGCTGCCTGGCGCGGTGGGTGTGCTGCCTGGCGCGGGGGGTGTGCTGCCTGGCGCGGCGGGTGTGCTGCCTGGCGCGGCGGGTGTGCTGCCTGGCGCGGCGGGTGTGCTGCCTGGCGCGGTGGGTGTGCTGCCTGGCGCGGTGGGTGTGCTGCCTGGCGCGGCGGGTGTGCTGCCTGGCGCGGCGGGTGTGTTGCTATGTTGAAAGTGCATACCGAAATGGGAACACAGCCTTCTGCCGATATATAGTGGTGTGACTAGCTGTTGCCATGCTGAGGTGATGGATATAGGTGACATTAGAGGACAACCTCTATGTAGTTGAGAAAAGTGTGTACGATACTATAAGAATAGGTTTTGTAGCCCGGACACCGTCCGCGTGTCCCTCGCCTACATTGCACCGTAACACCTGTGTTTTGTTGGCAGAGGGTGGCGGGCAGTGTGCACACAAGCTTGATACATTTCGGGGGGATGTATGGGCTGTAAACGGTTTTTCTTTCAGTGGTAAATTTCCTTGTATCCGACTTTAATTATGCAGTTTAATAGATACAGACACACATTAGACAGCCATAAACACTGCTGGATTTAGAACTATTGCAGCATTCATTCTTTCGGGCCCAGGGTGCACCTGTTCTAAAAATCATGCTTATTTATTGCTATCCACTTTAGCCAACAAGCTGTTCTTAGTTAACAAGCGTCTTTGCTTTGTCAGCCTGCAGGGTGTTTTGTGGACAATTTTTCCATACAAAAGCACGAATGTCATCTGAATGCGCCAGTCTAGACGTTGTTGCAAGGCCCTTTGGCAGAATGTGGGTCATAGCAGGCCGTGGAATCCCTCTCTGCATTATACACACTACACTAGATTTCGCTTTCATTTATGCATTAATATCGAGTTATCTCACCAGACTGCACTTCTGTGACTTCTGCCGACGCTCCTTCACACTGGAGGTCTAATATATGGTCGTTTTGATGTAAAAATCAAACATTTGTATTGAAAATATACACAAAGCACGACCATAAGAAATAATGCATCTGAATTTCTGCATTATATACAGTTTTTCACCAGACAACCCCAATAAAGCTGTGGCTGCCGCATAAATGTCTGCAAGAATCGCTGCTTCTCAGCGGCTCTCCATGTGCTCAAAAAGTGTCCTGATACGACTTTTAATATCGTATTTCTTTGAGTATTTGATCATGCTGTCCTTGGTGGGTGCCATGACTCTAACCGATCATAAAAAGATGTATTACCCATGTCATGTACAGTACAGACCAAAAGTTTGAACAACCCTCATCTCTAGAACAACTGTTAAGAGGAGACTTTGTGCAGCAGGCCTTCATGGTAAAATAGCTGCTAGGAAACCACTGCTAAGGACAGGCAGCAAGTAGAAGAGACTTGTTTGGGCTAAAGAACACAAGGGATGGACATTAGACCAGTGGAAATCTGTGCTTTGGGCTGATTCCAAATTTGAGATCTTTGGATCCAACCACCGTGTCTTTGTAGAAAAGGTGAACGGATGGACTCTACATGGCTGGTTCCCACCGTGAAGCATGGAGGAGGAGGTGTGATGGTGTGGGGGTGCTTTGCTGGTGACACTGTTGGGGATTTATTCAAAATTGAAGGCATACAGAACCAGTATGCCTACCACAGCATCTTGCAGCGGCATGATATTCCATCCGGTTTGCGTTTTTAGATGAACCATCATTTATTTTTCAACAGGACAACGACCCCAAACACACCTCCAGGCTGTGTAAGGGCTATTTGACTAAGAAGGAGAGTGATGGAATGCTATGCCAGATGACCTGGTCTCCACAGTCACCAGACCTGAACCCAATCGAGATGGTTTGGGGTGAGCTGGACCCCAGCGTGAAGGCAAAAGGGCCAACAAGTGCTAAGAATCTCTGGGAACTCCTTCAAGACTGTTGGAAAACCATTTCCGGTGACTACCTCTTGAAGCTCATCAAGAGCATGCCAAGAGTGTGCAAAGCAGTAATCAAAACAAAAGGTGGCTACTTTGAAGAACCTAGAATATAAGACATATTTTCAGTTGTTTCACACTTTTTTAAGCATTTCATTCCACATGTGTTAATTCATAGTTTTGATGCCTTCAATGTGAATCTACAATTTTCAGACTCATGAAATAAAGAAAACTCTTTGAATGAGGTGTGTCCAAACTTTTGGTCTGTACTGTATATACCTGTTTACCATATTTTAACAAATTAATGGATTCAAGAGGATCCAGTCACTTGCTCTAAAAATGTATTTAAATGCCTTGTAAAGATCCTCGAGCTCCCCTGATTCTGCACTTTTTTTTTTCCATTTTGTACTCCCTTGTTCCATTGCAGAGATATTCACATTTTTCTTCTGGAGCGCAGTATGTGAAATCTCTGTTTCACAGTCCTACTGGGCGTTTCCTCACAGTCTTCTCTGGGGTCGTGCGCTTTCACTAAATGCTGCCAATCACAGCTCAGCAGCTGATATAGCAGTCTGTCTGTCAGATGAAACAGCTGTGATTGGCAGCATCTTGGAAGAAGAGGAGATGGTGCCGCACCTCCACAGGAGACTCTGAAGAAATGCCCAGAGATTTCACATACTGTGCTCCGAGAGAGGCAAACGTGAATATCTCCGCAGTGGAGCGACATAGCACAAAACGGAAAACTGCAGCAGAATCACTGGAGCGCAGGGATCTTTGTTAGGTATTAAACTAAATTATTAAGCAAATGACGGGTCCTCTTTAAGCCCTGTTGACACTGCTATTATAATTAAGATTGTTTCAGCCAGGTTTTCTTTGGTCTTCGATGGATAGAATTTTGTTGTTCAATAATACGGGGCCTAAAGATTATAGCAAATTATTTAAAAGTCATATGCAGATACATAGCAGCTTTGGTTTGGTAGTTTTGTGGCATTTTAATAGTTTTTTTAGCTTTTTTATTTAAAAAGAAAATGCGTAAAAAAAAACCTTTTCAATTGTGTGCCTTTTTTCTTTTCTTACAAGCATCGCCTACACTTACAAAACAAAATCTGTGCATAAGTGTACTTAGGCTATAGGCTGTCATTTCCACCTCAAAGTATACATTTTTTATTTTTTTTGTACTGGCTCTTTGGTGGATAGGTGGCACTGTCAGAGATGTACTGTAGTTCCTGAGAATGTATGCAAATAGTGTGACGCCCTGGCAAAACCAGGTAGTCACAGATGACTGTACCCCCCACCAAGGGTGCAGGAATCGCTTCCTCCTTGGGATTACACACACACACACGGCACATGGTGCATATGAGCAGCCGCCCCTCCCCCCCAGTCAGGAGCTGAAAAGAGCAGCAGGGGAGGAGTTCAGGCAGTCGGAGGTAGTGATGGGCAGTCAGGCTCTTTTTGGTGATCCAGTTCCCATGACTCCGTTCACCAAAAAGAGCCGGATCTTTCATCTGGTTCTCTGCTCCTTATTAAATGTGTTCATCCTAGGTGAACACATATTTAAGATTATAGTAACACCACCAAAGCCCCGCCCACCCATGGCTAAGCCCCGCCCACTTTCAAGCAGCCAATTAGATAGCTGAGTAGGCAGAGTTTAGCCACGGGTGGGCGGGGTTTTGACTGCAAAAAGAACTGTTTAGTGATTTCAGTGGCTCACACTGGTGATCCGGCTCCTGTCGTTCACAGCAGGGAGCCGGATCTTTGTGTCGGATCGTTCGCGACCGACACATCACTAGTCGGAGGAGAGCAGCAGAGCAGTCAGGAGTGTTTTTTGGGCTGCAGAGAAAGTTGCAGAGCGGTCAGGGGTTGGAGCCCCTGGACTGCGGGAACAGGTCAGGCACTAGGAGGGGACCCAAAGTGGACCGGGGCAGGGTAGTGGCCCGCCTGGATTTGGGTACCCGGAATAGTGCAGGGAAGTGGACTTCCCCCGTTCCAACCAGAGGAGCTAAGCAGACTACAAGGTGCAGTGTAACAAAAGAGGGCTCCTGCTCATTGTACCGTGTGTGGGACCAGCACAACCCTCCAAAAGGCTCCCGGTCACCGGCAAGTTGATTTACAGAGGACTCTGTGTTTTATGACCACACACATCAGCCTAGCTTCATCCAACACCAAGACAACCGAACTGTGAGTTCCTTGCTCCCTGCAATCCCTGCCACCACCACAACTCCCAATTGGGCCCCGGGACTACACCTCCTCTACCCGTGGAGGGTATTCCACCTTGCTACCCCCACACCACCAGTCCCGGGCACGGCCCCCAGAGGCAGCGGCGGTGCCACCATCTTATCACTGCAACCCACAGGTGGCGTCACGGACAATTTCCCTTACCTAATCCCCTTTTTGTTGTGGAGCCTGGGATCACAGACCGGGTCACGCCACAGTGATACCTACAGAAGTGACAGCTTGGCCCGGATCTGAGTACCCCCTATCCCTGGGTGACACAATTGTGGCAACCAATCACAATCTGAACCTAGCCAGGTAGAGGCTTCCTGATATCTAGGCAAAATTCAACCACAAAACAAAGGAAAGTGACCTCTCAATTCCAGCTCACCAGTTAAATGGAAGTCCGGTCAGATGGTGCACAGAAAAAAATATCTTCGCCATAACACTAGGAAAAACGAAAAAGTCCAGCACGACATCCAAAATATAAAACTTGTTCTTCTTTATTAATATATGTTAAAAAGGTGAAAAACCTGGACGAGGTACGCATTTCGGAATATGGCTTCCTTATTCACAGCCCTCTGATGACCTTTTTAACATGTATTAATAAAGAACAAGTTTTATATTTTGGCTGTCGTGCTGGACTTTTTCATATTTCCTGATATCTAGGCAGTACACTGAGCAAACAACCAAGATTTCAGGTAGATACCCATTTACCTGCCTGGATTCGAGTGAGGTTTGTAGTGAATATTCTTTTTATCAACTTAAGCTGGGAGAAATATTAGGTCTGTGTGATTTACTAATCTGTGTATGTAAAAAAAAAACAAAAACCTAAATTATTTTGACAACTTTTAGCCAAACCTGTCAATATCAATGGATTCAACCAACAGTCTAATGTGCCGAGGAAGATTCCAGTGGGGTATGTCCGATTGGAGACTCCTTTTTATGGTTCTCCTGGAGATGTGCCGGCTCTTCAGTTGTGCTAAGCCCTCTGTCTGCTCTGCCCTGCGACGATCTCTCCCGGCTCGGAGCAGTTCCTCCTCTGACCACTCCTGCCAGCGATTGGCCTACTTCCTGTGACAACACGTTGACAGAACAGCTTCTTCTCTCTTCCACTTTCGCTCTTTTAACAAGAAGTGACTAGAGATTAGCAAACCAGTTGAAGTTCGGATCAGTGGGTGCAAACGAACCGACCCTCCATGAGTTCACACTTGACTTGAACCCCAATATAAGTCACTGACTTGCAGTTTGGATCTCAGCCCACATGCAGCCAGCCAAAGACAGAACACTTTCAGGGGAGGGTAGCGGTTTTTGGGTTTTTTTTGGGTGGGGGGGGGATTTGCACACTACATCAGATCACGCTGTTGTTACCCCCAGTAAACAATGCAAGTGGCTCACACTGGCCTGAGCAATGAGTGTACCTGAGCACAGTGTTGCTAGCATGAGTAGTTAACATACGTAAAGTACCGAAACTCCGTTTTTTGGGAAAGTCTGTGTTCGCCCTGAACTTCGGATTTGCTCTTTTGTAGACATGGCTGCTGATAGCTTGCTGATTAACTGCAGATAGATGGCTGTAAATCAGCAAGACATCGGCAGTCGCGCCCCATCAACACAGTGGAAGTGGAAGAATAGCTCTGTTGACATGAGGTCAATTTTAGTTGGAGAGTCGCCACCTGCACTGCAACACATTGAAGCAGGGCAAAAACAGGTCGGTAAGGTGGTAGCCCCATAGCCAAAAACCCCAAAAGTCCCCGATAACCCTTTTAGTACATTGCCACTTAACAAGCAAAAATGATGATCCTTTAATCCATTTTCCTCCATGTCTACACCTGACTTTGGATTACATGGCTCGTCCAGTTTAGGAATAAGGGGTAATAATGAACACGCAGAGCACCTGGAGCAGATGTCCTTATATTATAGAGGATCAACTGCAGCTATTGTAAAATGCGTTACAATGATGACTGTAATGGCTGGCTGGAATGAATGATTTCATGCCTATTAAAATAACTTATAGTGCCCCGCTGAGCCCTTAATTAACAACGCATTGCCTATAAAGTTATGTGTGAATATTTAACGAAAATAGGAAATGCCATTAAAGAAGCAAAAACTGATTGGAACAAATTGCACTTGTAACAGTAAAGCCAGAAAAGCAGCGGCTGCGGGAAGTTACGATACTGGAGCATTTGTACCGCTCTGCACCCGGCGCTGCCTCCTCACCACATTGCTTGTTCTGCAGTAAAACATATATTAGGGACTGGAGAAAGCCTGCTGGCATCTTTTATGGCTTTCACTAATAAAAATATTTGTCCATAAACTCCGATACGATGAGATTGAGCGTATGTCGGGCTGAGATTCTTGGTCCTGAAGCCGCGGGTGTTGGCAATGCTTCGGAGGGCTGTGAATGTGCTGACCACGCTCGCTTAGAGCGCAGCAAAGGCTTATAGCAATTTGGAGACTGCATTGTTTTCTACAATCTGAACTACATAAAACCTGCATTGTGGATTGGGGGGGGGTTACGTAAGGTTTCTCTTGGAATTTCTCAGGTTCGACATTATATTGTATGTTCAGTACTAACTTACACAACACAATACATATTTTTTTTTGCCTGAAGGTGCATTACTTGCTTTTGTCAGCAGTAATTTCCAACTCTGGCGCTATTAATTTTTATACATAAAAACACACGCGTGCGGCTTACCGCAGGGCATCACCCTGCTTTTGCCAAAGTTGATCCTATGACGGTATGTTAGATAATTTTATATACAGCGCTTCCCTAAGGTTATATTCTCGCACTCCATGGTAATGGTGCTGCAGATCGCTGCTGACTTTTATGTACTTTTCTTTCTTTTCTTTCTAATTTGGTCAAGCATTGATTGCTGTCTGACATACAGGAAAACTATTCAATGTCACATTGACCTCCTTGGCTACAGTTTTGACCACTCCAGTAGTGTTCACTGGGACACGATGGCTTCCACTTTTGTTATTGTCCAGTTGCTGAGGCCTTATTGTCCAGTTGCTGAGGCCTGTGCTTGGGTTGAGCACTCAGATGTCTGAAATTGATCCTCTTCGAATGTACATGAGATAGCTTGAGCGCGGGTCACTCTTCTAGTTAAGGGGCAACTGTAGTGGTACATCATCGGATGAGATTACCACCGGAATGGCCGAGTAGAAGATGATGATGAGGGATGACTGCAATGGGACGTCATCGGACGTGTGTAAGGTAGGCAAAACTGGAGTGGCACATTCTGAGGATCACAGGGTGACTTGAATGGGACAGCATGTGATGTACTCTGGCATTAAAGCCATGGGCTGACTTCAACAGGAAATCATAGGGTATGCAACAGATGACCACCCGAGTGGTCTGTGTAGATGTGATGAGGTGACTGGAACGGGACATCTATTGATGACCACCTGAGTGGCCTGTACTTGCTAGACGCAGACTGGACATCAACGGAAGACAACTGGAGGATGTAGCTGTAGGGCGCTGAAGCCAAACTGTGACTAGGGGATGGGACATCCTCTAATGACCACTGGTGCAGCCTACTTGGAAGCTATGTGGTTAGAGACAGTGAATACACTGACGAACAACAGGGTAACAATGTTTTCCCTTTCGCCCATGACAGCACCACCTGAGAGATAGGTTGTGCTGTCATGGGCTTCTGAAAATCCCATTACCGGTAAGTAATTAAGATTTTTTTGACACTCAGGCTCCATATCTCACCATCCACTACAGCTATGAGCATGAGACAACCTTCATTTTATAGACAATCATCTTGGCTATCTCATATATAAAATTAACTTACAACTATTTAGCATATGATTAGTTATGTAGATTTTTTTCACATCACTGCATTGTTTCTGTTTTACTTCTGGTGAAGGAAAGTGTTATTCGGTTGATTCTCAAACTAAAGGTTACTGGTTCGAATTGATAAGCAGCCATGAAGATTTCCCAAGAAAACAGAAACAGCATCATCCAGCTCATCGATAGTGATGTCTCAGCCAAGAAAACGCCACACTGCATCATGTGAGTGCCAGGACAGTTTGAAGCATACAAAATGAAGTCCGTCCATCCATTCAAAAGCCAAGAGGTGGACGGCTAGACAAAATATTGGTCAATAAGTCAGCTCATCACAAGGTCTATCAGTTTTGGTGTGACAAACACAGCAGATTAGGCGGCTCGTATGCGTCGTAATAGTGAGATCAGACGTCCATGCAAGCACTGTGTGATGCAGGTTACACAAGTCTGGAATGGTGGCCTGAAAAAAGGTGAAGAAGCCTCGATTGTAATGTCATCATAAGTGTTGGCACGAGTTTGCAAAAAAGTACAATAAAGTGGAAAGTAAAAGATTGGAAACGGGTGATTTGGAGAGTTGAGACGAAAGTCAATATATTAGGAGGATATTCTATTATGGAGGCAAATGGTGCCTGTAAGAAATAAGGGAAAAGGGGCTAACAGATTGAGAAATTGAAGGAACTGTCAAGTTCGGTGGAGAAAGCCTGATGATATGGGGTTGCTTCAAAGCCAAAAGACATTGAATACATCACCAGGATGGATGGTCTCAATGCTGAGTTAGATGTGAGTATCCTACAAGACGAGTTACCTCATACACTCGAGTACTATGGGTACGAAAACAACGACCGTGTTCCAGTAGGACAACGATTATAAGCATACGTCGAGATTGGCGAAGAAATGGTTCAGTGACAATGAAGTAGAGGTGCTGGAGTGGCCCCCACAGTCCTCAGTCAAAATTATGTAAGAGATGGCCAAAATAGTTTAATATAAAATGAAGGCGGTCTCACGCTCTAAGCTGTAGTGGAGGGAGAGCTATGGAGCCTGAAAGTCAGAAGTTCAAAATGTGTTTGGTTTTGTTATGTTTGGAAAAAGTCTGTGTCAAAATGTTAACTCCCTCACTACTTCGGCTGTACCGTTACGTCCAATGTCGTGTCTGAGCCTTTAATGCATGCAGGCTTGCACGGCGAGCCCACATCTCCCTGTGCATGTCTTCTGAACTGATCAGCTGAGGTGCAGCTACCAGGCGCGGGTGGATCGGAAATCCACCCACGCTTTTTAACCAGTTAAAGCCCGCTGTCAACCTTTTTTTTTTTTATTTTTTTTTTGCTCAGTGGAAAATACAATTTTTTTTTTTAAAAAAAAAAATCAAAAATGCCCAATCAAAATATAACGTAAATTGAGGCATAAAGAGAAAAAAGGTATAAAAACTCCAAAATTACATTTTTTATTTTTTTTTTTTTGTTTCCGCAACATTGTAATAAAATGCAATAAGAGTAGATGAAAATATCACATCTACTTTGAATTTCAATTGGTAGAGCATTCTATAGTTTTTATTGTTACCTGTTTTGGGTACATATGACAGTAAAATCACTTATTAATTTTTTTTATTTATATTTTTTTCTTAGAATGATGCAGACTGCAAAAACAGCAATTCTTGAATTTCAATTATTTTGTTTCACTATGGCATTTACCATACAGGTTAATTTCATTCTAAATTTCGACAGATCAAACTTTTACAAATTAGGGAATGATATATATATATCATAATATATATTATTTCTTTTTATATATATGTAATAAATAAATTATATATATATATATATATATATATATATATATATATATATATATATATATATATATATATATATATATATAATATGTATATGTGTATGTATATATATATATATAATATGTATATGTGTATGTATATATATATATATATAATGTATGTGTATATATATATATATATATATGTATATGTGTGTATATGTATGTATATATATAATGTATATGTGTGTATATATATATATATATATATATATATATATATATATATATATATATATATATAATGTATATGTGTATATATATATATATATATATATATATATATATATATATAATGTATATGTGTATATATATATATATATATATAATGTATATGTATATATGTATATGTGTATATATATATATATAATGTATATGTATATATATATATGTATATATATATATAATGTATATGTATATATATATATGTATATATATATATATATATATATATTGTGTGTGTGTGTGTGTATATATATATATATATGTATATATATATAATATTATATTTATTTATTTTTTTTATTATAGTGTGTGTATGTATATATGTATATAATTTTATTTTTTACAGTTCTTTATATTGCCATTGGTGTCAGCCATGTGGTTGGACTCAGGCTCTTAGTTGCCACCCAACTTTCCTAGTCCTCTGTGCAGCACACTAATTTATCCTTTGCTGTTGAAGAATTAATCTCGGCGGGAAGATTTGTCAATAGCGGTACTGGGAACGCTCGGTTTGTGCACGTTATGACGGCAGCCATACTTGTTTCCACCAAACTACTCCAAAAATGTTTTATCTGGAAAACTGTTAGTGTTAATAGTGTTAACTTGACAGAAGCAGATTTATATTTACTAATATTTTTTTTTCTTTGTTCTTTACTGATCCAATTCTTGATAAAAAACGCTCCAAAACCAATATTTCATGGGGCTTCAGATGGAGCACAAATGATGACTGGGGTAGTAGTTTGCCTGGTTGAACAGGGAATATATTGTTCCGGACCACTTAATTAACGGACTTGTAACTTATAGAAGCCGCTTTAGGAAATTATAATTCTTCTTTAGCCTGATGGACAGGATAATAGTTTGCATTGATTATGATGGACTTGTGTCATTGTGATCTGCATTTCTATAAGGTATTTCCCATAAAGAGACGTTTTTCCCGTAGGAAAAACCCTGGAGACCCTGGGTGGGGTGCAGGAGTTTTTTGTTAATTAGATCCCAACGTAGACAAAAGTGTTTAGTAATGTTAATTACTTTCACTTTTTTTTCCGCTGAGTAATCCTCTCTCTTCTGAAGTTAGCCATCGGTCTGGAAATATGTCAACTTCTGAGTTGAGACCTTCGGGACACCTTGGTTAATATTAACTCAGTGTTTTCTCAGCTTTGTATCCGTGTTTGTGAAGTAAATTGCTTTCCAAGAATTCGCTTTCTCATTCTTTCCGCCAAATACTGGAACGTGACACACAATCCTAATGACATATACTTTTCTTCTTCTGTTAGGATATCTCCACAATCACTGGATTTCCAGAAGAGGAGCTGAAAACCAGGAAAGTTCACATCTATGTCCCGGCACGTAACGCCATGCAGTCTGGTGTGCAGAACACCAAGAAATGGAGAATAGACTTTGATACTCGAGAGCGTTGGGAGAACCCATTGATGGGATGGGCATCGACGTAAGTGGCTCGTTACTAAACATTTCTCTGTTAATGTGAGTGCCTCTACCACGGACAGAAAAATTGTCCCTGCCTTTATGAATTTTTAGATCAATGGCCTATATGACTGAGGACACATACACTATATGGATAAAAGTTCTGGAATACACATCTTAATCAATGAATTCAGGTTTTTCATTCGGCCAAAATGCCCCCGATGTATACCATCCGTCCCCCTGTCGTGCAGTCTTCCTTTACTAACGTGACAGAGTGGCTGGTGGTAACGAGCTCACTGATACCATTGCAGTCTTTTTATAGGAGCCAGTGTAACAAGTCCATTCATGACATTTCTTCCCTCCTAAATCTTCGCCCATCAATGGTAATCTTCACATGAAGATATCCAGGCAGGCACTCCTATTGTTGTGGTGCGCGAATAATGGTTTGGCAAACCCAATGTCCAAAATTTCCATCAATGGGAAGTGATATTTTTGAGAAGTAGACGCAACCTCAGCCACAAAATGGAGACCACGTAAATTTATAGAGAAGGGGGCCGAGTGCTTAAGAGCAGAGGGCGGAAAAGTCACAAATGTTCTGCTGACTCCATAATGGTAGAGTCCAGACCTCTTCTGGAATTAACATCAGTAAAAACTGCTCCCCTCCGAGAGCTCGATGGCCGAGCAGCTGCATGCAACCGTACATCACCAAGCACAATGCCAAGGGTCAGATGGATTGGTGTAAGCCACTTCTACTGGACTCAAACGGAAACTTGTTCTGTGAAGTGACTGATCACGCTTCTCTATATAGCACTTGATGGACAAGTCTGGGTTTGTTGACTGCCAGAAGAACGTTACATGACTGACTGCATTGTGCCAGGTGTAAAGTTTGGGGAGTAGGGCTAATGCTATAGGATTGTTTTTCAGGGATCGGCCTAAGCCCCATAGGAAAGAGAAATCCTAGTGCTTCAGCATATAGTAGATATACACCATGTTCCAAATTATTATGCAAATTATATTTTTCTCTGATTTTCCTAAATGGTTGGTGCAAATGACAGCCAGTCTAATAAGTCATCACCCATTAGAGTATACATCAAATTTTATTGAAGAAACTCCCAATGATAACAGTATAATCTGCAAAATTTAAAAAAAAATCAATGCACTGTACTAAATTATTAGGCACAGTAGAGTTTCTAAACATTTTATATGTTTTAAAGAAGTGAAAATGCTCATTTGTGTAATTTGCAGCATTAGGAGGTCACATTCACTGAAATAAAAAGCTATTTACATCCAAAACATCCTAACAGGCCAAGTTATATGTTAACATAGGAATCCTTCTTTGATATCAGCTTCACAATTCTTGCATCCATTGAACTTGAGTTTTTGGAGAGTTTCTGCTTGAATTTCTTTGCATGATGTCAGAGTAGCCTCCCAGAGCTGCTGTTTTGATGTGAACTGCCTCCCACCCTCATAGATCTTTTTTTGCTTGATAATACTCTAAAGGTTCTCTATAGGGTTGAGGTCAGGGGAACATAGTGGCCACACCATAAGTTTATCTCCTTTTATGCCCATAGCAGCCAATGACACAGAGGTATTATTTGCAGCATGAGATGGTGCATTGTCATGCATGAAGATGATTTTGCTCCTGAAGGCACGTTTCTGCTTTTTTTACCATGGAAGAAAGTTGTCAGTCAGAAACTCTATATACTTTGCAGAGGTCATTTTTACACCTTCAGGAACCCCAACTGGGCCTACAAGATGTCTCCCCATGATTCTGGCCCAAAACATGACTCTTCCACCTTCTTGCTGATGTTGCAGCCTTGTTGGGACTTGGTGGCCATCCAATAACCATCCACTACTCCATCCATCTGGACCATCCAAGGTTGCTCAACACTCATCAGTAAACAAGACTGTTTGAAAATTAGTCTTCATGTATGTCTGGGCCCACTGCAACCATTTCTGCTTGTGAGCACTGGTTAGGGTGACTGAATAGTAGGTTTATGCACCACAGCAAGCCTTTGAATGATCCCTACACCTTGAGGTTCGAGGGACTCCAGAGGCACCAGCAGCTTCAAATATCTGTTTGCTGGTTTGTAATGGCTTTTTAGCAGCTGATCTCTTCATCCGATGGACTTGCCTGGCAGAAACCTTCCTCATTCTGCCTTTATCAGCACAAACACGTATGTGCTCAGAATCGGCCACAAATCTCTTCACAGTACGATGATCACGCTTAACTTTTTGTGAAATAGCTAATGTTTTCATCCCTTGTCCAAGGCATTGCACTATTTGATGTTTTTCAGCAGCAGAGAGCTCCTTTTTCTTTCCCATGTTACTTGAAAACTGTGGCCTGCTTAATATTGTGGAACATCCAGTTTTCCTTTTATTGGGCTCACCTGGCAAACTAATTATCACAGGTATCTGAGATTAATTTCAGTGATCCAAAGAACCCTGAGACACAATACCATCAGTTTCATTGAAGAAAAAAAAAATAATTGCTATGACACTTAAATCCAATTTGCATAATAATTTGGAACATGGTGTAAAAAGTTCACACACCCCTGTTAAAATGGCAGGGTTTTTTTCTTGTTTAAAAAAACAAAAACATACCAAAAAGAATCCTTTCAGAACTTTTTCTATCTTTTGTCACCCATACAATTCAATTGCAAAATAAACTTTAATCTATTTGCGTGGAAAAAGAAAATTAAAGAACTAAAATAATCTGGTTGTATAAATATACACACCCTTTAACTTCTACAGAATTTTTGTTGAAGTACCTTTTGAATTTATGAATGCTTTCAGTCCTTTTTGGGTAGGAGTCAGCATAGCACATCTAGAATTGGAAATATTTGTCCTCTGTTCCTTGCAGTAGCTCCAAATCTGATACAGGTAAAATATATATCTTTGTACCTTGTTAGCCAGTAGAGTTAAAAAATTGTTTAAAAGAACTGACAGTCCTCAGTGGTTGATACCTTTTAATGGCTAACTGAAAAGATGGTAATAATAGCAAGCTTTCGAGACTACTCAGGTCTCTTCATCAGGCATGGTATAACACAAAATCTGAAGAGTCACATATTTATACACAACAGGACATAGAATAGTTTTTACTGCACTATTCTATGTCCTGTTGTGTATAAATATGTGACTCTTCAGATTTTGTGTTATACCATGCCTGATGAAGAGACCTGAGTAGTCTCGAAAGCTTGCTATTATTACCATCTTTTCAGTTAGCCATTAAAAGGTATCAACCACTCCAAATCTGACAAATTCAAAGAGCATCTCCTCTGTACACCGTCATCTGCAGGTCATCCACAGATCATCAATTGGATTTAGGTCTGAGCTCTGGCTGGGCCATTCCAAAACTTTGACCTTCTTCAGGCATACCATTCTTTCGTTGATTTTCGAGGTATGCTTCGAGTCTAGGAAGTGTCACTGTTCTGCCAAATTTGCCATTTTATTGGCTGCCAAACTCCTCTACAAGCCGTAAAAAGCGATGAAAACGTCATGTAAGCCAAAATTTTTACCAATGAAAACAGTTTGCCACTCAAAAAATAAGCCCTTACTGAGCTCCATCGAGGATCTGCAATTCCAGGTAGACCCTATGGACAACTGTGGCACCATTTCTTTGGGAAAAAAACAATGTTCAATCTGATCCTGACTTTTTTGTCATTCTATCTTTACTTGTTGAAATACTATGTCCCAAGAATGACAAAAGTATTTTAGGAGTGATACCTTTTATAGGCTAACCAGAAAAATCATATTAACAAGCTTTCAGAGCATCAAGACTCCTTCAGACAATATTACCCTATCTTTACTTGTGAACAGAAGTTGTGGACGATGATGCGGGTGGTCCCCTTTCCGCCGCTGCCCAGGTAGCCCTGCAGCGTCCGCTTAGGATTCACCCAGAGTTGTGGCCAGATCCCCATGTTCATCTGATTGGATATGTGCCGTTCACTTGTACGAAGAACATATACACATGGTTTGCAGCTCGCTGGCTTGTATACACCTCTTCGTGTTTCGGACCTCTGCGCAACACATGTTGTTGGTGAGAGAAATTTGTTACAGAAGATTAACTATGTAATTACACTCGTATAATAAACATCTGATCTGCTAACAGTCAAATCAAGCTGGCTGGTCGCGGAGACTTTCACAAAGACAAGTTTGGTCATTTTCCTCCACGTAATCCCCAGAAAGCGAGAACGTTACCAGTCCTAATAAACACTGAAGATCCCATGCATCTCTGGAGATTTGTAAAAGAAAGAAGTGATCGTGAGGACACACATATTGCCAGACCAATGCATGGAGGGCACTGTGCCGGGGTCAAGAATAAAGGCTATGTGCACCGGCCCCTACTGCATTGGTGCTGGGTGTCAGACCTCTACCCATACGATATTATTGGCCATTGGTCTTCCAGTTTACAGATTTTCTTTTACCTGGGTCCTCCGCTCATGGAATGGATCAATATCTCTTGGCCAGAGTAGAGGGAATAGTTACAAAGAAATTCTCGGAGAACTTGTCGGGTTCCCTGTCCTATATTGCAAACACATCTTACTTATCTGCTTGAGAACTGAAATATAAAAAGGAGTATTTCATGAGTTGTTTCAAATTTGAGCTGAAGAAATGTAACATTAAAAAAAAAAAAAATACCTAAAATCCTCTGCTACTTCTGTGCTGCCACTTTAAAGTGATGACTCCACGTGCATCCGTCTCTTGATGGCTGTAGTCACTGGCCTCACTGGTAGCGTTTGCGTTTTTGGCTCGTGGCCACTGAGGCTAGAGATTGGGCACGATGGTGAAGTAATGAAGCTGATGGCCTCACCTAGAGAATCAGCAGGACATTCGGGAGGTGTATATTGCTTATTTTGTTATTTGTAGATCATCCTCTGCTAGAAATGAGCAAAAAGACTTCCACTGCCCAGTTCCTTGGCCAGTGCGAACTTCCTCAGGCCACACTTGAATGCCAACATCCTGGGCACCTCTTGCGATGACTAGGCTCATTGATGAACATCATCTTGTCTTGGTGGCCTTGTAAATGCCAGAGGAGCCTTGGATTCTGCTATTCGACTGCCGCATGAAGAAGTTAACACTGTCCTGGTACGGATGCCACAGAGAATCGATGTGGATTCGAAGAGGCTAGTGCAGATCATTTGTTTCCTCTCTTTTAAATAAATCCCTTGAAAAAATGTTATTGTTCCTTGTTTTTGCAATGCAGGGAAGTTATAAGTTTTCAAACCGGTAACCATTCTCAAAAGAGCCCCCAGAGATTGGCTAAGATGGAGAACCCCTTTTAATAACAAACAACCAATGTCCTCGAAAACCTCCTTTCAGGCCTTGATTACATTTCAAACTGTTTGTACAAAGCCGACAGATGCGTCTGAAGTCAGGAGTGTGGGGTTTTCTGATCTCTCGGGTGTTGGAGTGACCAGAAGCATAAAGCCATGTCCTCCACTTGGAGGTATCCTCTCAGGAGACCCTACACTTCTGTGGTCCCTCAATATAAATAATGCATTGGAATGGGACTGAGCGGAGCTTTTGATTCTGTATCTTCTGTTTTGTAGTGCCGACCCTTTGTCCAACATGGTTCTGTCATTCTCCTCTAAAGAAGAAGCCATTGCGTTTGCTGAAAAGAACAGTGAGTAATGTCCGAGAACCTCGTCATTAGCTTTGGCATCTTAGTCATTGCATTGCCAAATTGTGTGTGCTGTTTTATACCTTATGAGGATTCCCCATTATAGACCATCCCTACTTTTTAGATAAACTGTTTGACAATAAGCAAAATGCAAAGTGTCCCCTCATGTTAGGACCTTCACCACTCAGCTGTAGTCTTTGGAGAAAATTCATAGTATGCATTTAATTTCACTAAAGTGTGACCACAGGTAAATTAAAAGGGACTTTTCACTGAAAATTTTTTTTCTTTCTTCAAATGGAGTACCTCCTGTAATTACCGCCACTCCACTGATTCTGAAACTGTTTTTCTTTGTCTTCTGTGCCCCTCTGTTCTAAAGTTATGTCCCCCGGAAATAAAGATACAAATTTTCTCAACCAATGGGCGTATAGCACAGGACTTCTTTGTGGGCATTGGCTTATTTTCCTCTGATGCCGGCCAATTAAGTCTGTGATTTACACCCTATTGGTTGAAGGGAAAATTTGCATTATTTTCAGGGAACATGACTTTATAAAAGAGGAGCACAGAAGAAAAAAAGGAAAAACTGCTGGGATCTGTGGAGCAGCAGCTATTGGAGGAGTGAAAGGTCTTCAAAGACTATAGATGACTTTATTTTTTTTTTCTTTTATTTAAATGCCTGTATTTGGGTCTAAAAATAATTTTTGCAGTTGTCCTTAAAAGATACTGCATTCTTTTGCTTTTACGTGTGTTTTGTTTCCATGAAAATTGCAGGCTGCAGAGTTAATACTCTTAAGCGGCTTTCACACATCAGTTTTTTGCCATCAGGCACAATCCGGGAAAAACATGAAAAAACGGATCCGGTGTCTGTTGACGGATCCATTTTTCCCCCATAGACTTTCATTTGCGCCGGATTGTGCCTGATGGCTTTGCGTTTCATCCGTTTTTTGCCTGATGCATCAAAATTTACTTGTCCGTCGGCCGGATGAGACGTTGAAGTGAACTTTTTTGTGTCCCCGGCAAAAAAAACTGATTGCGCCATACGGCGTGTTTTATAATGGAAGCCTATAGATGCCGGATCCGGCGTAATGCGTCAAAAAACGGATCCGGCCTCCGGATCCGTTTTTTTTAATTTAGCATGCTCAGTATCACACCGGATCTATCAAAAACTGAAGGAACTGATTCGTTTTTTCGCCAGATCCATCACATCAGTTTTTTTGCCGGATCTTGCCTGATTGCGAAAAACCGATGTGTGAAACCAGCCTTAGGCTACGTTCACACACTAGTTGTTTTTCATCAGGCACAATTCGGGAAAAAACAGATAAAACGGATCCGGCGCCGGATCCGTTTTATCCCCATTGATTTTGTATTAGCGCCGGATTGTGCCTGATGGCCTTGCGTTGAATCCGGCTTTTGCCGGATCCGGCGTAATTGCTCAATACGGCGGCCGGATGGAACGTTTCATTGAACTTTTTTTGTCTCTGAAAAGAAATGTATCGCGCCTGTGATTTACAAAGGAAGCCTATGGATGCCGGATCCAATTTATTGTAGAAGAAACGGATCCAGCAAAAAAAAAAAAAGGATGAAACTGATACAAAAACAGGTGTGCCGGATCCGTGTTTTTGACTGATCCGGTGTACCGGATCCGTAAATAAAAAGGATCCGGCGCATCCGTTTTTGCATATTCTGTGCCGGATCCGTTGCATCAGGCAAACGCCGGATTGTGCCGGATGCCAAAAAACTGATCTGTGAACATAGCCTTACCGGTGTTCTTCTGAATCTCACTCGGCTGATTAATGACCACTTTAGAGTTCAGCTCAACCTTCATGTGGCCATAAATCAGCTGATAGGAATTGAGAAAAGTAAAAATGGTTCTGAATTGGTCTGAAGGAGTTCACTGATGGACACTCGGTTAACTCATTCTGCAGCCAGCAAAGTGCAGGGAAACAGCTGTAAAAGCCTAATTATTTGTGAACACCAATTGAAAAAATAATTTTGAGTCCAAAAAGAATGTCTGTTACTTTTATAAGATCGATGGAGATCCTACACATGGCACCACCAATGATCAGCTGTTACCACTTCCAGCAGAAGTCGGGTGTAAAGCTACCATCTACTGGTAACTAATGGGGCCAAGTTAGCTCTGATCACTGTAGTTTAACCAGTTAAATGCAGCTTTCCATCTGTGACAGCATCACTCAATTGATACCATTGTGTCGTCCCCCAGCAACACGATTATGTGGAACCAGTGGTTTACAATGTCTCCCATAACTGCTATCTTGGTCCTCCTGTGGAGTTCAGCCATCCACTGAGCTTCATGTGAGAACCACAAATTCTTTTTAATTCCTTTTCTAAACTGCAATACTATTGTACTGAGATATTGCCGTATATAGTAATGTATATACTATAAGAAATCAAGTGATCGCAGGTCCAAGTTCCCTGAGGAAAATATAAAAATGTAGGAAAAAAAAATTGTATACAGTGGAACCTTGGTTAATGAGAACAATCCGTTCTGGGAGTGTGCTTGTTATCCAAGTTACTCGTTCAGCAAAGCAAGATTTCCCATAGGAAATAATGCAAGCTCAGACAATTCGTTCCACAACTTGTTAAATGTCCCATCCTGGTCCCCTATTGTGCCATTCCACACACGTACAAACACATACAAACACACACATATTATTATCACCTTACCTTCTGTTCCATCGCCGGCCTCCTGGATCTTGCAGTTCGCCGGTACAGGATGTGTATCGGGTAACCATTTCGACGAGGGAGGAACATCCGCTGCCAGAGCGCTGACGTCAAAGGCAGGAGTCGCTTGCCTCTGAATGGTCAGCGTACTGCCTTTCAGTAGCGGCTAACAGCGGAAGTTCCTCCCTCTTCGCGATGGTTACCGATACACAGCCTGGAGCGGTGAACTGCAAGTTCCAGGAGGCCGGCGATGGAAAAGAAGGTACACATATTATGCTCCCCTTACCTTCCGTTCATTCGCCGGCCTCATGGATCTTGTAGATCGCCGGTACAAAATGTGTATCGGGTAACCATGGCAACGAGGGAGGAACTTTCGCTGCCAGAGCAAGTTCCTCCCTCGTCGTGATGGTTGTGCAAAATTTTGTGATTGTAAATGTGACTGTGCAAATTCCTTTAGCAGAGACACACACACACACACACACACACACACACACACACGCGCGCATAGACAGGCACGCGCATAGACAGGCACGCGCATAGACAGGCACGCGCATAGACAGGCACGCGCATAGACAGGCACGCGCATAGACAGGCACGCGCATAGACAGGCACGCGCATAGACAGGCACGCGCATAGACAGGCACGCACACACACGGAGCTTTATATATTAGATGTATTTAAATCTATATTTGTGTGTGTAACATATTTATGTGCGCGTGTAATATATATATATATCCCAGTATATTACAAAAGTTAGTGCACCCCTCACTTTTTTTTTTTTTTTTTTTAACTATTTTATTATATATTTTCATGGGACAACACTGAGGATCTGATACAATGTACAGTAGTCAGTGTGCAGCTTGTAGAACAATGTTTACACCACTGGCAAAAAAGTGAGTGCACCCCTAAGTGAAAATGGCCAAATTGCACACTCACTTGTGTTACAAGTAGTGATGAGCAAACCTGAGCTGTAAAGTTCTCAGGGAAGTCCATTTTACTGTTGTGGGTCAACCACCCAGATGAAAAAAAAATTAAAGCAAAATAGGGAGACTCCACGCAGCTCTCACACTGCTTCCGGGTCCGCTCATGAATATTCACTGCTTTCCCTACCCACCCTTTGACAGCATCTGTGATTGTCGCAGTCAAGATTGCCAGATTCTGTGATTGGTTGCCCTCACAGTAGCTGTCTGAGTCTCTGAAGTGGAGTGTAAAAACTTCCACCTTCTTCTGGCAAAGCCATTCTTTTTTTGATTTGGAGGTATGCTTAGTCGTTGTTGGGCTGAAATGTGAAATTCCTATTAAGTTTTTTAGCAGTGGGCTGAAGGTTTTGTTGAGAAATCTACGGATATTTGGAATTGTTTATAATTCCTTCCATGTTGACTAAAGCCACAGTGCCAGCCCCAAAGCTAAATGCTTCCTCCACCATTCTTCACTGTGGGTCTGGAGTTCTTTTGGTGATGTGCAGTGTTGGTTTTCCATTTTTGGAACCCTAGCTGTGTGTTATTTAGAGAACACCAAATTTACACGGTTATACAAGCTGCACACAGACTACTGTACATTGTATCAAAGTGTCGGAGAAAATTTTATATAATCTAAAGGTTTAATTAAGTCACCCCACTCTTTCCCTCTTAATTGTAAAAAAAAAAAAAAAAATGTTGGTGTCAATGCATCCAAAAGGTCTGATCTATCAAAATATAAAATTATTAAACTGTATGTTGACCGCTGCTGAACGGGAAAAAAAAAGTCTTAATTGCTTCTCCCCCAGCTTCCTACCCCACCCCCCCCCCCCCTTTTCCAAAAAAAGGAAAATAAAATGTCAGTTGAGGGCATAAAATATTACCTTTTACACAGCTCCATGAACAGAAAAATAAAAAGTTATCGGTTTCAGGAAGTGGTAACAGAAGCAATTTTTTCGTCACTATTAACTTTTTAAAAAAAAAAAACTTGTGGTGTGGCAGTAATCGTACTCACCTGGAGAATTGTAATGCTGGGTTTTGCTGCACAATAAACACTAAAAATTACATTGGTAGCCTTTTTTTCATAGCTTTACCACACTTGGGATTTTTTTTGTTTTGTTTGTTCAGTACATTTTATGGTAAAATGAATACACTACAACTCGTCCAGGAAAAAAATATAAACCCTGATACAGTTCTCAATGGGGGAAAAAAAAGCTATGGTTCTTGGAACAAAGAAGGGAGGGAGACAAAAGCACCAAAATGAAAAAAAAAATTTTTTAGTCATTCAGTGGTTAAGAAAAAAAAAAATTCTCCCCGACGGTGTCTATATGTTTTAACTAGCAATGAGCGAGCACTACCATGCTCGGGTATTCGGTACTCGTAACTAGAGATAAGTGAGCACTACCATGCTCGGGTGCCTGGTACTCGTAACTAGTGATGAGCGGGCACTACCCATGCTCGGGTGCTCTGTACTCGTAACTAGAGATGAGTGAGCACTACCATGCTCGGGTGCCTGGTACTCGTAACTAGTGATGAGCGGGCACTACCCATGCTCGGGTGCTCTGTACTCGTAACTAGTGATGAGCGGGCACTAACATGATTGGGTGCTCGGTGCTCGTAACTAGTGATGAGTGAGCACTACCATGCTTGGGAGCTCAGTAATCATAACTAGTGATGAGCGGGCACTACCATG
This sequence comes from Anomaloglossus baeobatrachus, assembly GCF_048569485.1. NCBI lineage: Eukaryota > Metazoa > Chordata > Amphibia > Anura > Aromobatidae > Anomaloglossus > Anomaloglossus baeobatrachus. Next base: position 884,133,031 of record NC_134353.1, on the reverse strand, counting down.
CTCAGTGGTTCAGTACTTGTAACGAGCAATTGGATGTTCAGATAGGCGCCACTCTTGTACCAAGTATAATGAAAGTCGATGTGGAACTCGAGCATTTTATCAGGACCTTTTCTAGAAAAATGTTTAAGTTCCCAAGTGACTTCCATTATACTCGGATACTCGAATCGTACCCGTCCGACTGCTTGTTACGAGTACCGATCCACCAAACTTGGTAGTGCTCACTCATCAATGGTTATCATTACACCTTTCCCATACATATCTGTGTGTGATGCAGGTCAGGTCCTCCAGATGTGGAGACTCTTTGGTGCTCCTTTCGGTCTTGACCAAAAGATGAGAATTGTGACCCCTGAATCCCCCTTTGGTAATATGCCATTCGCTAATAGATGAAGATTGGCTTCCAAACTTGACAAACCTCCCTTCTTTTCTCCAGCCGTCTTCCATATTCTTCGGCCACTCTTCTAGCAGCCATGTATTTCTGTCTACACCGCTTGTTTTTCATGGGTCAAGTTGTAGTTTTAACTTCCATTATTGAATTTACCATATAATGTTTTAAAAAAAAATTTGAGGTGAAGTGGAATTAAGAAACAAAAGTCCACGGATGCAGCCGTACCAAACATCATTTTTTTTCCATGTTAAATATAAAATTTATTTATTTAAATCCTATTTTTCTTTCATTTTTTTAATGTTTCCTCCAATCACAGTTATCAGTACCTACATATTGTGAATTTAGGCAGTGGCAGAGCTTCGCTGGGGTATAAAGATGGCCAGCCGGGGTTTTCAGGAGGTTCCCTGCTTCTATTACCCCAGCAGCACCCACCAATCCCACTGATGGACAATCCTCTGTGAGCTAAATACATTTCTCCTGCCAGAATAGTTTCCTACACTGTATTGGGGTGAAAGTGGTGGCAAACCGAGAAGTGGTAGCAATAGATTGTACAAAAGAATACTGCAGTTTACCGAGAACTTAAACCTATCGATGAATTGAAGTGCAAAGTTTTAGTAAATTTTGATACCTCCGTTACATTTTCCTGTACCCCATCGTCCTACATGCACTTTATCCAGAAGATTGGGCCATATAAAAAGCACAATAAAGCCATTTTCCCCCCGTCCCTGCTCGCCTCTCACGCTGACGTCCTGTATATAAATCTTCCCTTTGATGCTTGATGCCGCTGCACAGCCACGTGAGAATTAAAAAATGTCACTTGCCGGTAATTTTCTATGTTTAGTTTCTGTTCCCCGTGTTTACGTCTAATCAAGGCTGCGTTCTATGTAATTTTTATAGGATGGAGTTACGAGCTTGACGAGAAGAGGATTCCAAAGCCAAAATCCAAGTCATATGGAGCAAACTTTTCTTGGAACAAACGAACCAGGGTATCCACAAAATGAATTGTTATTGGCCGTCCGTAAGTCTGACTGCGAGCGAAGTCAGCTGCGCTGTATTTATAGCCCCGGTATAATACACCTCTTAATCTCCTAATAAATATGACCTTTAAACTACAAACGCGTCTCGTGGTGTCTATTTAAAATGTTTTTGAAGTTTCCAATTCAGCCTTTGATAAATTTATCTATATTTAGAGGCGATTTAGGGAGTTCATAGCTCTAGGAAAGTGCTGAACGCCAAGTCCGGTAATAGCAGAGTCCAAATCAGCTGCAGCGTTCAGCAATGTGCCGGTATTTTCATAGACATTCGCTAATCCATCAAGAGAAATTCTTGCTTTGTTCTCGCTCCTGTAGTCGGCTCTTAGGTTTCCCTTCACTCGCTTGGTACAGACAATGTCAGTGCTCCTCTGCGCTCTTCATTGTCATCACGGCGGAGATTGATTTTATAGGGTATTATAGTAGAAATCACTTATGAAGAGAATGAGAGGCATTTACCGATACAGTATGCACAAGACATGGGGATAAAAGCCGTGACAGCTATTTTATACAGGGTGGGATGCAGTGGTTACACCCCTTTCGTATTTTAGTTTGTAAAAATATTTTAGGATCATCATTGTGTGATGTGTGGTCTGACCTCCGGAAACCCCTTAATTAGTAGGAAGAACTCTGCAAAGCTTTTAGTTCTACAGCAGTTGTCAACACAGCAGTCCCGGTGGCTATTTCTGGAATTGCAGCGATTGGTCATCCACTTGCATGATGTTGAGTATATCACATAGAAATCGCAGTGTCAAGTGTTGTACTCCTTTCTTCTTCTGTCTCTGTTTCCTGCTTGCCAGTGAGCTGTGCGCTCCTGATGATTAACCGTTTCTGCCTTGGAAGCCGGGGCACTAACGCTAGGCAGATCCAGTCATCCAGCCTGCTTCTAAACGAGCTTTCAAGCTATAAAACAAAGCTTGCAAGTGCATGCTCCTTGCCCAGGAAAGTGTTTACACAATGGCCGATAACCTAGGCAACAAGAAGTAGACTTTACCATTAAAAATCCCTACGTTCTTAAGGAGAACATGCACTTTGCATTTTACCCATATAACAAGATTGTACAACGCCTTTGACCACGGTTTAAATGGAACCTCTTGATTTTACTATTGAACCTAGAGGTATGTCTGTATAACAATAGTAATCACACCTGCCTTACAGCAATCTGAGACATCAAGCAGTAAAGCCACATGCAAATTAGCCTGAAAGGGCATTTGGGCGTGTCAATGTATTCCATTGCCAGCCCCTAATTGACTTCCAGGCTAAATTGCATGTGGCTTCCAAACTCGATTTCTACAAGTCTGTGATTTTTATTATTACAGTTCTCAACTCAATTCACAAGTAAAATCATCTTGGCTAGTGATGAGTGGGCACTACCATGCTCTGGTGTTTGGTACGTGTAACTAGTGATGAGTGAGCACTACCATGCTCGGGTGCTCTCTACTCGTAACTAGTGATGAGTGGGCCCTACCATGCTCGGGTGCTCTCTACTTGTAACTAATGATGAGCGAGCACTACCATGCTTGGTTGTTCGGTACTCATAACTAGTGATGAGTGAGCACTACCATGCTCGGGTGCTCGGTACTCGTAACTAGTGATGAGGCAGCACTACTATGCTCGGGTGCTCGGTACTCGTAACTAATGATGAGCAGGCACTACCGTGTTCGGGAGCTCTGTACTCTTAATGAGCAGTTGGATGCTCGGACGGGCGCAATTCGAGTATCCAAGTATAATTGAAGTCAATTGGGAACGCAAGCATTTTTCCTGGAGATCTTCTGTATAAATGCTTGAGTTCTCCATTGTCCTCCAATATACTCGGGTGTTCAAGTTGCAGCCATCGGAGCATCCAACAGCTCGTTACGAATACCGTGCACCCTAGTGTGGTAATGCTTCACTGATCACTAATCCTGACAGGTTGGAGATTTTTCCCAGTTTCAGCATGTTAAACTGTTCACATCATGGAATGGTGGATGCCGATCTGAATAAAACATGTTTTGGGTTTATTTATTTGTTTCTATTACTATTTTGTTTCCAGCCTCTCAGCAGGTTCACATTTGGTCACTCTTTGCAGAGCTATTGTAAATGGTTCAGAATTGGTTGCCATGATCGGTGCGTTGTATATAAAAGAATACAGTAAAGCCCACTTTCTGTATCACCAGGAGACAGTTTGAAGCACAGAGACGCTCCAGCCGGGACATGTCCTAGGATTCAAAAGAAATCCACGGGTTTCGGGTGTCACAGCCTTCTTGATCATGATTAATGATGCTGTGACATCCGAAATGCGTGGATAATATACTACTGAAATCTCGGCAATGCTGTTATCGAGTTTATCGAGGTGACAACCTCATTTCCGATTGGAGAACACAAAAATGTTGAGTGCAATAAATAGTTTCTTCACGTCATCTCCCTCCTGTGAGTTACATACAAGACATCCACTGAACATCAGGAGGCGACTGTCCTACTTCACGATCCAGATATCAAACCCGAGGTTATAAAGTCCCCAGAAATGTAAGATATTTGTCCTCTAAGGCCGGAGAGTTATCCAGTCATTCATCATCGTGACTTAGCTAAAGATTTAAACCATATTTCTGTAATTCAGTTTCTGATAATCCGGTATATCTTAAGATCCTAGAGGAGACTAAGGGGTACTTTGCACGTTGCGACATCGCTAGCCGATTGTAGCGATGCCGAGCGCGATTGTCTCCGCCCCCGTTGCAGATGCGATCTCTTGTGATAGCTGCCGTAGTGAACATTATCGCTACGGCAGCTTCACATGCACTTACCTGACCTGCGACGTCGCTCTGGCTGGCGACTCACCTCCTTCCTAAGGGGACGGGTCGTGCGGCGTCACAGCGATGTCACACGGCAGGCGGCCAATAGAAGCGGAGGGGTGGAGATGAGCGGGACGTAAACATCCCGCCCACCTCCTTCCTTCCACATAGCTGGTGGACGCAGGTAAGGAGATGTTCCTCGTTCATGCGGCTTCATACACAGCAATGTGCGCTGCCGCAGGAACGAGGAACAACATCGTACCTGTCGCTGCAGCGAAATTATGGAAATGACCGACACTACACAGATCACCGATTTACGACGCTTTTGCGATCGTTTATCGGTGCTTCTAGGCTTTACACGTTGCGACGTCGTTACCGGCGCCGGATGTGCGTCACTTTCGATTTGACCTGACAAGATCGCAGTAGCGATGTCGCAACGTGCAAAGTACCCCTAAGAGATGATTAATTAGGAGTCTCCTATCAGCAGAATACAAATAGAGAATCGTCTATTATATTTATACACAAGGCAAAAACTCGTCTGAAATCTAATCTTCTCCCGCACATCCTAAGGGCTGCTCAAATGCAAAAATGGAAAAGTTCTCAGTAATAAAGCGGTGGGTTAGTAATTTTACAAGTTTTCCTTTTCTCTTTCTTTAAAGGGAACCTGTCACCAGTTTTTTGCCCTATAAGCTGCGGCCACCACCACTGGGCTCTTATATACAGTATGTTAGAATGCTGTATAATAAGAGCCCAGGCTGCTGTGTACAACATAAAAAACACTTTATAATACTCACCTAAACCGGTCGCTGCGGTGGATGTGTCTCAGATGGGCGTCTTCGTCCTCCGGTGCTGGCGCCGCCTCTTTCGGGCATCTTTGTCGCCACCTCTGTCGTCCTTCTGAAGCTGTGGTGCATGATGCGTCTGACGTCATACATGCTCGCTGGCATTCGGGTCCTGCACAGGCGCACTTTGATCTGCCCTGAGCTAAGTATTGTAGTGCGCATGCGCGGGACCGCTTCAGAAGGAGGACGAAGATGGACGAATGAGGCGGCGACGGCACCGGAGGACGAAGACTCCCATCTGAGCCACATCCACTGCAGCGACCGGTTTAGGTGAGTATTATAAAGTGTTTTTTATGTTGTACACAGCGGCCTGGGCTCTTATATACAGCATGTTAGATTGTTGTATATAAGAGCCCGGTGGTGGTGGCCGCAGCTTATAAGGTAAAAAAAACTGGTGACCGGATCCCTTTAATTTTTCTACTTATAAAGTTTCCATTTTTATGACAAACCAATAACCAGATGTCTGCATTATGTCGTCTGTTACGCCTCCTGGTTAAAAAACAACTTTCCCCTTTGTCAATAGGGGGATTAGATAATGTCACAGCACATTTAAAGAGAATATGTCAGCAGGTTTTTGCTACCTCATCTGATAGCAGCATAATCTTGGCAAAGAGACCCTGAATCCAACAGTGTATCACATAGATTACTGCCTGCAGCCATTCTCACATAATCAAAGAATTGAATATTAAGCATGTAGCTGAGCCCAGGCAGCTATACCATCCACACCAGGCTCTCAATAGAGATTGTATGGTGTCAGTCACAGCAAGGGGCGTGCCGGATTTCTCTTCATGTGAGTTTCTAGTCTTGCAATGTTAATCACAGGGTAACAAACCCTTTAGTTTAAGTAAACAATAACTCACACACAGATAAGAGAGGCATTGTTGCTTTTTTTTTTTTTAACTCCTGCATCATTCTATCCTCAGCTTACAGAGCAAAAACCTGCTGACAGATTCCCTTTAAGTCATCAGAGTTGGGGACCATTGCCTGAGCAGAAGGAACAACTGTTTTTTCCAGGATAATCTTGTATGTGGCTTGATTCCCAATTGGACCATAGAGGACTGGGGTAAGGTAATCTTCTCTGATGTCTCTAATTTTCAGCTTGGCCCAATGCCTGGTCATCTTAATGGTTAGACTGAGACCTGGAGAGGCATACAAGCCACAGTGTCATGCACACAACGTGAAATTTGGTGGAGGATCGGTGATGATCTGGGGATGCTTTAGCAAGGCTGGAATTGAGCAGATTAAACTTTGCAAAGGACATATGAATCAATCCACATACAAGGTTATCCTAAAAAAAAACAATTGCCTGAGCAGAAACAAGCAATGTTCCCCAACTCTGAGGACTGTTTTATTCCAGCAGGACAATGCACCATGCCACACAGCTAGGTCAATCAATGTGTGGATGAAGGACCACCACATCAAAACCCTGTCATGGCCAGCCCAATCTCCAGACCTGAACCCCATTGAAAACCTTTGGAATGTAATCAAGAGGAAGATGGATAGTCACAAGCCATCAAACAAAGAAGAACTGCTTACATTTTTGCGCCAGGAGTGGCATAAGGTCACCCAAAAGCAGTGTGAAAGACTGGTGGAAAGCATGCTAAGACGCATGAAAGGTTTATTCCACAAAATATTGATTTCTGAACTCTTCCTGAGGTAAAATATTATTAGTATTGTTGTTTTCTAAATGATTATGAACTTTTTTTCTTTGCATTATTTGAGGTCTGAAAGCAATGCATTGTTTTGACCATTTCTCATTTTCAGAAAATACAAAATTTATTGGAAATTTTGAGACGTCAGTAGTTTATAGAATAAAAAAAATTACATTTCACTCAAAAATATAAAGAGAAAAATGTGAAAAACTGACAATTTTACAGTAGTCTCTATATGTATGTATGTGTGTGTGTGTATATGTATGTATGTGTGTGTGTGTATATGTGTGTGTGTGTGTGTTTGTGTGTATATGTAACACACCTCATTCAAAGAGTTTTCTTTGTTTTCATGACTCTAAAAATTGTAGATTCACATTGAAGGCATCAAAACCATGAATGAACACATGTGGAGTGAAATACTTAACAAAAAAGTGTGAAACAACTGAAAATATGTCTTATATTCTAGGTTCTTCAAAGTAGCCACGTTTGCTTTGATTACTGCTTTGCACACTCTTGGCATTCTCTTGATGAGCTTCAAGAGGTAGTCACCGGAAATGGTTTTCCAACAGTCTTGAAGGAGTTCCCAGAGATGCTTAGCACTTGTTGGCCCTTTTGCCTTCACTCTGCGGTCCAGCTCACCTCAAACCATCTCGATTGGGTTCAGGTCTGGTGACTGCGGAGGCCAGGTCATCTGGCGTAGCACCACATCACTCTCCTTCTTAAAGAAAAGTCTTTGAATGAGAAGGTGTGCAAACTTTTGGTCTGTAGTGTGTGTGTGTGTGTGTGTGTGTGTGTGTGTGTGTGTATACATATATAATATATATATATATATGAGAGAGATATACACACAACAATTTAATTTTTTTTTGTTTTCTGATTGTAGACCATAATTTGCCAAGTCTTCAGCATTTGTGAGTTAAAAATAATTTTTCCTGTAATTAATAAACCTGCCCTGATGTACGGTGCTTCTTCATACATAACCCGCTGGCTCTGCTATCATGCCTGTATTAGTTATTATCTGTATTTACATAAGGTAATGCTGGAGTGTTTTTTTCTAAGACATCTGCAAAGTGTTGTTCCTCTGTTACTCCTCCTAGTAAAAAAGAAAGAAAAACCTTAACTTGTTGACTCTTCCCTTTGTCAATAGGAGAATTAGACAGTGTTGCACTGTGCAGGGGCGCCACCAATTTACAGGGGGGATGGTAACAACCAGGCGTTCATTTCTTCATACTTTTCCAGGAGGAGTAGTAGAGGAACGGCACAAGATATTACTTTTCTAAAAAAAAAAAAAAAATAAAACATTACCTGAAACTGATGCCAGGAGAGCTGTCAGACCCTCTGATTACAATATTCCACAGACTTGGTTGATGGATGTACTTTGTTTCTGTACAGAGAGAGAGATATAAGATATGGATTGTTTTGGGGGGTTTTTCCCCCCAAGTACACCCTCCGTACAGAATGGAGACTGTTAAGCACCAAATTACACTCGTTGATAGTTTGTCAAGGTAGAAATAGATTTTCCTTGTGAAATGCGGCGACAGGTGCGGGTCCGATATCAGATATAAATACGCGGGGACAATGGACGCCGACGCCGCTCTCTCATCAGCTCCAGCAGGTGTTTTCCAGTTGTAAAAAAAAAAAAAATCCTTCAGTAAAGTAAATCTCAATGAAAAACGCTCAGCGAGACCAATCACGTGATGAAATATCTGGCGATTCTATCAATTATTTACTAATCCAGGGCATATTCGAGTAGTTCTGGGAAATATTTCTCCACCTTCTCAAGAGGGAAAATTTAGAAAAACACAAATTTTAGTTGCAGTTTATTTATACAAGCCGAAGAATTTCGCTTTTTTTGGCCTTCAAACTCTAATCAAGAAAATTCTACATAGAAAGCATTTAATTGCTAAAATGATAGATAACGTTTTACGATTCGACTCTTTTAGATCTTAATCTACCATGTATGTTATATAAACACGAGTGAAAAAACACTGCCTGCTGCAATTACCCACATTTATTTTTCATCCAGCCCTACTAAGAATAGACTTTAAAGGTTACAAGCTGGAAATGCTCTTCTATAAACCCGCTTTATTTTGGGGTTGTTAGTCTTCACTGTTATTGTGACCTTACAGGGAAAACATTTGTCTGATTCCTCAAAAAATGACATATAATATTTAAATGATGGGTTCCGTTGCAGCCTGGAAATGCTTGTCGTTGGGGACAGCTTTTAATATATAAATATCAATATATATTTTTTTCATTTTGCTATTGGTGCATTTTAGAAGTTGTGTGTGGCAGATCCGTAGCCAAAGACTGGAGCTGCCAAGTGCGCAAAACAGTAATCAAAGCAAAAGGTGGCTACTTTGAAGAACCTAGAATAGAAGACATATTTTCAGTTTCACACTTTTGCAAGTATTACATTCCACGTGTTAATTCATAGTTTTGATGCCTTCAACGTGAATCTACAATTTTCAGTCAAGAAAATTAAAGAAAACTCTTTGCATGAGGTGTGTCCAAACTTTTGGTCTGCAGTGTGTGTGTGTGTGTGTGTGTGTGATTTTATATATATATATATATATATATATATATATATTTGTGTATGTATGTATGTATATATATGTGTATATTAGTATGTAAAATATAACAATTTTTCAGAGCAGCACAAAAAAATCAGAAGGCAGCACTCCACTTTTCTTTCAAATAAAATCTTTAATGGCCCATACCACAGGACATTTCAGTCAAAGGCTGACTTTTTTCCAACAATGATTTTTTGGATAGATATATAATATTTAGGCACCACAAATTAAATAGACCAGCTCACCTGCCGGAGCTCTGATATAACTGAATTCTCCTGGTTTCTTTGATGGTGCACGGATCCGGATTGGGAGACCATCCATTAATAGTATAACCAGTAAAATGGATCCAGCAAAAAAATTCCGAAGTCCAGGTGGCAGTAAAAAAATTCCTTCATACTTTGAGCATCATTAAAAATAATTCAGAGCCCTTGACATGTAGTATATGCAAGACGTATGCAGAAACGGATGACGCGTTTCGGCGGTGCAATCCGCCTTCCTCACGGTCCAAGCCAGGAAGGTGGATTGCACTGCCGAAACGCGTCATCCGTTTCTGCATACATCTTGCATATACTACATGTCAAGAGCTCTGAATTATTTTTAATGATGCTCAATAAAGTATGAAGTAATTTTTTTTACTGCCACCTGGACTTCGGAATTACTTGCTGGATCCATTCTACTGTAAATATATATATATAATATATAGATCTAAAATGCCAGATCTAGCATTTTTCACATTGGCCATAAAGCGTGATATTTAACCCTGCTGTTCTGTTCTCATGTACTATACACTTGTATTGCTCCTGGGTCACTATGACCCGGTTTATTAAATCTTGATTTTGGGTACTGTAACTCAATTATTTTTATACCTTATGCTTACTTGACTGTATGGGAACATGTTTGGAAATTAAAAAAAATGAAATTTTTTTTTTTTTTATTCAGAGAAAATTAGTAATATGCAAAACGAAAAATAGCAAACTACACATATGTGGTAAAAAAAAAACAAAAAAAAAATTTTGTGGAGCCAAGGAAAAAAAAAACCAGCTGTTCGCGGAAATAAGTTTGTCAGCTTTGCAGACAGTATGCACTGACCTATACGGCAGCGCCCAGGTCATTGGATCTGATAGACGGGCTTCGACCCTTAAGCCTGCTTTACACGTTGCAATTTCGCATACGATATCGTATGCGATTTGCAACGCCCCCATCGTATGTGTGGCACGTTCAATTTGTTGAATGTGCCGCACATACGAGTAACCCCCCGTCACACGTACTTACCTTCCATACGACCTCGATGTGGGCGGCAACATCCACTTCCTGGAGTGGCAGGGACGTTCGGCGTCACATCGACGTCACGCAGCAGCCGGCCAATAGAAGCGGAGGGGCGGAGCTGAGCGGGACGTAAACATCCCGCCCACCTCCTTCCTTCCGCATTACCGGCTGGGAGCCGCGGGACGTAGGTAAGATCTGTTCATCGTTCCCGGGGTGTCACACACTGCGATGTGCGCTACCCCAGGTACGATGAACAATCTGATGTGCAATTCTAGAGAAAGGTACGATGTGTATGCGATGAACGTTTTAATGTTCAATCGCAATCGCACGTAGCTGTCACACACTGCAATGTACCTTACGATGCCGGATGTGCGTCACTTACGACGTGACCCCGCCGACACATTGTAAGATACATTGCAGCGTGTAAAGCGGGCTTTAGACTCCCATGGAGAGCTCCCTGCTGCGAGCTGGACACACTCCCTGGGCTGTGCAGATCACAGCAGAGGGAGGAGATCGGCGCCCTCTTTGTGGAGCTCACTGTGTATGCTGTGTGCTGCGCTTTCCCCCTGTCACCCGTTCGGGATGTGTGAGTACCGGCACTGGACCGCTGCTGCTACCATCTTCCGCCGCCGTTACTCTTCCCCCGCCGCCACTCTTCCCCCCCGCCACTCTTCAATCTCAACACCGCTCTTCACTCACAACGCCGCTCCCCCCGCTCTCGTGCGCTCACCTCAAACCTCCTCTCCTCAGCTCAGCAGAGCACAGTATACTGAGGAGCACACTATACAGCAGAATAAAGCGGAGTGCGGTATACTGGGGTGCGCAGTATACAGTGGGGTAGTATGCAGGCGGCAGATTATTGCGTGCGGGTGTGCGTGCGGCAGAGCATGGCGGGCAGCAAAGCATTGCGGGCAGGCGTGCATGCAGCAGGGCGGTCATGTGTGCGGCAGAGCACTGCAGGCGGGCGGGCGTGCGTGCAGCAGGGCGGGCGTGCGTGCAGCAGGGCATGCGTGCATGCATGCGGCAGAGCATTGCATGGCGGGCGTTCGTGCGGCAGAGCAGGCTGCAGTGCATTGCTGGTACGGGGCGTGCAGAGCGCTATGTGGGGAGCACTATGCAGTTGTCCTTGGGGACACTTTAGATATTAGGATCACTTTGCGGTTACCAACAAAATGGCTCTGCACTGTGATCCTAAACCTCATCTTCCCTTATCTTTTTGGAAACACCCAGAATTGGAGAGGGGTGACATCACACACAGGAGAGCAGATTCTGCCCACTTTTACTGCAGCTGTAATGTGAGCTAGTACTACAGTAGGATTTCAGCAGTTGCAGTGTTTAAGAGTGGAAAAATCAAACCTTATAATTTTTTTATATATATATAATCTGAATTAAAAACAAATATTTCAACAAAACATTAACATTCAAACTTTACATTCTTTCAGTTATTGATTTTTTTATTTTTTTTTTGGACGACCTCTTCCCTTTAAAATTATTAAACAGTCGTCCTCATCATGCTGTTCACATTTTGACATCATGAGACCAAGTTGACACCTGACAATTGATCTGCAGTACCTCACCATTGTGAGGCTCCAAGCAGGATGTTCTCATAAGGATGTGGTCACTGAGTTTAGAGTCACAGTGTCATCAGCAGATTGTAACAGAGAGACTGGAAGAGCCACAGAAAGGCAGAGAAGTGGACGTCCTTTGGCCATATCCCACACAGATGACTGCTTCATTGTGAACAATGCCCTTCAGAAAAAGATGATGAATGCCACAAAACTCCAGGCATATTTAAGAAAGGTGTTAGGCACCCAAGTGTCGCATCAAACCATTCAAAATTGGAGTGGTCTGTGTGCTAGAGGACCTGCTAGGTACCTGTCCACACCACCAGGCACATGCGTCATCTATGCTGGACGATGGACCAGTGGGCATCAATCGATTAACGCAGAACAGAAATGATGGCCGTCAATGATGTTGGAGACATCAAGGAGAGCGCTGTGCATCAGCCACTGTTGTCACCAGATGAGCCTTTGGTGGTGGTGTTACAATGTGGGCAGGTGTGTCTAGTCAATACAGAATGGCCCTTTGGGAATTTAATTTTGTGACTGGTACGGTGACAGCCCTTATTTCTGGAATAACATCATTAATCCTGTCCTTGTGCCTCTGCATGAACAACACAGGTTTAATTTAGTCTTCATGGAGGACACTGCTCGAGCTCATCGAGGTCGCCTCATTAGGGATTGGATGCTGGAGACTGGGGGACCTCAAATGGAGCGGTCAACACTTTCTCCAGACCTGAATCCCATAGAAAACTCATGGAGTCAGCTGAGTCGGCATGTACAGGCCGTAACCCTGTACCCCAGAACCTCAATGACCTGAGGGCCGCCCTTCAAGAAGAGTGGGATGCCATGCCTCCGCAGACAGTAACTCCACTTGTGACCAGCAGGAGACATCATTGTCAGCTGTAATTGATACTCAAGTCCACATAAGTTATTGAGAAATTGATATATTTGGTGGATATACCCACCACCACTGTTGGCTTTTGTTTCAATAAATTGTTCGAGATGAGGAAATCACGGTTGCATGTTTACAATGCCGACTGTCATATCACTGTAGCATGAACGTTTTACGTTTTTCATAAATTTCACCTGGAAATCAAATATCCCTAACTTAGTGTGAGTAGTGTAGAATAGTAATAGCATTTTTGGGTTTTTTTTAAAAAAAAAGTACATCTAGCAAAAAATAACAAGAAGTCATTTTCTGATTAATTTTTTTTTTTTTTCTTTCCTGAAAAAAATCACTTCATAGTGTTGACCACTAGAGGTCTCTCTGCTGTCCACTGAGTGGTGTGAAATGTCATCCATAAAAAAGCGACACCGAGACTGGTGTTTGACAGACAGGAGAGAAGGGGCAGAGACCGACATAACAGAGCAACGAGCTTTCACTCCAGAGCCAGCAAAGCATGCTGGGAAGTAATGGAAAGAGCGTTCCAGGACTTATAGTGCTGATAGATGAAGAGCAGCTGTCCATTCAAAAAGTGTAGATGGCTACTTACTTGGCCGAATTGTCAGGTACTAAACACATTAGACTGGTATGTGCAAAAAAAGAAAGTTTTCATCTCCAGCAGCAGGAGGGCAGCGATATCATGCTTTGTGTGGAAAGACGAGTACAACTAAAATTTTAATATATTTTGTCTATAATGTTTTATTTTTTTTGGGGGGGGGGGGGAGGGGGTGAAATATCAAAAATTACCTGCATTGTATCCTTGTATTACTGCTGCTGTCACGTCACATGATGGTCATCACGATAATTCAGTAGCGCAATATGACAAGGTTAGACGATAAATACGCTAAAAATGTACTCATTTATTCTATAGTCAAAATATTTTCCTGTTCTTGTTTGGTTTCATGTAGTTTTGTTCCCGATCTGTCAGGATTCGCCTCCGGGCGGTTACGTTTGTGTTTTGCGCAGGTGTACACATTTCATTTCTGTAAAAACATCTGAACGTTCTATTGACATTGTGTGTTTCCATATGTGATGTTTGGCGGTAAACACACAGCGTGGCCGCACATTGTATCCTCACAGGTTCTAATCCGAAGACCTTGATTATCAGATCAGCAACAACAGTGCCACCAACAGGTCAGTGAGTGGGCTGCGGCTTATTTTCGTGAATATGGGTATGTACAGTATGTGTATCTACAGTCTGTCTATTTCTGTAGGATTAATGAAGACGTTCCACAATGGGTCCTTCACAAGCCCAACCAAACCTTTATTTTCCGGCTAACGTTATTACTATTATTATTATTATTATTTTTATTTCTTATTATAGCGCCATCAATTCCATGGCGCTTTACATGTGAAAGGGGTATACATAATAGGAACAAGTACAATAATCATAAACAACACAAGACACAGACAGGCACAGGAGGATAGAGGTCCCTGCCCGCGAGGGCTCACAGTCTACAAACATGGAAAAAGTAGAGGTGAGTGGATCAGGGCAAATGTGAGAAGTTAATGTCCTTATGGTCTTGGGGTCTCTCTGGACCTCAAAGCATAAGAAACATAATATGTAAAATAAAAAGAATTCTTGCACGGTGGCTCAGTGGTTAGCACTGCAGTCTTGCAGCGCTGGGGCCCTGGGTTCAAATCCCACCAAGGACAAAATCTCCAAGGAGTTTGGATGTTCTCTCCTTGATTGTGTGGGTTTCCTCCGGGGTCTTTGGTTTCCTCCCACATTCCAAAGACATACTGATCGGGAATATAGATTGTGAGCCCCAATGGGGACAGTGTGGCTGATTTATGTAAAGCGCTGGGAAAGAAGTGAAGAAATTATTACTCTACTTCTTGCTCACCTCTCCGGCACGTCCACTCATCACAGTCGCCGCATCTTCTGGTCCCCCGCCTCTTCTCTGAAATCTCCACTTGGAATCACTTTTTAACTTTTGACTATTAGCATGGGATCAATGTGACCCCATGCAGATTGGTACAATTAGTTATTTTTATTTTTTTTTTCATGGTACCAGACAAGGGTTAAAATTGATGTATTTGTATGGATCCATGAAACTACGGGTGTGTGCTGTCCGAGAAGAAAAAAAAAACGTGCAGCGTACAGACGTTACCACCTGATGGATGAACGTAGCCTTAGGCTATGTTCACACGTGCGTTGTTCTGCATCCGTCACAATCAGTTGTGTGACTGATGCAACGCATGCGTTGCAGATACTGGCACAACTGATGTGACTGATGCTACAAAACAACGATCCGTTTGTTTGTTTTTTGTTTTGTTTTGTTTTTTTACTCTTTAACTGGCCGAATATTATCAATGATTAGCTGATCGCCTGGCGGCAGGCCGCCGGGTGATCAGCTGATTGCTCACAGTAGCCAGCAGCCGTTTACAGAAGCCGGGCGATCAGCTGATCGCTCACAAAAGCAGGCCGCCGTTCACAGAAGCTGCCCGCCGGGCAATCAGCTGATCGCTCACAGTAGGCGGCTGCCAGGCAATCAGCTGATCGCTCACAGTAGGCGGCTGCCAGGCAATCAGCTGATCGCTCACAGTAGGCGGCTGCCAGGCAATCAGCTGATCGCTCACAGTAGGCGGCTGCCAGGCAATCAGCTGATCGCTCACAGTAGGCGGCCGCTGGGCAATCAGCTGATCACTCACACTAGGCGGGCGCCGAGAGAGACATTGATTTGAATAATTAAACACGAGCTGAGCATGCGCAGTGAAATCAAAAGGATTCTGCTGCTCAAAAACGTTACAAGCTGCGTTCCTGCCGCCCGACGGTCAGTTGTTCCACGACTGATCAGTCGGGAGGCGGATGCAACGCAAGGGCATCAGTCACAATCCGCCGCTCATACAAGTCTATGGTAAACAATGGAATCCGCCAAACGGATTGCGTTGTTTATCAGAGCGGCGGATTGTGACGGATACTAAATAGTGGAAATGTGAACATAGCCTTAGAAAAAAAGTGGGCAAAAAAGGGGTTGTATGTAAGGGGTGGGGGATATATTATGGACAGATTAGTTAGAAGTGGAATAATACTGGAAACTCTTGATTCTCTTTTTTGTTTTATTTCCAATCTTCTGAACTTGGTTTAAGACAGTGGTAAATTGTTTATTAAGTTAGTGCCATCAAAGGGGAATTTTGGGCCCGGGCATCTATAGATGAGTGATGTGACGTCTCGTCTCCATACACCTGCTGGGGCGCCCGTTACAGAGCACATGCACAATACGTCTGACTGTGCATATTCCGGCAGGAGTGTTCAGCC